>NW_027288523.1:0-292564 GCF_037038585.1 Patagioenas fasciata
AGCCAACGCACATCAAGTGTCAAGAGACACGCTCTGCTGAGCTCAACGCTTGTGCAGATGCACATGTGCGACGAAGTCAACACACGTGCTTGTGGAGAGAAAGAAAGGGACTCCCAGGCGTGTGGAGCGACGGGGAGAAAGAGCGGGCGCTGAGGAACACAGTTTCAAACAGACTGTCTCCACACAAACAGGCACCTGTCTGCAGGTATCCTAGATCTTGATTCTTGAACTTGAGGAAACACGCGTCTGAGCAAAACTCCCAAACGCTTCCAGGAAAGACACAGGCTCTCCCACAAGCACACAAGTGTTTGCCCTCAGCTATAAATCAGGGACAAGCCTGTGAAGAGCAACCAAAGAGCTCGTCCGTCTTTCCCTCAATAGATGGGAGTAGGCGCGCTTGCGGATGTGTGCGTGTGTGTGGCCACGCGTTTGCTTAGGCATCAGTGTGTGAAAAGGTAGGTGCTTTTCTCTAGCTGCGTGTGCGTGCACGTGGTGCTGGGTGCACATCCCTGGGTGCTCGTGGAAAGGTTTCTGCATGGTTTTCGCTGAGGAATCGTGTGTGTGCACATGGACAAAGAGAAGGCGCAGCAACCAGGTTCCAGCGCCGAAGAAGGCAAAAGGCGAGGTTTCCGGCGCTATCTCCTTCTCTCCCCAGAGCTAGTCGCGCAAAGCAAGCCGCTAAGCCGGCGACCGGCAAGAGAGCTACAACGAAGCATGCCGAACGGAGAAAATAGCAGCAGCTCATCTGTTCACACCTTGTTTCTGCCATGTGCTTGAACGCCAAGACGTTCGCGCTTCTGTGAGATGAAAGACGTCCTTCTGCATATGTGGTTGCTCACACCGGTGCACTTGTTAGTGTATCCATTCAGTCCTGGGCTGCGGGGCATTCAGAAGTGGCTCTGTGGAGACGTCTGCATAGAGGCAGCTGTCAGAACACGCACACTCGATTGTTCACCAAAACATATGCAGACGCGTCCTTAGCCTGTAGATTTGGATGCACAGAGTTCCCTGTGTTCGCAAGAGACAAGGGAATCGCGTCTGTGCGCACAGAAGCAATAGCGGACCGTTTCCCTCGGAGTGAACGCGAAAGAGCCGTCTATATACTCGCAGACACGCGAACGTGCCTCAATGCGGTCACAGAGGCAGCAGCTTTTGCACAGATGCTCCTGGTGATTCTGGCACTTTCCAGGCACACTCCTGAAAGTCGCGCACACTGCTGTTCACTCGCTAAACGACCTCTTGGGAAACACGTCTCCGGTCGACGGACCGCTCAGATTGCTTCTCGTGTAACTGTGAACTGTGTCAGCGCAGGGAATCCGTCTCTGTTGAGCAGATGTCAATCCTGCCTCGCTTTTGCTTTGTTGCCTCTACCAAGATGATTTCCCGTTTCTCTCTTCACTGGAGCAGGCAGACACAGCCAACGCACATCAAGTGTCAAGAGACACGCTCTGCTGAGCTCAACGCTTGTGCAGATGCACATGTGCGACGAAGTCAACACACGTGCTTGTGGAGAGAAAGAAAGGGACTCCCAGGCGTGTGGAGCGACGGGGAGAAAGAGCGGGCGCTGAGGAACACAGTTTCAAACAGACTGTCTCCACACAAACAGGCACCTGTCTGCAGGTATCCTAGATCTTGATTCTTGAACTTGAGGAAACACGCGTCTGAGCAAAACTCCCAAACGCTTCCAGGAAAGACACAGGCTCTCCCACAAGCACACAAGTGTTTGCCCTCAGCTATAGATCAGGGACAAGCCTGTGAAGAGCAACCAAAGAGCTCGTCCGTCTTTCCCTCAATAGATGGGAGTAGGCGCGCTTGCGGATGTGTGCGTGTGTGTGGCCACGCGTTTGCTTAGGCATCAGTGTGTGAAAAGGTAGGTGCTTTTCTCTAGCTGCGTGTGCGTGCACGTGGTGCTGGGTGCACATCCCTGGGTGCTCGTGGAAAGGTTTCTGCATGGTTTTCGCTGAGGAATCGTGTGTGTGCACATGGACAAAGAGAAGGCGCAGCAACCAGGTTCCAGCGCCGAAGAAGGCAAAAGGCGAGGTTTCCGGCGCTATCTCCTTCTCTCCCCAGAGCTAGTCGCGCAAAGCAAGCCGCTAAGCCGGCGACCGGCAAGAGAGCTACAACGAAGCATGCCGAACGGAGAAAATAGCAGCAGCTCATCTGTTCACACCTTGTTTCTGCCATGTGCTTGAACGCCAAGACGTTCGCGCTTCTGTGAGATGAAAGACGTCCTTCTGCATATGTGGTTGCTCACACCGGTGCACTTGTTAGTGTATCCATTCAGTCCTGGGCTGCGGGGCATTCAGAAGTGGCTCTGTGGAGACGTCTGCATAGAGGCAGCTGTCAGAACACGCACACTCGATTGTTCACCAAAACATATGCAGACGCGTCCTTAGCCTGTAGATTTGGATGCACAGAGTTCCCTGTGTTCGCAAGAGACAAGGGAATCGCGTCTGTGCGCACAGAAGCAATAGCGGACCGTTTCCCTCGGAGTGAACGCGAAAGAGCCGTCTATATACTCGCAGACACGCGAACGTGCCTCAATGCGGTCACAGAGGCAGCAGCTTTTGCACAGATGCTCCTGGTGATTCTGGCACTTTCCAGGCACACTCCTGAAAGTCGCGCACACTGCTGTTCACTCGCTAAACGACCTCTTGGGAAACACGTCTCCGGTCGACGGACCGCTCAGATTGCTTCTCGTGTAACTGTGAACTGTGTCAGCGCAGGGAATCCGTCTCTGTTGAGCAGATGTCAATCCTGCCTCGCTTTTGCTTTGTTGCCTCTACCAAGATGATTTCCCGTTTCTCTCTTCACTGGAGCAGGCAGACACAGCCAACGCACATCAAGTGTCAAGAGACACGCTCTGCTGAGCTCAACGCTTGTGCAGATGCACATGTGCGACGAAGTCAACACACGTGCTTGTGGAGAGAAAGAAAGGGACTCCCAGGCGTGTGGAGCGACGGGGAGAAAGAGCGGGCGCTGAGGAACACAGTTTCAAACAGACTGTCTCCACACAAACAGGCACCTGTCTGCAGGTATCCTAGATCTTGATTCTTGAACTTGAGGAAACACGCGTCTGAGCAAAACTCCCAAACGCTTCCAGGAAAGACACAGGCTCTCCCACAAGCACACAAGTGTTTGCCCTCAGCTATAGATCAGGGACAAGCCTGTGAAGAGATGCCCTGCTATTCTTTCGCCTTATGGCATCATGTGTTTCGTTCCTCTTGGAGATCGATTGTTAAACGTCTTTCCTAGGGCGACTGTGAAGCATTTGCCAGCGGAGGAGAAGTAGCACGGAGCAGCATTCAGTACTGCCTACGAGTGTCTTTGCTACCCTACTAGCGGAGCTCCAAGAACAGGCACACATCTTCAGGTACCTTCCAAATGTGGATTCCCCTGCAGCCCCGTAGGCGGGCGTGCAGTACGCCAACCGTCAACGGACGTTTTTCCCCTCAAGCCTGTCAGGACGTTGCTCGTCCGTCTTTCCCTCAATAGATGGGAGTAGGCGCGCTTGCGGATGTGTGCGTGTGTGTGGCCACGCGTTTGCTTAGGCTTCAGTGTGTGAAAAGGTAGGTGCTTTTCTCTAGCTGCGTGTGCGTGCACGTGGTGCTGGGTGCACATCCCTGGGTGCTCGTGGAAAGGTTTCTGCATGGTTTTCGCTGAGGAATCGTGTGTGTGCACATGGACAAAGAGAAGGCGCAGCAACCAGGTTCCAGCGCCGAAGAAGGCAAAAGGCGAGGTTTCCGGCGCTATCTCCTTCTCTCCCCAGAGCTAGTCGCGCAAAGCAAGCCGCTAAGCCGGCGACCGGCAAGAGAGCTACAACGAAGCATGCCGAACGGAGAAAATAGCAGCAGCTCATCTGTTCACACCTTGTTTCTGCCATGTGCTTGAACGCCAAGACGTTCGCGCTTCTGTGAGATGAAAGACGTCCTTCTGCATATGTGGTTGCTCACACCGGTGCACTTGTTAGTGTATCCATTCAGTCCTGGGCTGCGGGGCATTCAGAAGTGGCTCTGTGGAGACGTCTGCATAGAGGCAGCTGTCAGAACACGCACACTCGATTGTTCACCAAAACATATGCAGACGCGTCCTTAGCCTGTAGATTTGGATGCACAGAGTTCCCTGTGTTCGCAAGAGACAAGGGAATCGCGTCTGTGCGCACAGAAGCAATAGCGGACCGTTTCCCTCGGAGTGAACGCGAAAGAGCCGTCTATATACTCGCAGACACGCGAACGTGCCTCAATGCGGTCACAGAGGCAGCAGCTTTTGCACAGATGCTCCTGGTGATTCTGGCACTTTCCAGGCACACTCCTGAAAGTCGCGCACACTGCTGTTCACTCGCTAAACGACCTCTTGGGAAACACGTCTCCGGTCGACGGACCGCTCAGATTGCTTCTCGTGTAACTGTGAACCGTGTCAGCGCAGGGAATCCGTCTCTGTTGAGCAGATGTCAATCCTGCCTCGCTTTTGCTTTGTTGCCTCTACCAAGATGATTTCCCGTTTCTCTCTTCACTGGAGCAGGCAGACACAGCCAACGCACATCAAGTGTCAAGAGACACGCTCTGCTGAGCTCAACGCTTGTGCAGATGCACATGTGCGACGAAGTCAACACACGTGCTTGTGGAGAGAAAGAAAGGGACTCCCAGGCGTGTGGAGCGACGGGGAGAAAGAGCGGGCGCTGAGGAACACAGTTTCAAACAGACTGTCTCCACACAAACAGGCACCTGTCTGCAGGTATCCTAGATCTTGATTCTTGAACTTGAGGAAACACGCGTCTGAGCAAAACTCCCAAACGCTTCCAGGAAAGACACAGGCTCTCCCACAAGCACACAAGTGTTTGCCCTCAGCTATAGATCAGGGACAAGCCTGTGAAGAGCAACCAAAGAGCTCGTCCGTCTTTCTCTCAGTAGATGGGAGTAGGCGCGCTTGCGGATGTGTGCGTGTGTGTGGCCACGCGTTTGCTTAGGCATCAGTGTGTGAAAAGGTAGGTGCTTTTCTCTAGCTGCGTGTGCGTGCACGTGGTGCTGGGTGCACATCCCTGGGTGCTCGTGGAAAGGTTTCTGCATGGTTTTCGCTGAGGAATCGTGTGTGTGCACATGGACAAAGAGAAGGCGCAGCAACCAGGTTCCAGCGCCGAAGAAGGCAAAAGGCGAGGTTTCCGGCGCTATCTCCTTCTCTCCCCAGAGCTAGTCGCGCAAAGCAAGCCGCTAAGCCGGCGACCGGCAAGAGAGCTACAACGAAGCATGCCGAACGGAGAAAATAGCAGCAGCTCATCTGTTCACACCTTGTTTCTGCCATGTGCTTGAACGCCAAGACGTTCGCGCTTCTGTGAGATGAAAGACGTCCTTCTGCATATGTGGTTGCTCACACCGGTGCACTTGTTAGTGTATCCATTCAGTCCTGGGCTGCGGGGCATTCAGAAGTGGCTCTGTGGAGACGTCTGCATAGAGGCAGCTGTCAGAACACGCACACTCGATTGTTCACCAAAACATATGCAGACGCGTCCTTAGCCTGTAGATTTGGATGCACAGAGTTCCCTGTGTTCGCAAGAGACAAGGGAATCGCGTCTGTGCGCACAGAAGCAATAGCGGACCGTTTCCCTCGGAGTGAACGCGAAAGAGCCGTCTATATACTCGCAGACACGCGAACGTGCCTCAATGCGGTCACAGAGGCAGCAGCTTTTGCACAGATGCTCCTGGTGATTCTGGCACTTTCCAGGCACACTCCTGAAAGTCGCGCACACTGCTGTTCACTCGCTAAACGACCTCTTGGGAAACACGTCTCCGGTCGACGGACCGCTCAGATTGCTTCTCGTGTAACTGTGAACTGTGTCAGCGCAGGGAATCCGTCTCTGTTGAGCAGATGTCAATCCTGCCTCGCCTTTGCTTTGTTGCCTCTACCAAGATGATTTCCCGTTTCTCTCTTCACTGGAGCAGGCAGACACAGCCAACGCACATCAAGTGTCAAGAGACACGCTCTGCTGAGCTCAACGCTTGTGCAGATGCACATGTGCGACGAAGTCAACACACGTGCTTGTGGAGAGAAAGAAAGGGACTCCCAGGCGTGTGGAGCGACGGGGAGAAAGAGCGGGCGCTGAGGAACACAGTTTCAAACAGACTGTCTCCACACAAACAGGCACCTGTCTGCAGGTATCCTAGATCTTGATTCTTGAACTTGAGGAAACACGCGTCTGAGCAAAACTCCCAAACGCTTCCAGGAAAGACACAGGCTCTCCCACAAGCACACAAGTGTTTGCCCTCAGCTATAGATCAGGGACAAGCCTGTGAAGAGCAACCAAAGAGCTCGTCCGTCTTTCCCTCAATAGATGGGAGTAGGCGCGCTTGCGGATGTGTGCGTGTGTGTGGCCACGCGTTTGCTTAGGCATCAGTGTGTGAAAAGGTAGGTGCTTTTCTCTAGCTGCGTGTGCGTGCACGTGGTGCTGGGTGCACATCCCTGGGTGCTCGTGGAAAGGTTTCTGCATGGTTTTCGCTGAGGAATCGTGTGTGTGCACATGGACAAAGAGAAGGCGCAGCAACCAGGTTCCAGCGCCGAAGAAGGCAAAAGGCGAGGTTTCCGGCGCTATCTCCTTCTCTCCCCAGAGCTAGTCGCGCAAAGCAAGCCGCTAAGCCGGCGACCGGCAAGAGAGCTACAACGAAGCATGCCGAACGGAGAAAATAGCAGCAGCTCATCTGTTCACACCTTGTTTCTGCCATGTGCTTGAACGCCAAGACGTTCGCGCTTCTGTGAGATGAAAGACGTCCTTCTGCATATGTGGTTGCTCACACCGGTGCACTTGTTAGTGTATCCATTCAGTCCTGGGCTGCGGGGCATTCAGAAGTGGCTCTGTGGAGACGTCTGCATAGAGGCAGCTGTCAGAACACGCACACTCGATTGTTCACCAAAACATATGCAGACGCGTCCTTAGCCTGTAGATTTGGATGCACAGAGTTCCCTGTGTTCGCAAGAGACAAGGGAATCGCGTCTGTGCGCACAGAAGCAATAGCGGACCGTTTCCCTCGGAGTGAACGCGAAAGAGCCGTCTATATACTCGCAGACACGCGAACGTGCCTCAATGCGGTCACAGAGGCAGCAGCTTTTGCACAGATGCTCCTGGTGATTCTGGCACTTTCCAGGCACACTCCTGAAAGTCGCGCACACTGCTGTTCACTCGCTAAACGACCTCTTGGGAAACACGTCTCCGGTCGACGGACCGCTCAGATTGCTTCTCGTGTAACTGTGAACTGTGTCAGCGCAGGGAATCCGTCTCTGTTGAGCAGATGTGGATCCTGCCTCGCTTTTGCTTTGTTGCCTCTACCAAGATGATTTCCCGTTTCTCTCTTCACTGGAGCAGGCAGACACAGCCAACGCACATCAAGTGTCAAGAGACACGCTCTGCTGAGCTCAACGCTTGTGCAGATGCACATGTGCGACGAAGTCAACACACGTGCTTGTGGAGAGAAAGAAAGGGACTCCCAGGCGTGTGGAGCGACGGGGAGAAAGAGCGGGCGCTGAGGAACACAGTTTCAAACAGACTGTCTCCACACAAACAGGCACCTGTCTGCAGGTATCCTAGATCTTGATTCTTGAACTTGAGGAAACACGCGTCTGAGCAAAACTCCCAAACGCTTCCAGGAAAGACACAGGCTCTCCCACAAGCACACAAGTGTTTGCCCTCAGCTATAGATCAGGGACAAGCCTGTGAAGAGCAACCAAAGAGCTCGTCCGTCTTTCCCTCAATAGATGGGAGTAGGCGCGCTTGCGGATGTGTGCGTGTGTGTGGCCACGCGTTTGCTTAGGCATCAGTGTGTGAAAAGGTAGGTGCTTTTCTCTAGCTGCGTGTGCGTGCACGTGGTGCTGGGTGCACATCCCTGGGTGCTCGTGGAAAGGTTTCTGCATGGTTTTCGCTGAGGAATCGTGTGTGTGCACATGGACAAAGAGAAGGCGCAGCAACCAGGTTCCAGCGCCGAAGAAGGCAAAAGGCGAGGTTTCCGGCGCTATCTCCTTCTCTCCCCAGAGCTAGTCGCGCAAAGCAAGCCGCTAAGCCGGCGACCGGCAAGAGAGCTACAACGAAGCATGCCGAACGGAGAAAATAGCAGCAGCTCATCTGTTCACACCTTGTTTCTGCCATGTGCTTGAACGCCAAGACGTTCGCGCTTCTGTGAGATGAAAGACGTCCTTCTGCATATGTGGTTGCTCACACCGGTGCACTTGTTAGTGTATCCATTCAGTCCTGGGCTGCGGGGCATTCAGAAGTGGCTCTGTGGAGACGTCTGCATAGAGGCAGCTGTCAGAACACGCACACTCGATTGTTCACCAAAACATATGCAGACGCGTCCTTAGCCTGTAGATTTGGATGCACAGAGTTCCCTGTGTTCGCAAGAGACAAGGGAATCGCGTCTGTGCGCACAGAAGCAATAGCGGACCGTTTCCCTCGGAGTGAACGCGAAAGAGCCGTCTATATACTCGCAGACACGCGAACGTGCCTCAATGCGGTCACAGAGGCAGCAGCTTTTGCACAGATGCTCCTGGTGATTCTGGCACTTTCCAGGCACACTCCTGAAAGTCGCGCACACTGCTGTTCACTCGCTAAACGACCTCTTGGGAAACACGTCTCCGGTCGACGGACCGCTCAGATTGCTTCTCGTGTAACTGTGAACTGTGTCAGCGCAGGGAATCCGTCTCTGTTGAGCAGATGTCAATCCTGCCTCGCTTTTGCTTTGTTGCCTCTACCAAGATGATTTCCCGTTTCTCTCTTCACTGGAGCAGGCAGACACAGCCAACGCACATCAAGTGTCAAGAGACACGCTCTGCTGAGCTCAACGCTTGTGCAGATGCACATGTGCGACGAAGTCAACACACGTGCTTGTGGAGAGAAAGAAAGGGACTCCCAGGCGTGTGGAGCGACGGGGAGAAAGAGCGGGCGCTGAGGAGCACAGTTTCAAACAGACTGTCTCCACACAAACAGGCACCTGTCTGCAGGTATCCTAGATCTTGATTCTTGAACTTGAGGAAACACGCGTCTGAGCAAAACTCCCAAACGCTTCCAGGAAAGACACAGGCTCTCCCACAAGCACACAAGTGTTTGCCCTCAGCTATAGATCAGGGACAAGCCTGTGAAGAGCAACCAAAGAGCTCGTCCGTCTTTCTCTCAGTAGATGGGAGTAGGCGCGCTTGCGGATGTGTGCGTGTGTGTGGCCACGCGTTTGCTTAGGCATCAGTGTGTGAAAAGGTAGGTGCTTTTCTCTAGCTGCGTGTGCGTGCACGTGGTGCTGGGTGCACATCCCTGGGTGCTCGTGGAAAGGTTTCTGCATGGTTTTCGCTGAGGAATCGTGTGTGTGCACATGGACAAAGAGAAGGCGCAGCAACCAGGTTCCAGCGCCGAAGAAGGCAAAAGGCGAGGTTTCCGGCGCTATCTCCTTCTCTCCCCAGAGCTAGTCGCGCAAAGCAAGCCGCTAAGCCGGCGACCGGCAAGAGAGCTACAACGAAGCATGCCGAACGGAGAAAATAGCAGCAGCTCATCTGTTCACACCTTGTTTCTGCCATGTGCTTGAACGCCAAGACGTTCGCGCTTCTGTGAGATGAAAGACGTCCTTCTGCATATGTGGTTGCTCACACCGGTGCACTTGTTAGTGTATCCATTCAGTCCTGGGCTGCGGGGCATTCAGAAGTGGCTCTGTGGAGACGTCTGCATAGAGGCAGCTGTCAGAACACGCACACTCGATTGTTCACCAAAACATATGCAGACGCGTCCTTAGCCTGTAGATTTGGATGCACAGAGTTCCCTGTGTTCGCAAGAGACAAGGGAATCGCGTCTGTGCGCACAGAAGCAATAGCGGACCGTTTCCCTCGGAGTGAACGCGAAAGAGCCGTCTATATACTCGCAGACACGCGAACGTGCCTCAATGCGGTCACAGAGGCAGCAGCTTTTGCACAGATGCTCCTGGTGATTCTGGCACTTTCCAGGCACACTCCTGAAAGTCGCGCACACTGCTGTTCACTCGCTAAACGACCTCTTGGGAAACACGTCTCCGGTCGACGGACCGCTCAGATTGCTTCTCGTGTAACTGTGAACTGTGTCAGCGCAGGGAATCCGTCTCTGTTGAGCAGATGTCAATCCTGCCTCGCCTTTGCTTTGTTGCCTCTACCAAGATGATTTCCCGTTTCTCTCTTCACTGGAGCAGGCAGACACAGCCAACGCACATCAAGTGTCAAGAGACACGCTCTGCTGAGCTCAACGCTTGTGCAGATGCACATGTGCGACGAAGTCAACACACGTGCTTGTGGAGAGAAAGAAAGGGACTCCCAGGCGTGTGGAGCGACGGGGAGAAAGAGCGGGCGCTGAGGAACACAGTTTCAAACAGACTGTCTCCACACAAAGAGGCACCTGTCTGCAGGTATCCTAGATCTTGATTCTTGAACTTGAGGAAACACGCGTCTGAGCAAAACTCCCAAACGCTTCCAGGAAAGACACAGGCTCTCCCACAAGCACACAAGTGTTTGCCCTCAGCTATAGATCAGGGACAAGCCTGTGAAGAGCAACCAAAGAGCTCGTCCGTCTTTCCCTCAATAGATGGGAGTAGGCGCGCTTGCGGATGTGTGCGTGTGTGTGGCCACGCGTTTGCTTAGGCATCAGTGTGTGAAAAGGTAGGTGCTTTTCTCTAGCTGCGTGTGCGTGCACGTGGTGCTGGGTGCACATCCCTGGGTGCTCGTGGAAAGGTTTCTGCATGGTTTTCGCTGAGGAATCGTGTGTGTGCACATGGACAAAGAGAAGGCGCAGCAACCAGGTTCCAGCGCCGAAGAAGGCAAAAGGCGAGGTTTCCGGCGCTATCTCCTTCTCTCCCCAGAGCTAGTCGCGCAAAGCAAGCCGCTAAGCCGGCGACCGGCAAGAGAGCTACAACGAAGCATGCCGAACGGAGAAAATAGCAGCAGCTCATCTGTTCACACCTTGTTTCTGCCATGTGCTTGAACGCCAAGACGTTCGCGCTTCTGTGAGATGAAAGACGTCCTTCTGCATATGTGGTTGCTCACACCGGTGCACTTGTTAGTGTATCCATTCAGTCCTGGGCTGCGGGGCATTCAGAAGTGGCTCTGTGGAGACGTCTGCATAGAGGCAGCTGTCAGAACACGCACACTCGATTGTTCACCAAAACATATGCAGACGCGTCCTTAGCCTGTAGATTTGGATGCACAGAGTTCCCTGTGTTCGCAAGAGACAAGGGAATCGCGTCTGTGCGCACAGAAGCAATAGCGGACCGTTTCCCTCGGAGTGAACGCGAAAGAGCCGTCTATATACTCGCAGACACGCGAACGTGCCTCAATGCGGTCACAGAGGCAGCAGCTTTTGCACAGATGCTCCTGGTGATTCTGGCACTTTCCAGGCACACTCCTGAAAGTCGCGCACACTGCTGTTCACTCGCTAAACGACCTCTTGGGAAACACGTCTCCGGTCGACGGACCGCTCAGATTGCTTCTCGTGTAACTGTGAACTGTGTCAGCGCAGGGAATCCGTCTCTGTTGAGCAGATGTCAATCCTGCCTCGCCTTTGCTTTGTTGCCTCTACCAAGATGATTTCCCGTTTCTCTCTTCACTGGAGCAGGCAGACACAGCCAACGCACATCAAGTGTCAAGAGACACGCTCTGCTGAGCTCAACGCTTGTGCAGATGCACATGTGCGACGAAGTCAACACACGTGCTTGTGGAGAGAAAGAAAGGGACTCCCAGGCGTGTGGAGCGACGGGGAGAAAGAGCGGGCGCTGAGGAACACAGTTTCAAACAGACTGTCTCCACACAAACAGGCACCTGTCTGCAGGTATCCTAGATCTTGATTCTTGAACTTGAGGAAACACGCGTCTGAGCAAAACTCCCAAACGCTTCCAGGAAAGACACAGGCTCTCCCACAAGCACACAAGTGTTTGCCCTCAGCTATAGATCAGGGACAAGCCTGTGAAGAGCAACCAAAGAGCTCGTCCGTCTTTCCCTCAATAGATGGGAGTAGGCGCGCTTGCGGATGTGTGCGTGTGTGTGGCCACGCGTTTGCTTAGGCATCAGTGTGTGAAAAGGTAGGTGCTTTTCTCTAGCTGCGTGTGCGTGCACGTGGTGCTGGGTGCACATCCCTGGGTGCTCGTGGAAAGGTTTCTGCATGGTTTTCGCTGAGGAATCGTGTGTGTGCACATGGACAAAGAGAAGGCGCAGCAACCAGGTTCCAGCGCCGAAGAAGGCAAAAGGCGAGGTTTCCGGCGCTATCTCCTTCTCTCCCCAGAGCTAGTCGCGCAAAGCAAGCCGCTAAGCCGGCGACCGGCAAGAGAGCTACAACGAAGCATGCCGAACGGAGAAAATAGCAGCAGCTCATCTGTTCACACCTTGTTTCTGCCATGTGCTTGAACGCCAAGACGTTCGCGCTTCTGTGAGATGAAAGACGTCCTTCTGCATATGTGGTTGCTCACACCGGTGCACTTGTTAGTGTATCCATTCAGTCCTGGGCTGCGGGGCATTCAGAAGTGGCTCTGTGGAGACGTCTGCATAGAGGCAGCTGTCAGAACACGCACACTCGATTGTTCACCAAAACATATGCAGACGCGTCCTTAGCCTGTAGATTTGGATGCACAGAGTTCCCTGTGTTCGCAAGAGACAAGGGAATCGCGTCTGTGCGCACAGAAGCAATAGCGGACCGTTTCCCTCGGAGTGAACGCGAAAGAGCCGTCTATATACTCGCAGACACGCGAACGTGCCTCAATGCGGTCACAGAGGCAGCAGCTTTTGCACAGATGCTCCTGGTGATTCTGGCACTTTCCAGGCACACTCCTGAAAGTCGCGCACACTGCTGTTCACTCGCTAAACGACCTCTTGGGAAACACGTCTCCGGTCGACGGACCGCTCAGATTGCTTCTCGTGTAACTGTGAACTGTGTCAGCGCAGGGAATCCGTCTCTGTTGAGCAGATGTCAATCCTGCCTCGCCTTTGCTTTGTTGCCTCTACCAAGATGATTTCCCGTTTCTCTCTTCACTGGAGCAGGCAGACACAGCCAACGCACATCAAGTGTCAAGAGACACGCTCTGCTGAGCTCAACGCTTGTGCAGATGCACATGTGCGACGAAGTCAACACACGTGCTTGTGGAGAGAAAGAAAGGGACTCCCAGGCGTGTGGAGCGACGGGGAGAAAGAGCGGGCGCTGAGGAACACAGTTTCAAACAGACTGTCTCCACACAAACAGGCACCTGTCTGCAGGTATCCTAGATCTTGATTCTTGAACTTGAGGAAACACGCGTCTGAGCAAAACTCCCAAACGCTTCCAGGAAAGACACAGGCTCTCCCACAAGCACACAAGTGTTTGCCCTCAGCTATAGATCAGGGACAAGCCTGTGAAGAGCAACCAAAGAGCTCGTCCGTCTTTCCCTCAATAGATGGGAGTAGGCGCGCTTGCGGATGTGTGCGTGTGTGTGGCCACGCGTTTGCTTAGGCATCAGTGTGTGAAAAGGTAGGTGCTTTTCTCTAGCTGCGTGTGCGTGCACGTGGTGCTGGGTGCACATCCCTGGGTGCTCGTGGAAAGGTTTCTGCATGGTTTTCGCTGAGGAATCGTGTGTGTGCACATGGACAAAGAGAAGGCGCAGCAACCAGGTTCCAGCGCCGAAGAAGGCAAAAGGCGAGGTTTCCGGCGCTATCTCCTTCTCTCCCCAGAGCTAGTCGCGCAAAGCAAGCCGCTAAGCCGGCGACCGGCAAGAGAGCTACAACGAAGCATGCCGAACGGAGAAAATAGCAGCAGCTCATCTGTTCACACCTTGTTTCTGCCATGTGCTTGAACGCCAAGACGTTCGCGCTTCTGTGAGATGAAAGACGTCCTTCTGCATATGTGGTTGCTCACACCGGTGCACTTGTTAGTGTATCCATTCAGTCCTGGGCTGCGGGGCATTCAGAAGTGGCTCTGTGGAGACGTCTGCATAGAGGCAGCTGTCAGAACACGCACACTCGATTGTTCACCAAAACATATGCAGACGCGTCCTTAGCCTGTAGATTTGGATGCACAGAGTTCCCTGTGTTCGCAAGAGACAAGGGAATCGCGTCTGTGCGCACAGAAGCAATAGCGGACCGTTTCCCTCGGAGTGAACGCGAAAGAGCCGTCTATATACTCGCAGACACGCGAACGTGCCTCAATGCGGTCACAGAGGCAGCAGCTTTTGCACAGATGCTCCTGGTGATTCTGGCACTTTCCAGGCACACTCCTGAAAGTCGCGCACACTGCTGTTCACTCGCTAAACGACCTCTTGGGAAACACGTCTCCGGTCGACGGACCGCTCAGATTGCTTCTCGTGTAACTGTGAACTGTGTCAGCGCAGGGAATCCGTCTCTGTTGAGCAGATGTCAATCCTGCCTCGCCTTTGCTTTGTTGCCTCTACCAAGATGATTTCCCGTTTCTCTCTTCACTGGAGCAGGCAGACACAGCCAACGCACATCAAGTGTCAAGAGACACGCTCTGCTGAGCTCAACGCTTGTGCAGATGCACATGTGCGACGAAGTCAACACACGTGCTTGTGGAGAGAAAGAAAGGGACTCCCAGGCGTGTGGAGCGACGGGGAGAAAGAGCGGGCGCTGAGGAACACAGTTTCAAACAGACTGTCTCCACACAAACAGGCACCTGTCTGCAGGTATCCTAGATCTTGATTCTTGAACTTGAGGAAACACGCGTCTGAGCAAAACTCCCAAACGCTTCCAGGAAAGACACAGGCTCTCCCACAAGCACACAAGTGTTTGCCCTCAGCTATAGATCAGGGACAAGCCTGTGAAGAGCAACCAAAGAGCTCGTCCGTCTTTCCCTCAATAGATGGGAGTAGGCGCGCTTGCGGATGTGTGCGTGTGTGTGGCCACGCGTTTGCTTAGGCATCAGTGTGTGAAAAGGTAGGTGCTTTTCTCTAGCTGCGTGTGCGTGCACGTGGTGCTGGGTGCACATCCCTGGGTGCTCGTGGAAAGGTTTCTGCATGGTTTTCGCTGAGGAATCGTGTGTGTGCACATGGACAAAGAGAAGGCGCAGCAACCAGGTTCCAGCGCCGAAGAAGGCAAAAGGCGAGGTTTCCGGCGCTATCTCCTTCTCTCCCCAGAGCTAGTCGCGCAAAGCAAGCCGCTAAGCCGGCGACCGGCAAGAGAGCTACAACGAAGCATGCCGAACGGAGAAAATAGCAGCAGCTCATCTGTTCACACCTTGTTTCTGCCATGTGCTTGAACGCCAAGACGTTCGCGCTTCTGTGAGATGAAAGACGTCCTTCTGCATATGTGGTTGCTCACACCGGTGCACTTGTTAGTGTATCCATTCAGTCCTGGGCTGCGGGGCATTCAGAAGTGGCTCTGTGGAGACGTCTGCATAGAGGCAGCTGTCAGAACACGCACACTCGATTGTTCACCAAAACATATGCAGACGCGTCCTTAGCCTGTAGATTTGGATGCACAGAGTTCCCTGTGTTCGCAAGAGACAAGGGAATCGCGTCTGTGCGCACAGAAGCAATAGCGGACCGTTTCCCTCGGAGTGAACGCGAAAGAGCCGTCTATATACTCGCAGACACGCGAACGTGCCTCAATGCGGTCACAGAGGCAGCAGCTTTTGCACAGATGCTCCTGGTGATTCTGGCACTTTCCAGGCACACTCCTGAAAGTCGCGCACACTGCTGTTCACTCGCTAAACGACCTCTTGGGAAACACGTCTCCGGTCGACGGACCGCTCAGATTGCTTCTCGTGTAACTGTGAACTGTGTCAGCGCAGGGAATCCGTCTCTGTTGAGCAGATGTCAATCCTGCCTCGCCTTTGCTTTGTTGCCTCTACCAAGATGATTTCCCGTTTCTCTCTTCACTGGAGCAGGCAGACACAGCCAACGCACATCAAGTGTCAAGAGACACGCTCTGCTGAGCTCAACGCTTGTGCAGATGCACATGTGCGACGAAGTCAACACACGTGCTTGTGGAGAGAAAGAAAGGGACTCCCAGGCGTGTGGAGCGACGGGGAGAAAGAGCGGGCGCTGAGGAACACAGTTTCAAACAGACTGTCTCCACACAAACAGGCACCTGTCTGCAGGTATCCTAGATCTTGATTCTTGAACTTGAGGAAACACGCGTCTGAGCAAAACTCCCAAACGCTTCCAGGAAAGACACAGGCTCTCCCACAAGCACACAAGTGTTTGCCCTCAGCTATAGATCAGGGACAAGCCTGTGAAGAGCAACCAAAGAGCTCGTCCGTCTTTCCCTCAATAGATGGGAGTAGGCGCGCTTGCGGATGTGTGCGTGTGTGTGGCCACGCGTTTGCTTAGGCATCAGTGTGTGAAAAGGTAGGTGCTTTTCTCTAGCTGCGTGTGCGTGCACGTGGTGCTGGGTGCACATCCCTGGGTGCTCGTGGAAAGGTTTCTGCATGGTTTTCGCTGAGGAATCGTGTGTGTGCACATGGACAAAGAGAAGGCGCAGCAACCAGGTTCCAGCGCCGAAGAAGGCAAAAGGCGAGGTTTCCGGCGCTATCTCCTTCTCTCCCCAGAGCTAGTCGCGCAAAGCAAGCCGCTAAGCCGGCGACCGGCAAGAGAGCTACAACGAAGCATGCCGAACGGAGAAAATAGCAGCAGCTCATCTGTTCACACCTTGTTTCTGCCATGTGCTTGAACGCCAAGACGTTCGCGCTTCTGTGAGATGAAAGACGTCCTTCTGCATATGTGGTTGCTCACACCGGTGCACTTGTTAGTGTATCCATTCAGTCCTGGGCTGCGGGGCATTCAGAAGTGGCTCTGTGGAGACGTCTGCATAGAGGCAGCTGTCAGAACACGCACACTCGATTGTTCACCAAAACATATGCAGACGCGTCCTTAGCCTGTAGATTTGGATGCACAGAGTTCCCTGTGTTCGCAAGAGACAAGGGAATCGCGTCTGTGCGCACAGAAGCAATAGCGGACCGTTTCCCTCGGAGTGAACGCGAAAGAGCCGTCTATATACTCGCAGACACGCGAACGTGCCTCAATGCGGTCACAGAGGCAGCAGCTTTTGCACAGATGCTCCTGGTGATTCTGGCACTTTCCAGGCACACTCCTGAAAGTCGCGCACACTGCTGTTCACTCGCTAAACGACCTCTTGGGAAACACGTCTCCGGTCGACGGACCGCTCAGATTGCTTCTCGTGTAACTGTGAACTGTGTCAGCGCAGGGAATCCGTCTCTGTTGAGCAGATGTCAATCCTGCCTCGCTTTTGCTTTGTTGCCTCTACCAAGATGATTTCCCGTTTCTCTCTTCACTGGAGCAGGCAGACACAGCCAACGCACATCAAGTGTCAAGAGACACGCTCTGCTGAGCTCAACGCTTGTGCAGATGCACATGTGCGACGAAGTCAACACACGTGCTTGTGGAGAGAAAGAAAGGGACTCCCAGGCGTGTGGAGCGACGGGGAGAAAGAGCGGGCGCTGAGGAGCACAGTTTCAAACAGACTGTCTCCACACAAACAGGCACCTGTCTGCAGGTATCCTAGATCTTGATTCTTGAACTTGAGGAAACACGCGTCTGAGCAAAACTCCCAAACGCTTCCAGGAAAGACACAGGCTCTCCCACAAGCACACAAGTGTTTGCCCTCAGCTATAGATCAGGGACAAGCCTGTGAAGAGCAACCAAAGAGCTCGTCCGTCTTTCTCTCAGTAGATGGGAGTAGGCGCGCTTGCGGATGTGTGCGTGTGTGTGGCCACGCGTTTGCTTAGGCATCAGTGTGTGAAAAGGTAGGTGCTTTTCTCTAGCTGCGTGTGCGTGCACGTGGTGCTGGGTGCACATCCCTGGGTGATCGTGGAAAGGTTTCTGCATGGTTTTCGCTGAGGAATCGTGTGTGTGCACATGGACAAAGAGAAGGCGCAGCAACCAGGTTCCAGCGCCGAAGAAGGCAAAAGGCGAGGTTTCCGGCGCTATCTCCTTCTCTCCCCAGAGCTAGTCGCGCAAAGCAAGCCGCTAAGCCGGCGACCGGCAAGAGAGCTACAACGAAGCATGCCGAACGGAGAAAATAGCAGCAGCTCATCTGTTCACACCTTGTTTCTGCCATGTGCTTGAACGCCAAGACGTTCGCGCTTCTGTGAGATGAAAGACGTCCTTCTGCATATGTGGTTGCTCACACCGGTGCACTTGTTAGTGTATCCATTCAGTCCTGGGCTGCGGGGCATTCAGAAGTGGCTCTGTGGAGACGTCTGCATAGAGGCAGCTGTCAGAACACGCACACTCGATTGTTCACCAAAACATATGCAGACGCGTCCTTAGCCTGTAGATTTGGATGCACAGAGTTCCCTGTGTTCGCAAGAGACAAGGGAATCGCGTCTGTGCGCACAGAAGCAATAGCGGACCGTTTCCCTCGGAGTGAACGCGAAAGAGCCGTCTATATACTCGCAGACACGCGAACGTGCCTCAATGCGGTCACAGAGGCAGCAGCTTTTGCACAGATGCTCCTGGTGATTCTGGCACTTTCCAGGCACACTCCTGAAAGTCGCGCACACTGCTGTTCACTCGCTAAACGACCTCTTGGGAAACACGTCTCCGGTCGACGGACCGCTCAGATTGCTTCTCGTGTAACTGTGAACTGTGTCAGCGCAGGGAATCCGTCTCTGTTGAGCAGATGTCAATCCTGCCTCGCCTTTGCTTTGTTGCCTCTACCAAGATGATTTCCCGTTTCTCTCTTCACTGGAGCAGGCAGACACAGCCAACGCACATCAAGTGTCAAGAGACACGCTCTGCTGAGCTCAACGCTTGTGCAGATGCACATGTGCGACGAAGTCAACACACGTGCTTGTGGAGAGAAAGAAAGGGACTCCCAGGCGTGTGGAGCGACGGGGAGAAAGAGCGGGCGCTGAGGAACACAGTTTCAAACAGACTGTCTCCACACAAACAGGCACCTGTCTGCAGGTATCCTAGATCTTGATTCTTGAACTTGAGGAAACACGCGTCTGAGCAAAACTCCCAAACGCTTCCAGGAAAGACACAGGCTCTCCCACAAGCACACAAGTGTTTGCCCTCAGCTATAGATCAGGGACAAGCCTGTGAAGAGCAACCAAAGAGCTCGTCCGTCTTTCCCTCAATAGATGGGAGTAGGCGCGCTTGCGGATGTGTGCGTGTGTGTGGCCACGCGTTTGCTTAGGCATCAGTGTGTGAAAAGGTAGGTGCTTTTCTCTAGCTGCGTGTGCGTGCACGTGGTGCTGGGTGCACATCCCTGGGTGCTCGTGGAAAGGTTTCTGCATGGTTTTCGCTGAGGAATCGTGTGTGTGCACATGGACAAAGAGAAGGCGCAGCAACCAGGTTCCAGCGCCGAAGAAGGCAAAAGGCGAGGTTTCCGGCGCTATCTCCTTCTCTCCCCAGAGCTAGTCGCGCAAAGCAAGCCGCTAAGCCGGCGACCGGCAAGAGAGCTACAACGAAGCATGCCGAACGGAGAAAATAGCAGCAGCTCATCTGTTCACACCTTGTTTCTGCCATGTGCTTGAACGCCAAGACGTTCGCGCTTCTCTGAGATGAAAGACGTCCTTCTGCATATGTGGTTGCTCACACCGGTGCACTTGTTAGTGTATCCATTCAGTCCTGGGCTGCGGGGCATTCAGAAGTGGCTCTGTGGAGACGTCTGCATAGAGGCAGCTGTCAGAACACGCACACTCGATTGTTCACCAAAACATATGCAGACGCGTCCTTAGCCTGTAGATTTGGATGCACAGAGTTCCCTGTGTTCGCAAGAGACAAGGGAATCGCGTCTGTGCGCACAGAAGCAATAGCGGACCGTTTCCCTCGGAGTGAACGCGAAAGAGCCGTCTATATACTCGCAGACACGCGAACGTGCCTCAATGCGGTCACAGAGGCAGCAGCTTTTGCACAGATGCTCCTGGTGATTCTGGCACTTTCCAGGCACACTCCTGAAAGTCGCGCACACTGCTGTTCACTCGCTAAACGACCTCTTGGGAAACACGTCTCCGGTCGACGGACCGCTCAGATTGCTTCTCGTGTAACTGTGAACTGTGTCAGCGCAGGGAATCCGTCTCTGTTGAGCAGATGTCAATCCTGCCTCGCCTTTGCTTTGTTGCCTCTACCAAGATGATTTCCCGTTTCTCTCTTCACTGGAGCAGGCAGACACAGCCAACGCACATCAAGTGTCAAGAGACACGCTCTGCTGAGCTCAACGCTTGTGCAGATGCACATGTGCGACGAAGTCAACACACGTGCTTGTGGAGAGAAAGAAAGGGACTCCCAGGCGTGTGGAGCGACGGGGAGAAAGAGCGGGCGCTGAGGAACACAGTTTCAAACAGACTGTCTCCACACAAACAGGCACCTGTCTGCAGGTATCCTAGATCTTGATTCTTGAACTTGAGGAAACACGCGTCTGAGCAAAACTCCCAAACGCTTCCAGGAAAGACACAGGCTCTCCCACAAGCACACAAGTGTTTGCCCTCAGCTATAGATCAGGGACAAGCCTGTGAAGAGCAACCAAAGAGCTCGTCCGTCTTTCCCTCAATAGATGGGAGTAGGCGCGCTTGCGGATGTGTGCGTGTGTGTGGCCACGCGTTTGCTTAGGCATCAGTGTGTGAAAAGGTAGGTGCTTTTCTCTAGCTGCGTGTGCGTGCACGTGGTGCTGGGTGCACATCCCTGGGTGCTCGTGGAAAGGTTTCTGCATGGTTTTCGCTGAGGAATCGTGTGTGTGCACATGGACAAAGAGAAGGCGCAGCAACCAGGTTCCAGCGCCGAAGAAGGCAAAAGGCGAGGTTTCCGGCGCTATCTCCTTCTCTCCCCAGAGCTAGTCGCGCAAAGCAAGCCGCTAAGCCGGCGACCGGCAAGAGAGCTACAACGAAGCATGCCGAACGGAGAAAATAGCAGCAGCTCATCTGTTCACACCTTGTTTCTGCCATGTGCTTGAACGCCAAGACGTTCGCGCTTCTGTGAGATGAAAGACGTCCTTCTGCATATGTGGTTGCTCACACCGGTGCACTTGTTAGTGTATCCATTCAGTCCTGGGCTGCGGGGCATTCAGAAGTGGCTCTGTGGAGACGTCTGCATAGAGGCAGCTGTCAGAACACGCACACTCGATTGTTCACCAAAACATATGCAGACGCGTCCTTAGCCTGTAGATTTGGATGCACAGAGTTCCCTGTGTTCGCAAGAGACAAGGGAATCGCGTCTGTGCGCACAGAAGCAATAGCGGACCGTTTCCCTCGGAGTGAACGCGAAAGAGCCGTCTATATACTCGCAGACACGCGAACGTGCCTCAATGCGGTCACAGAGGCAGCAGCTTTTGCACAGATGCTCCTGGTGATTCTGGCACTTTCCAGGCACACTCCTGAAAGTCGCGCACACTGCTGTTCACTCGCTAAACGACCTCTTGGGAAACACGTCTCCGGTCGACGGACCGCTCAGATTGCTTCTCGTGTAACTGTGAACTGTGTCAGCGCAGGGAATCCGTCTCTGTTGAGCAGATGTCAATCCTGCCTCGCCTTTGCTTTGTTGCCTCTACCAAGATGATTTCCCGTTTCTCTCTTCACTGGAGCAGGCAGACACAGCCAACGCACATCAAGTGTCAAGAGACACGCTCTGCTGAGCTCAACGCTTGTGCAGATGCACATGTGCGACGAAGTCAACACACGTGCTTGTGGAGAGAAAGAAAGGGACTCCCAGGCGTGTGGAGCGACGGGGAGAAAGAGCGGGCGCTGAGGAACACAGTTTCAAACAGACTGTCTCCACACAAACAGGCACCTGTCTGCAGGTATCCTAGATCTTGATTCTTGAACTTGAGGAAACACGCGTCTGAGCAAAACTCCCAAACGCTTCCAGGAAAGACACAGGCTCTCCCACAAGCACACAAGTGTTTGCCCTCAGCTATAGATCAGGGACAAGCCTGTGAAGAGCAACCAAAGAGCTCGTCCGTCTTTCCCTCAATAGATGGGAGTAGGCGCGCTTGCGGATGTGTGCGTGTGTGTGGCCACGCGTTTGCTTAGGCATCAGTGTGTGAAAAGGTAGGTGCTTTTCTCTAGCTGCGTGTGCGTGCACGTGGTGCTGGGTGCACATCCCTGGGTGCTCGTGGAAAGGTTTCTGCATGGTTTTCGCTGAGGAATCGTGTGTGTGCACATGGACAAAGAGAAGGCGCAGCAACCAGGTTCCAGCGCCGAAGAAGGCAAAAGGCGAGGTTTCCGGCGCTATCTCCTTCTCTCCCCAGAGCTAGTCGCGCAAAGCAAGCCGCTAAGCCGGCGACCGGCAAGAGAGCTACAACGAAGCATGCCGAACGGAGAAAATAGCAGCAGCTCATCTGTTCACACCTTGTTTCTGCCATGTGCTTGAACGCCAAGACGTTCGCGCTTCTGTGAGATGAAAGACGTCCTTCTGCATATGTGGTTGCTCACACCGGTGCACTTGTTAGTGTATCCATTCAGTCCTGGGCTGCGGGGCATTCAGAAGTGGCTCTGTGGAGACGTCTGCATAGAGGCAGCTGTCAGAACACGCACACTCGATTGTTCACCAAAACATATGCAGACGTGTCCTTAGCCTGTAGATTTGGATGCACAGAGTTCCCTGTGTTCGCAAGAGACAAGGGAATCGCGTCTGTGCGCACAGAAGCAATAGCGGACCGTTTCCCTCGGAGTGAACGCGAAAGAGCCGTCTATATACTCGCAGACACGCGAACGTGCCTCAATGCGGTCACAGAGGCAGCAGCTTTTGCACAGATGCTCCTGGTGATTCTGGCACTTTCCAGGCACACTCCTGAAAGTCGCGCACACTGCTGTTCACTCGCTAAACGACCTCTTGGGAAACACGTCTCCGGTCGACGGACCGCTCAGATTGCTTCTCGTGTAACTGTGAACTGTGTCAGCGCAGGGAATCCGTCTCTGTTGAGCAGATGTCAATCCTGCCTCGCCTTTGCTTTGTTGCCTCTACCAAGATGATTTCCCGTTTCTCTCTTCACTGGAGCAGGCAGACACAGCCAACGCACATCAAGTGTCAAGAGACACGCTCTGCTGAGCTCAACGCTTGTGCAGATGCACATGTGCGACGAAGTCAACACACGTGCTTGTGGAGAGAAAGAAAGGGACTCCCAGGCGTGTGGAGCGACGGGGAGAAAGAGCGGGCGCTGAGGAACACAGTTTCAAACAGACTGTCTCCACACAAACAGGCACCTGTCTGCAGGTATCCTAGATCTTGATTCTTGAACTTGAGGAAACACGCGTCTGAGCAAAACTCCCAAACGCTTCCAGGAAAGACACAGGCTCTCCCACAAGCACACAAGTGTTTGCCCTCAGCTATAGATCAGGGACAAGCCTGTGAAGAGCAACCAAAGAGCTCGTCCGTCTTTCCCTCAATAGATGGGAGTAGGCGCGCTTGCGGATGTGTGCGTGTGTGTGGCCACGCGTTTGCTTAGGCATCAGTGTGTGAAAAGGTAGGTGCTTTTCTCTAGCTGCGTGTGCGTGCACGTGGTGCTGGGTGCACATCCCTGGGTGCTCGTGGAAAGGTTTCTGCATGGTTTTCGCTGAGGAATCGTGTGTGTGCACATGGACAAAGAGAAGGCGCAGCAACCAGGTTCCAGCGCCGAAGAAGGCAAAAGGCGAGGTTTCCGGCGCTATCTCCTTCTCTCCCCAGAGCTAGTCGCGCAAAGCAAGCCGCTAAGCCGGCGACCGGCAAGAGAGCTACAACGAAGCATGCCGAACGGAGAAAATAGCAGCAGCTCATCTGTTCACACCTTGTTTCTGCCATGTGCTTGAACGCCAAGACGTTCGCGCTTCTCTGAGATGAAAGACGTCCTTCTGCATATGTGGTTGCTCACACCGGTGCACTTGTTAGTGTATCCATTCAGTCCTGGGCTGCGGGGCATTCAGAAGTGGCTCTGTGGAGACGTCTGCATAGAGGCAGCTGTCAGAACACGCACACTCGATTGTTCACCAAAACATATGCAGACGCGTCCTTAGCCTGTAGATTTGGATGCACAGAGTTCCCTGTGTTCGCAAGAGACAAGGGAATCGCGTCTGTGCGCACAGAAGCAATAGCGGACCGTTTCCCTCGGAGTGAACGCGAAAGAGCCGTCTATATACTCGCAGACACGCGAACGTGCCTCAATGCGGTCACAGAGGCAGCAGCTTTTGCACAGATGCTCCTGGTGATTCTGGCACTTTCCAGGCACACTCCTGAAAGTCGCGCACACTGCTGTTCACTCGCTAAACGACCTCTTGGGAAACACGTCTCCGGTCGACGGACCGCTCAGATTGCTTCTCGTGTAACTGTGAACTGTGTCAGCGCAGGGAATCCGTCTCTGTTGAGCAGATGTCAATCCTGCCTCGCCTTTGCTTTGTTGCCTCTACCAAGATGATTTCCCGTTTCTCTCTTCACTGGAGCAGGCAGACACAGCCAACGCACATCAAGTGTCAAGAGACACGCTCTGCTGAGCTCAACGCTTGTGCAGATGCACATGTGCGACGAAGTCAACACACGTGCTTGTGGAGAGAAAGAAAGGGACTCCCAGGCGTGTGGAGCGACGGGGAGAAAGAGCGGGCGCTGAGGAACACAGTTTCAAACAGACTGTCTCCACACAAACAGGCACCTGTCTGCAGGTATCCTAGATCTTGATTCTTGAACTTGAGGAAACACGCGTCTGAGCAAAACTCCCAAACGCTTCCAGGAAAGACACAGGCTCTCCCACAAGCACACAAGTGTTTGCCCTCAGCTATAGATCAGGGACAAGCCTGTGAAGAGCAACCAAAGAGCTCGTCCGTCTTTCCCTCAATAGATGGGAGTAGGCGCGCTTGCGGATGTGTGCGTGTGTGTGGCCACGCGTTTGCTTAGGCATCAGTGTGTGAAAAGGTAGGTGCTTTTCTCTAGCTGCGTGTGCGTGCACGTGGTGCTGGGTGCACATCCCTGGGTGCTCGTGGAAAGGTTTCTGCATGGTTTTCGCTGAGGAATCGTGTGTGTGCACATGGACAAAGAGAAGGCGCAGCAACCAGGTTCCAGCGCCGAAGAAGGCAAAAGGCGAGGTTTCCGGCGCTATCTCCTTCTCTCCCCAGAGCTAGTCGCGCAAAGCAAGCCGCTAAGCCGGCGACCGGCAAGAGAGCTACAACGAAGCATGCCGAACGGAGAAAATAGCAGCAGCTCATCTGTTCACACCTTGTTTCTGCCATGTGCTTGAACGCCAAGACGTTCGCGCTTCTGTGAGATGAAAGACGTCCTTCTGCATATGTGGTTGCTCACACCGGTGCACTTGTTAGTGTATCCATTCAGTCCTGGGCTGCGGGGCATTCAGAAGTGGCTCTGTGGAGACGTCTGCATAGAGGCAGCTGTCAGAACACGCACACTCGATTGTTCACCAAAACATATGCAGACGCGTCCTTAGCCTGTAGATTTGGATGCACAGAGTTCCCTGTGTTCGCAAGAGACAAGGGAATCGCGTCTGTGCGCACAGAAGCAATAGCGGACCGTTTCCCTCGGAGTGAACGCGAAAGAGCCGTCTATATACTCGCAGACACGCGAACGTGCCTCAATGCGGTCACAGAGGCAGCAGCTTTTGCACAGATGCTCCTGGTGATTCTGGCACTTTCCAGGCACACTCCTGAAAGTCGCGCACACTGCTGTTCACTCGCTAAACGACCTCTTGGGAAACACGTCTCCGGTCGACGGACCGCTCAGATTGCTTCTCGTGTAACTGTGAACTGTGTCAGCGCAGGGAATCCGTCTCTGTTGAGCAGATGTCAATCCTGCCTCGCCTTTGCTTTGTTGCCTCTACCAAGATGATTTCCCGTTTCTCTCTTCACTGGAGCAGGCAGACACAGCCAACGCACATCAAGTGTCAAGAGACACGCTCTGCTGAGCTCAACGCTTGTGCAGATGCACATGTGCGACGAAGTCAACACACGTGCTTGTGGAGAGAAAGAAAGGGACTCCCAGGCGTGTGGAGCGACGGGGAGAAAGAGCGGGCGCTGAGGAACACAGTTTCAAACAGACTGTCTCCACACAAACAGGCACCTGTCTGCAGGTATCCTAGATCTTGATTCTTGAACTTGAGGAAACACGCGTCTGAGCAAAACTCCCAAACGCTTCCAGGAAAGACACAGGCTCTCCCACAAGCACACAAGTGTTTGCCCTCAGCTATAGATCAGGGACAAGCCTGTGAAGAGCAACCAAAGAGCTCGTCCGTCTTTCCCTCAATAGATGGGAGTAGGCGCGCTTGCGGATGTGTGCGTGTGTGTGGCCACGCGTTTGCTTAGGCATCAGTGTGTGAAAAGGTAGGTGCTTTTCTCTAGCTGCGTGTGCGTGCACGTGGTGCTGGGTGCACATCCCTGGGTGCTCGTGGAAAGGTTTCTGCATGGTTTTCGCTGAGGAATCGTGTGTGTGCACATGGACAAAGAGAAGGCGCAGCAACCAGGTTCCAGCGCCGAAGAAGGCAAAAGGCGAGGTTTCCGGCGCTATCTCCTTCTCTCCCCAGAGCTAGTCGCGCAAAGCAAGCCGCTAAGCCGGCGACCGGCAAGAGAGCTACAACGAAGCATGCCGAACGGAGAAAATAGCAGCAGCTCATCTGTTCACACCTTGTTTCTGCCATGTGCTTGAACGCCAAGACGTTCGCGCTTCTGTGAGATGAAAGACGTCCTTCTGCATATGTGGTTGCTCACACCGGTGCACTTGTTAGTGTATCCATTCAGTCCTGGGCTGCGGGGCATTCAGAAGTGGCTCTGTGGAGACGTCTGCATAGAGGCAGCTGTCAGAACACGCACACTCGATTGTTCACCAAAACATATGCAGACGCGTCCTTAGCCTGTAGATTTGGATGCACAGAGTTCCCTGTGTTCGCAAGAGACAAGGGAATCGCGTCTGTGCGCACAGAAGCAATAGCGGACCGTTTCCCTCGGAGTGAACGCGAAAGAGCCGTCTATATACTCGCAGACACGCGAACGTGCCTCAATGCGGTCACAGAGGCAGCAGCTTTTGCACAGATGCTCCTGGTGATTCTGGCACTTTCCAGGCACACTCCTGAAAGTCGCGCACACTGCTGTTCACTCGCTAAACGACCTCTTGGGAAACACGTCTCCGGTCGACGGACCGCTCAGATTGCTTCTCGTGTAACTGTGAACTGTGTCAGCGCAGGGAATCCGTCTCTGTTGAGCAGATGTCAATCCTGCCTCGCCTTTGCTTTGTTGCCTCTACCAAGATGATTTCCCGTTTCTCTCTTCACTGGAGCAGGCAGACACAGCCAACGCACATCAAGTGTCAAGAGACACGCTCTGCTGAGCTCAACGCTTGTGCAGATGCACATGTGCGACGAAGTCAACACACGTGCTTGTGGAGAGAAAGAAAGGGACTCCCAGGCGTGTGGAGCGACGGGGAGAAAGAGCGGGCGCTGAGGAACACAGTTTCAAACAGACTGTCTCCACACAAACAGGCACCTGTCTGCAGGTATCCTAGATCTTGATTCTTGAACTTGAGGAAACACGCGTCTGAGCAAAACTCCCAAACGCTTCCAGGAAAGACACAGGCTCTCCCACAAGCACACAAGTGTTTGCCCTCAGCTATAGATCAGGGACAAGCCTGTGAAGAGCAACCAAAGAGCTCGTCCGTCTTTCCCTCAATAGATGGGAGTAGGCGCGCTTGCGGATGTGTGCGTGTGTGTGGCCACGCGTTTGCTTAGGCATCAGTGTGTGAAAAGGTAGGTGCTTTTCTCTAGCTGCGTGTGCGTGCACGTGGTGCTGGGTGCACATCCCTGGGTGATCGTGGAAAGGTTTCTGCATGGTTTTCGCTGAGGAATCGTGTGTGTGCACATGGACAAAGAGAAGGCGCAGCAACCAGGTTCCAGCGCCGAAGAAGGCAAAAGGCGAGGTTTCCGGCGCTATCTCCTTCTCTCCCCAGAGCTAGTCGCGCAAAGCAAGCCGCTAAGCCGGCGACCGGCAAGAGAGCTACAACGAAGCATGCCGAACGGAGAAAATAGCAGCAGCTCATCTGTTCACACCTTGTTTCTGCCATGTGCTTGAACGCCAAGACGTTCGCGCTTCTGTGAGATGAAAGACGTCCTTCTGCATATGTGGTTGCTCACACCGGTGCACTTGTTAGTGTATCCATTCAGTCCTGGGCTGCGGGGCATTCAGAAGTGGCTCTGTGGAGACGTCTGCATAGAGGCAGCTGTCAGAACACGCACACTCGATTGTTCACCAAAACATATGCAGACGCGTCCTTAGCCTGTAGATTTGGATGCACAGAGTTCCCTGTGTTCGCAAGAGACAAGGGAATCGCGTCTGTGCGCACAGAAGCAATAGCGGACCGTTTCCCTCGGAGTGAACGCGAAAGAGCCGTCTATATACTCGCAGACACGCGAACGTGCCTCAATGCGGTCACAGAGGCAGCAGCTTTTGCACAGATGCTCCTGGTGATTCTGGCACTTTCCAGGCACACTCCTGAAAGTCGCGCACACTGCTGTTCACTCGCTAAACGACCTCTTGGGAAACACGTCTCCGGTCGACGGACCGCTCAGATTGCTTCTCGTGTAACTGTGAACTGTGTCAGCGCAGGGAATCCGTCTCTGTTGAGCAGATGTCAATCCTGCCTCGCCTTTGCTTTGTTGCCTCTACCAAGATGATTTCCCGTTTCTCTCTTCACTGGAGCAGGCAGACACAGCCAACGCACATCAAGTGTCAAGAGACACGCTCTGCTGAGCTCAACGCTTGTGCAGATGCACATGTGCGACGAAGTCAACACACGTGCTTGTGGAGAGAAAGAAAGGGACTCCCAGGCGTGTGGAGCGACGGGGAGAAAGAGCGGGCGCTGAGGAACACAGTTTCAAACAGACTGTCTCCACACAAACAGGCACCTGTCTGCAGGTATCCTAGATCTTGATTCTTGAACTTGAGGAAACACGCGTCTGAGCAAAACTCCCAAACGCTTCCAGGAAAGACACAGGCTCTCCCACAAGCACACAAGTGTTTGCCCTCAGCTATAGATCAGGGACAAGCCTGTGAAGAGCAACCAAAGAGCTCGTCCGTCTTTCCCTCAATAGATGGGAGTAGGCGCGCTTGCGGATGTGTGCGTGTGTGTGGCCACGCGTTTGCTTAGGCATCAGTGTGTGAAAAGGTAGGTGCTTTTCTCTAGCTGCGTGTGCGTGCACGTGGTGCTGGGTGCACATCCCTGGGTGCTCGTGGAAAGGTTTCTGCATGGTTTTCGCTGAGGAATCGTGTGTGTGCACATGGACAAAGAGAAGGCGCAGCAACCAGGTTCCAGCGCCGAAGAAGGCAAAAGGCGAGGTTTCCGGCGCTATCTCCTTCTCTCCCCAGAGCTAGTCGCGCAAAGCAAGCCGCTAAGCCGGCGACCGGCAAGAGAGCTACAACGAAGCATGCCGAACGGAGAAAATAGCAGCAGCTCATCTGTTCACACCTTGTTTCTGCCATGTGCTTGAACGCCAAGACGTTCGCGCTTCTCTGAGATGAAAGACGTCCTTCTGCATATGTGGTTGCTCACACCGGTGCACTTGTTAGTGTATCCATTCAGTCCTGGGCTGCGGGGCATTCAGAAGTGGCTCTGTGGAGACGTCTGCATAGAGGCAGCTGTCAGAACACGCACACTCGATTGTTCACCAAAACATATGCAGACGCGTCCTTAGCCTGTAGATTTGGATGCACAGAGTTCCCTGTGTTCGCAAGAGACAAGGGAATCGCGTCTGTGCGCACAGAAGCAATAGCGGACCGTTTCCCTCGGAGTGAACGCGAAAGAGCCGTCTATATACTCGCAGACACGCGAACGTGCCTCAATGCGGTCACAGAGGCAGCAGCTTTTGCACAGATGCTCCTGGTGATTCTGGCACTTTCCAGGCACACTCCTGAAAGTCGCGCACACTGCTGTTCACTCGCTAAACGACCTCTTGGGAAACACGTCTCCGGTCGACGGACCGCTCAGATTGCTTCTCGTGTAACTGTGAACTGTGTCAGCGCAGGGAATCCGTCTCTGTTGAGCAGATGTCAATCCTGCCTCGCCTTTGCTTTGTTGCCTCTACCAAGATGATTTCCCGTTTCTCTCTTCACTGGAGCAGGCAGACACAGCCAACGCACATCAAGTGTCAAGAGACACGCTCTGCTGAGCTCAACGCTTGTGCAGATGCACATGTGCGACGAAGTCAACACACGTGCTTGTGGAGAGAAAGAAAGGGACTCCCAGGCGTGTGGAGCGACGGGGAGAAAGAGCGGGCGCTGAGGAACACAGTTTCAAACAGACTGTCTCCACACAAACAGGCACCTGTCTGCAGGTATCCTAGATCTTGATTCTTGAACTTGAGGAAACACGCGTCTGAGCAAAACTCCCAAACGCTTCCAGGAAAGACACAGGCTCTCCCACAAGCACACAAGTGTTTGCCCTCAGCTATAGATCAGGGACAAGCCTGTGAAGAGCAACCAAAGAGCTCGTCCGTCTTTCCCTCAATAGATGGGAGTAGGCGCGCTTGCGGATGTGTGCGTGTGTGTGGCCACGCGTTTGCTTAGGCATCAGTGTGTGAAAAGGTAGGTGCTTTTCTCTAGCTGCGTGTGCGTGCACGTGGTGCTGGGTGCACATCCCTGGGTGCTCGTGGAAAGGTTTCTGCATGGTTTTCGCTGAGGAATCGTGTGTGTGCACATGGACAAAGAGAAGGCGCAGCAACCAGGTTCCAGCGCCGAAGAAGGCAAAAGGCGAGGTTTCCGGCGCTATCTCCTTCTCTCCCCAGAGCTAGTCGCGCAAAGCAAGCCGCTAAGCCGGCGACCGGCAAGAGAGCTACAACGAAGCATGCCGAACGGAGAAAATAGCAGCAGCTCATCTGTTCACACCTTGTTTCTGCCATGTGCTTGAACGCCAAGACGTTCGCGCTTCTGTGAGATGAAAGACGTCCTTCTGCATATGTGGTTGCTCACACCGGTGCACTTGTTAGTGTATCCATTCAGTCCTGGGCTGCGGGGCATTCAGAAGTGGCTCTGTGGAGACGTCTGCATAGAGGCAGCTGTCAGAACACGCACACTCGATTGTTCACCAAAACATATGCAGACGCGTCCTTAGCCTGTAGATTTGGATGCACAGAGTTCCCTGTGTTCGCAAGAGACAAGGGAATCGCGTCTGTGCGCACAGAAGCAATAGCGGACCGTTTCCCTCGGAGTGAACGCGAAAGAGCCGTCTATATACTCGCAGACACGCGAACGTGCCTCAATGCGGTCACAGAGGCAGCAGCTTTTGCACAGATGCTCCTGGTGATTCTGGCACTTTCCAGGCACACTCCTGAAAGTCGCGCACACTGCTGTTCACTCGCTAAACGACCTCTTGGGAAACACGTCTCCGGTCGACGGACCGCTCAGATTGCTTCTCGTGTAACTGTGAACTGTGTCAGCGCAGGGAATCCGTCTCTGTTGAGCAGATGTCAATCCTGCCTCGCCTTTGCTTTGTTGCCTCTACCAAGATGATTTCCCGTTTCTCTCTTCACTGGAGCAGGCAGACACAGCCAACGCACATCAAGTGTCAAGAGACACGCTCTGCTGAGCTCAACGCTTGTGCAGATGCACATGTGCGACGAAGTCAACACACGTGCTTGTGGAGAGAAAGAAAGGGACTCCCAGGCGTGTGGAGCGACGGGGAGAAAGAGCGGGCGCTGAGGAACACAGTTTCAAACAGACTGTCTCCACACAAACAGGCACCTGTCTGCAGGTATCCTAGATCTTGATTCTTGAACTTGAGGAAACACGCGTCTGAGCAAAACTCCCAAACGCTTCCAGGAAAGACACAGGCTCTCCCACAAGCACACAAGTGTTTGCCCTCAGCTATAGATCAGGGACAAGCCTGTGAAGAGCAACCAAAGAGCTCGTCCGTCTTTCCCTCAATAGATGGGAGTAGGCGCGCTTGCGGATGTGTGCGTGTGTGTGGCCACGCGTTTGCTTAGGCATCAGTGTGTGAAAAGGTAGGTGCTTTTCTCTAGCTGCGTGTGCGTGCACGTGGTGCTGGGTGCACATCCCTGGGTGCTCGTGGAAAGGTTTCTGCATGGTTTTCGCTGAGGAATCGTGTGTGTGCACATGGACAAAGAGAAGGCGCAGCAACCAGGTTCCAGCGCCGAAGAAGGCAAAAGGCGAGGTTTCCGGCGCTATCTCCTTCTCTCCCCAGAGCTAGTCGCGCAAAGCAAGCCGCTAAGCCGGCGACCGGCAAGAGAGCTACAACGAAGCATGCCGAACGGAGAAAATAGCAGCAGCTCATCTGTTCACACCTTGTTTCTGCCATGTGCTTGAACGCCAAGACGTTCGCGCTTCTGTGAGATGAAAGACGTCCTTCTGCATATGTGGTTGCTCACACCGGTGCACTTGTTAGTGTATCCATTCAGTCCTGGGCTGCGGGGCATTCAGAAGTGGCTCTGTGGAGACGTCTGCATAGAGGCAGCTGTCAGAACACGCACACTCGATTGTTCACCAAAACATATGCAGACGCGTCCTTAGCCTGTAGATTTGGATGCACAGAGTTCCCTGTGTTCGCAAGAGACAAGGGAATCGCGTCTGTGCGCACAGAAGCAATAGCGGACCGTTTCCCTCGGAGTGAACGCGAAAGAGCCGTCTATATACTCGCAGACACGCGAACGTGCCTCAATGCGGTCACAGAGGCAGCAGCTTTTGCACAGATGCTCCTGGTGATTCTGGCACTTTCCAGGCACACTCCTGAAAGTCGCGCACACTGCTGTTCACTCGCTAAACGACCTCTTGGGAAACACGTCTCCGGTCGACGGACCGCTCAGATTGCTTCTCGTGTAACTGTGAACTGTGTCAGCGCAGGGAATCCGTCTCTGTTGAGCAGATGTCAATCCTGCCTCGCCTTTGCTTTGTTGCCTCTACCAAGATGATTTCCCGTTTCTCTCTTCACTGGAGCAGGCAGACACAGCCAACGCACATCAAGTGTCAAGAGACACGCTCTGCTGAGCTCAACGCTTGTGCAGATGCACATGTGCGACGAAGTCAACACACGTGCTTGTGGAGAGAAAGAAAGGGACTCCCAGGCGTGTGGAGCGACGGGGAGAAAGAGCGGGCGCTGAGGAACACAGTTTCAAACAGACTGTCTCCACACAAACAGGCACCTGTCTGCAGGTATCCTAGATCTTGATTCTTGAACTTGAGGAAACACGCGTCTGAGCAAAACTCCCAAACGCTTCCAGGAAAGACACAGGCTCTCCCACAAGCACACAAGTGTTTGCCCTCAGCTATAGATCAGGGACAAGCCTGTGAAGAGCAACCAAAGAGCTCGTCCGTCTTTCCCTCAATAGATGGGAGTAGGCGCGCTTGCGGATGTGTGCGTGTGTGTGGCCACGCGTTTGCTTAGGCATCAGTGTGTGAAAAGGTAGGTGCTTTTCTCTAGCTGCGTGTGCGTGCACGTGGTGCTGGGTGCACATCCCTGGGTGCTCGTGGAAAGGTTTCTGCATGGTTTTCGCTGAGGAATCGTGTGTGTGCACATGGACAAAGAGAAGGCGCAGCAACCAGGTTCCAGCGCCGAAGAAGGCAAAAGGCGAGGTTTCCGGCGCTATCTCCTTCTCTCCCCAGAGCTAGTCGCGCAAAGCAAGCCGCTAAGCCGGCGACCGGCAAGAGAGCTACAACGAAGCATGCCGAACGGAGAAAATAGCAGCAGCTCATCTGTTCACACCTTGTTTCTGCCATGTGCTTGAACGCCAAGACGTTCGCGCTTCTCTGAGATGAAAGACGTCCTTCTGCATATGTGGTTGCTCACACCGGTGCACTTGTTAGTGTATCCATTCAGTCCTGGGCTGCGGGGCATTCAGAAGTGGCTCTGTGGAGACGTCTGCATAGAGGCAGCTGTCAGAACACGCACACTCGATTGTTCACCAAAACATATGCAGACGCGTCCTTAGCCTGTAGATTTGGATGCACAGAGTTCCCTGTGTTCGCAAGAGACAAGGGAATCGCGTCTGTGCGCACAGAAGCAATAGCGGACCGTTTCCCTCGGAGTGAACGCGAAAGAGCCGTCTATATACTCGCAGACACGCGAACGTGCCTCAATGCGGTCACAGAGGCAGCAGCTTTTGCACAGATGCTCCTGGTGATTCTGGCACTTTCCAGGCACACTCCTGAAAGTCGCGCACACTGCTGTTCACTCGCTAAACGACCTCTTGGGAAACACGTCTCCGGTCGACGGACCGCTCAGATTGCTTCTCGTGTAACTGTGAACTGTGTCAGCGCAGGGAATCCGTCTCTGTTGAGCAGATGTCAATCCTGCCTCGCCTTTGCTTTGTTGCCTCTACCAAGATGATTTCCCGTTTCTCTCTTCACTGGAGCAGGCAGACACAGCCAACGCACATCAAGTGTCAAGAGACACGCTCTGCTGAGCTCAACGCTTGTGCAGATGCACATGTGCGACGAAGTCAACACACGTGCTTGTGGAGAGAAAGAAAGGGACTCCCAGGCGTGTGGAGCGACGGGGAGAAAGAGCGGGCGCTGAGGAACACAGTTTCAAACAGACTGTCTCCACACAAACAGGCACCTGTCTGCAGGTATCCTAGATCTTGATTCTTGAACTTGAGGAAACACGCGTCTGAGCAAAACTCCCAAACGCTTCCAGGAAAGACACAGGCTCTCCCACAAGCACACAAGTGTTTGCCCTCAGCTATAGATCAGGGACAAGCCTGTGAAGAGCAACCAAAGAGCTCGTCCGTCTTTCCCTCAATAGATGGGAGTAGGCGCGCTTGCGGATGTGTGCGTGTGTGTGGCCACGCGTTTGCTTAGGCATCAGTGTGTGAAAAGGTAGGTGCTTTTCTCTAGCTGCGTGTGCGTGCACGTGGTGCTGGGTGCACATCCCTGGGTGCTCGTGGAAAGGTTTCTGCATGGTTTTCGCTGAGGAATCGTGTGTGTGCACATGGACAAAGAGAAGGCGCAGCAACCAGGTTCCAGCGCCGAAGAAGGCAAAAGGCGAGGTTTCCGGCGCTATCTCCTTCTCTCCCCAGAGCTAGTCGCGCAAAGCAAGCCGCTAAGCCGGCGACCGGCAAGAGAGCTACAACGAAGCATGCCGAACGGAGAAAATAGCAGCAGCTCATCTGTTCACACCTTGTTTCTGCCATGTGCTTGAACGCCAAGACGTTCGCGCTTCTGTGAGATGAAAGACGTCCTTCTGCATATGTGGTTGCTCACACCGGTGCACTTGTTAGTGTATCCATTCAGTCCTGGGCTGCGGGGCATTCAGAAGTGGCTCTGTGGAGACGTCTGCATAGAGGCAGCTGTCAGAACACGCACACTCGATTGTTCACCAAAACATATGCAGACGCGTCCTTAGCCTGTAGATTTGGATGCACAGAGTTCCCTGTGTTCGCAAGAGACAAGGGAATCGCGTCTGTGCGCACAGAAGCAATAGCGGACCGTTTCCCTCGGAGTGAACGCGAAAGAGCCGTCTATATACTCGCAGACACGCGAACGTGCCTCAATGCGGTCACAGAGGCAGCAGCTTTTGCACAGATGCTCCTGGTGATTCTGGCACTTTCCAGGCACACTCCTGAAAGTCGCGCACACTGCTGTTCACTCGCTAAACGACCTCTTGGGAAACACGTCTCCGGTCGACGGACCGCTCAGATTGCTTCTCGTGTAACTGTGAACTGTGTCAGCGCAGGGAATCCGTCTCTGTTGAGCAGATGTCAATCCTGCCTCGCCTTTGCTTTGTTGCCTCTACCAAGATGATTTCCCGTTTCTCTCTTCACTGGAGCAGGCAGACACAGCCAACGCACATCAAGTGTCAAGAGACACGCTCTGCTGAGCTCAACGCTTGTGCAGATGCACATGTGCGACGAAGTCAACACACGTGCTTGTGGAGAGAAAGAAAGGGACTCCCAGGCGTGTGGAGCGACGGGGAGAAAGAGCGGGCGCTGAGGAACACAGTTTCAAACAGACTGTCTCCACACAAACAGGCACCTGTCTGCAGGTATCCTAGATCTTGATTCTTGAACTTGAGGAAACACGCGTCTGAGCAAAACTCCCAAACGCTTCCAGGAAAGACACAGGCTCTCCCACAAGCACACAAGTGTTTGCCCTCAGCTATAGATCAGGGACAAGCCTGTGAAGAGCAACCAAAGAGCTCGTCCGTCTTTCCCTCAATAGATGGGAGTAGGCGCGCTTGCGGATGTGTGCGTGTGTGTGGCCACGCGTTTGCTTAGGCATCAGTGTGTGAAAAGGTAGGTGCTTTTCTCTAGCTGCGTGTGCGTGCACGTGGTGCTGGGTGCACATCCCTGGGTGCTCGTGGAAAGGTTTCTGCATGGTTTTCGCTGAGGAATCGTGTGTGTGCACATGGACAAAGAGAAGGCGCAGCAACCAGGTTCCAGCGCCGAAGAAGGCAAAAGGCGAGGTTTCCGGCGCTATCTCCTTCTCTCCCCAGAGCTAGTCGCGCAAAGCAAGCCGCTAAGCCGGCGACCGGCAAGAGAGCTACAACGAAGCATGCCGAACGGAGAAAATAGCAGCAGCTCATCTGTTCACACCTTGTTTCTGCCATGTGCTTGAACGCCAAGACGTTCGCGCTTCTGTGAGATGAAAGACGTCCTTCTGCATATGTGGTTGCTCACACCGGTGCACTTGTTAGTGTATCCATTCAGTCCTGGGCTGCGGGGCATTCAGAAGTGGCTCTGTGGAGACGTCTGCATAGAGGCAGCTGTCAGAACACGCACACTCGATTGTTCACCAAAACATATGCAGACGCGTCCTTAGCCTGTAGATTTGGATGCACAGAGTTCCCTGTGTTCGCAAGAGACAAGGGAATCGCGTCTGTGCGCACAGAAGCAATAGCGGACCGTTTCCCTCGGAGTGAACGCGAAAGAGCCGTCTATATACTCGCAGACACGCGAACGTGCCTCAATGCGGTCACAGAGGCAGCAGCTTTTGCACAGATGCTCCTGGTGATTCTGGCACTTTCCAGGCACACTCCTGAAAGTCGCGCACACTGCTGTTCACTCGCTAAACGACCTCTTGGGAAACACGTCTCCGGTCGACGGACCGCTCAGATTGCTTCTCGTGTAACTGTGAACTGTGTCAGCGCAGGGAATCCGTCTCTGTTGAGCAGATGTCAATCCTGCCTCGCCTTTGCTTTGTTGCCTCTACCAAGATGATTTCCCGTTTCTCTCTTCACTGGAGCAGGCAGACACAGCCAACGCACATCAAGTGTCAAGAGACACGCTCTGCTGAGCTCAACGCTTGTGCAGATGCACATGTGCGACGAAGTCAACACACGTGCTTGTGGAGAGAAAGAAAGGGACTCCCAGGCGTGTGGAGCGACGGGGAGAAAGAGCGGGCGCTGAGGAACACAGTTTCAAACAGACTGTCTCCACACAAACAGGCACCTGTCTGCAGGTATCCTAGATCTTGATTCTTGAACTTGAGGAAACACGCGTCTGAGCAAAACTCCCAAACGCTTCCAGGAAAGACACAGGCTCTCCCACAAGCACACAAGTGTTTGCCCTCAGCTATAGATCAGGGACAAGCCTGTGAAGAGCAACCAAAGAGCTCGTCCGTCTTTCCCTCAATAGATGGGAGTAGGCGCGCTTGCGGATGTGTGCGTGTGTGTGGCCACGCGTTTGCTTAGGCATCAGTGTGTGAAAAGGTAGGTGCTTTTCTCTAGCTGCGTGTGCGTGCACGTGGTGCTGGGTGCACATCCCTGGGTGCTCGTGGAAAGGTTTCTGCATGGTTTTCGCTGAGGAATCGTGTGTGTGCACATGGACAAAGAGAAGGCGCAGCAACCAGGTTCCAGCGCCGAAGAAGGCAAAAGGCGAGGTTTCCGGCGCTATCTCCTTCTCTCCCCAGAGCTAGTCGCGCAAAGCAAGCCGCTAAGCCGGCGACCGGCAAGAGAGCTACAACGAAGCATGCCGAACGGAGAAAATAGCAGCAGCTCATCTGTTCACACCTTGTTTCTGCCATGTGCTTGAACGCCAAGACGTTCGCGCTTCTCTGAGATGAAAGACGTCCTTCTGCATATGTGGTTGCTCACACCGGTGCACTTGTTAGTGTATCCATTCAGTCCTGGGCTGCGGGGCATTCAGAAGTGGCTCTGTGGAGACGTCTGCATAGAGGCAGCTGTCAGAACACGCACACTCGATTGTTCACCAAAACATATGCAGACGCGTCCTTAGCCTGTAGATTTGGATGCACAGAGTTCCCTGTGTTCGCAAGAGACAAGGGAATCGCGTCTGTGCGCACAGAAGCAATAGCGGACCGTTTCCCTCGGAGTGAACGCGAAAGAGCCGTCTATATACTCGCAGACACGCGAACGTGCCTCAATGCGGTCACAGAGGCAGCAGCTTTTGCACAGATGCTCCTGGTGATTCTGGCACTTTCCAGGCACACTCCTGAAAGTCGCGCACACTGCTGTTCACTCGCTAAACGACCTCTTGGGAAACACGTCTCCGGTCGACGGACCGCTCAGATTGCTTCTCGTGTAACTGTGAACTGTGTCAGCGCAGGGAATCCGTCTCTGTTGAGCAGATGTCAATCCTGCCTCGCCTTTGCTTTGTTGCCTCTACCAAGATGATTTCCCGTTTCTCTCTTCACTGGAGCAGGCAGACACAGCCAACGCACATCAAGTGTCAAGAGACACGCTCTGCTGAGCTCAACGCTTGTGCAGATGCACATGTGCGACGAAGTCAACACACGTGCTTGTGGAGAGAAAGAAAGGGACTCCCAGGCATGTGGAGCGACGGGGAGAAAGAGCGGGCGCTGAGGAACACAGTTTCAAACAGACTGTCTCCACACAAACAGGCACCTGTCTGCAGGTATCCTAGATCTTGATTCTTGAACTTGAGGAAACACGCGTCTGAGCAAAACTCCCAAACGCTTCCAGGAAAGACACAGGCTCTCCCACAAGCACACAAGTGTTTGCCCTCAGCTATAGATCAGGGACAAGCCTGTGAAGAGCAACCAAAGAGCTCGTCCGTCTTTCCCTCAATAGATGGGAGTAGGCGCGCTTGCGGATGTGTGCGTGTGTGTGGCCACGCGTTTGCTTAGGCATCAGTGTGTGAAAAGGTAGGTGCTTTTCTCTAGCTGCGTGTGCGTGCACGTGGTGCTGGGTGCACATCCCTGGGTGCTCGTGGAAAGGTTTCTGCATGGTTTTCGCTGAGGAATCGTGTGTGTGCACATGGACAAAGAGAAGGCGCAGCAACCAGGTTCCAGCGCCGAAGAAGGCAAAAGGCGAGGTTTCCGGCGCTATCTCCTTCTCTCCCCAGAGCTAGTCGCGCAAAGCAAGCCGCTAAGCCGGCGACCGGCAAGAGAGCTACAACGAAGCATGCCGAACGGAGAAAATAGCAGCAGCTCATCTGTTCACACCTTGTTTCTGCCATGTGCTTGAACGCCAAGACGTTCGCGCTTCTGTGAGATGAAAGACGTCCTTCTGCATATGTGGTTGCTCACACCGGTGCACTTGTTAGTGTATCCATTCAGTCCTGGGCTGCGGGGCATTCAGAAGTGGCTCTGTGGAGACGTCTGCATAGAGGCAGCTGTCAGAACACGCACACTCGATTGTTCACCAAAACATATGCAGACGCGTCCTTAGCCTGTAGATTTGGATGCACAGAGTTCCCTGTGTTCGCAAGAGACAAGGGAATCGCGTCTGTGCGCACAGAAGCAATAGCGGACCGTTTCCCTCGGAGTGAACGCGAAAGAGCCGTCTATATACTCGCAGACACGCGAACGTGCCTCAATGCGGTCACAGAGGCAGCAGCTTTTGCACAGATGCTCCTGGTGATTCTGGCACTTTCCAGGCACACTCCTGAAAGTCGCGCACACTGCTGTTCACTCGCTAAACGACCTCTTGGGAAACACGTCTCCGGTCGACGGACCGCTCAGATTGCTTCTCGTGTAACTGTGAACTGTGTCAGCGCAGGGAATCCGTCTCTGTTGAGCAGATGTCAATCCTGCCTCGCCTTTGCTTTGTTGCCTCTACCAAGATGATTTCCCGTTTCTCTCTTCACTGGAGCAGGCAGACACAGCCAACGCACATCAAGTGTCAAGAGACACGCTCTGCTGAGCTCAACGCTTGTGCAGATGCACATGTGCGACGAAGTCAACACACGTGCTTGTGGAGAGAAAGAAAGGGACTCCCAGGCGTGTGGAGCGACGGGGAGAAAGAGCGGGCGCTGAGGAACACAGTTTCAAACAGACTGTCTCCACACAAACAGGCACCTGTCTGCAGGTATCCTAGATCTTGATTCTTGAACTTGAGGAAACACGCGTCTGAGCAAAACTCCCAAACGCTTCCAGGAAAGACACAGGCTCTCCCACAAGCACACAAGTGTTTGCCCTCAGCTATAGATCAGGGACAAGCCTGTGAAGAGCAACCAAAGAGCTCGTCCGTCTTTCCCTCAATAGATGGGAGTAGGCGCGCTTGCGGATGTGTGCGTGTGTGTGGCCACGCGTTTGCTTAGGCATCAGTGTGTGAAAAGGTAGGTGCTTTTCTCTAGCTGCGTGTGCGTGCACGTGGTGCTGGGTGCACATCCCTGGGTGCTCGTGGAAAGGTTTCTGCATGGTTTTCGCTGAGGAATCGTGTGTGTGCACATGGACAAAGAGAAGGCGCAGCAACCAGGTTCCAGCGCCGAAGAAGGCAAAAGGCGAGGTTTCCGGCGCTATCTCCTTCTCTCCCCAGAGCTAGTCGCGCAAAGCAAGCCGCTAAGCCGGCGACCGGCAAGAGAGCTACAACGAAGCATGCCGAACGGAGAAAATAGCAGCAGCTCATCTGTTCACACCTTGTTTCTGCCATGTGCTTGAACGCCAAGACGTTCGCGCTTCTCTGAGATGAAAGACGTCCTTCTGCATATGTGGTTGCTCACACCGGTGCACTTGTTAGTGTATCCATTCAGTCCTGGGCTGCGGGGCATTCAGAAGTGGCTCTGTGGAGACGTCTGCATAGAGGCAGCTGTCAGAACACGCACACTCGATTGTTCACCAAAACATATGCAGACGCGTCCTTAGCCTGTAGATTTGGATGCACAGAGTTCCCTGTGTTCGCAAGAGACAAGGGAATCGCGTCTGTGCGCACAGAAGCAATAGCGGACCGTTTCCCTCGGAGTGAACGCGAAAGAGCCGTCTATATACTCGCAGACACGCGAACGTGCCTCAATGCGGTCACAGAGGCAGCAGCTTTTGCACAGATGCTCCTGGTGATTCTGGCACTTTCCAGGCACACTCCTGAAAGTCGCGCACACTGCTGTTCACTCGCTAAACGACCTCTTGGGAAACACGTCTCCGGTCGACGGACCGCTCAGATTGCTTCTCGTGTAACTGTGAACTGTGTCAGCGCAGGGAATCCGTCTCTGTTGAGCAGATGTCAATCCTGCCTCGCCTTTGCTTTGTTGCCTCTACCAAGATGATTTCCCGTTTCTCTCTTCACTGGAGCAGGCAGACACAGCCAACGCACATCAAGTGTCAAGAGACACGCTCTGCTGAGCTCAACGCTTGTGCAGATGCACATGTGCGACGAAGTCAACACACGTGCTTGTGGAGAGAAAGAAAGGGACTCCCAGGCGTGTGGAGCGACGGGGAGAAAGAGCGGGCGCTGAGGAACACAGTTTCAAACAGACTGTCTCCACACAAACAGGCACCTGTCTGCAGGTATCCTAGATCTTGATTCTTGAACTTGAGGAAACACGCGTCTGAGCAAAACTCCCAAACGCTTCCAGGAAAGACACAGGCTCTCCCACAAGCACACAAGTGTTTGCCCTCAGCTATAGATCAGGGACAAGCCTGTGAAGAGCAACCAAAGAGCTCGTCCGTCTTTCCCTCAATAGATGGGAGTAGGCGCGCTTGCGGATGTGTGCGTGTGTGTGGCCACGCGTTTGCTTAGGCATCAGTGTGTGAAAAGGTAGGTGCTTTTCTCTAGCTGCGTGTGCGTGCACGTGGTGCTGGGTGCACATCCCTGGGTGCTCGTGGAAAGGTTTCTGCATGGTTTTCGCTGAGGAATCGTGTGTGTGCACATGGACAAAGAGAAGGCGCAGCAACCAGGTTCCAGCGCCGAAGAAGGCAAAAGGCGAGGTTTCCGGCGCTATCTCCTTCTCTCCCCAGAGCTAGTCGCGCAAAGCAAGCCGCTAAGCCGGCGACCGGCAAGAGAGCTACAACGAAGCATGCCGAACGGAGAAAATAGCAGCAGCTCATCTGTTCACACCTTGTTTCTGCCATGTGCTTGAACGCCAAGACGTTCGCGCTTCTCTGAGATGAAAGACGTCCTTCTGCATATGTGGTTGCTCACACCGGTGCACTTGTTAGTGTATCCATTCAGTCCTGGGCTGCGGGGCATTCAGAAGTGGCTCTGTGGAGACGTCTGCATAGAGGCAGCTGTCAGAACACGCACACTCGATTGTTCACCAAAACATATGCAGACGCGTCCTTAGCCTGTAGATTTGGATGCACAGAGTTCCCTGTGTTCGCAAGAGACAAGGGAATCGCGTCTGTGCGCACAGAAGCAATAGCGGACCGTTTCCCTCGGAGTGAACGCGAAAGAGCCGTCTATATACTCGCAGACACGCGAACGTGCCTCAATGCGGTCACAGAGGCAGCAGCTTTTGCACAGATGCTCCTGGTGATTCTGGCACTTTCCAGGCACACTCCTGAAAGTCGCGCACACTGCTGTTCACTCGCTAAACGACCTCTTGGGAAACACGTCTCCGGTCGACGGACCGCTCAGATTGCTTCTCGTGTAACTGTGAACTGTGTCAGCGCAGGGAATCCGTCTCTGTTGAGCAGATGTCAATCCTGCCTCGCCTTTGCTTTGTTGCCTCTACCAAGATGATTTCCCGTTTCTCTCTTCACTGGAGCAGGCAGACACAGCCAACGCACATCAAGTGTCAAGAGACACGCTCTGCTGAGCTCAACGCTTGTGCAGATGCACATGTGCGACGACGTCAACACACGTGCTTGTGGAGAGAAAGAAAGGGACTCCCAGGCGTGTGGAGCGACGGGGAGAAAGAGCGGGCGCTGAGGAACACAGTTTCAAACAGACTGTCTCCACACAAACAGGCACCTGTCTGCAGGTATCCTAGATCTTGATTCTTGAACTTGAGGAAACACGCGTCTGAGCAAAACTCCCAAACGCTTCCAGGAAAGACACAGGCTCTCCCACAAGCACACAAGTGTTTGCCCTCAGCTATAGATCAGGGACAAGCCTGTGAAGAGCAACCAAAGAGCTCGTCCGTCTTTCCCTCAATAGATGGGAGTAGGCGCGCTTGCGGATGTGTGCGTGTGTGTGGCCACGCGTTTGCTTAGGCATCAGTGTGTGAAAAGGTAGGTGCTTTTCTCTAGCTGCGTGTGCGTGCACGTGGTGCTGGGTGCACATCCCTGGGTGCTCGTGGAAAGGTTTCTGCATGGTTTTCGCTGAGGAATCGTGTGTGTGCACATGGACAAAGAGAAGGCGCAGCAACCAGGTTCCAGCGCCGAAGAAGGCAAAAGGCGAGGTTTCCGGCGCTATCTCCTTCTCTCCCCAGAGCTAGTCGCGCAAAGCAAGCCGCTAAGCCGGCGACCGGCAAGAGAGCTACAACGAAGCATGCCGAACGGAGAAAATAGCAGCAGCTCATCTGTTCACACCTTGTTTCTGCCATGTGCTTGAACGCCAAGACGTTCGCGCTTCTGTGAGATGAAAGACGTCCTTCTGCATATGTGGTTGCTCACACCGGTGCACTTGTTAGTGTATCCATTCAGTCCTGGGCTGCGGGGCATTCAGAAGTGGCTCTGTGGAGACGTCTGCATAGAGGCAGCTGTCAGAACACGCACACTCGATTGTTCACCAAAACATATGCAGACGCGTCCTTAGCCTGTAGATTTGGATGCACAGAGTTCCCTGTGTTCGCAAGAGACAAGGGAATCGCGTCTGTGCGCACAGAAGCAATAGCGGACCGTTTCCCTCGGAGTGAACGCGAAAGAGCCGTCTATATACTCGCAGACACGCGAACGTGCCTCAATGCGGTCACAGAGGCAGCAGCTTTTGCACAGATGCTCCTGGTGATTCTGGCACTTTCCAGGCACACTCCTGAAAGTCGCGCACACTGCTGTTCACTCGCTAAACGACCTCTTGGGAAACACGTCTCCGGTCGACGGACCGCTCAGATTGCTTCTCGTGTAACTGTGAACTGTGTCAGCGCAGGGAATCCGTCTCTGTTGAGCAGATGTCAATCCTGCCTCGCCTTTGCTTTGTTGCCTCTACCAAGATGATTTCCCGTTTCTCTCTTCACTGGAGCAGGCAGACACAGCCAACGCACATCAAGTGTCAAGAGACACGCTCTGCTGAGCTCAACGCTTGTGCAGATGCACATGTGCGACGAAGTCAACACACGTGCTTGTGGAGAGAAAGAAAGGGACTCCCAGGCGTGTGGAGCGACGGGGAGAAAGAGCGGGCGCTGAGGAACACAGTTTCAAACAGACTGTCTCCACACAAACAGGCACCTGTCTGCAGGTATCCTAGATCTTGATTCTTGAACTTGAGGAAACACGCGTCTGAGCAAAACTCCCAAACGCTTCCAGGAAAGACACAGGCTCTCCCACAAGCACACAAGTGTTTGCCCTCAGCTATAGATCAGGGACAAGCCTGTGAAGAGCAACCAAAGAGCTCGTCCGTCTTTCCCTCAATAGATGGGAGTAGGCGCGCTTGCGGATGTGTGCGTGTGTGTGGCCACGCGTTTGCTTAGGCATCAGTGTGTGAAAAGGTAGGTGCTTTTCTCTAGCTGCGTGTGCGTGCACGTGGTGCTGGGTGCACATCCCTGGGTGCTCGTGGAAAGGTTTCTGCATGGTTTTCGCTGAGGAATCGTGTGTGTGCACATGGACAAAGAGAAGGCGCAGCAACCAGGTTCCAGCGCCGAAGAAGGCAAAAGGCGAGGTTTCCGGCGCTATCTCCTTCTCTCCCCAGAGCTAGTCGCGCAAAGCAAGCCGCTAAGCCGGCGACCGGCAAGAGAGCTACAACGAAGCATGCCGAACGGAGAAAATAGCAGCAGCTCATCTGTTCACACCTTGTTTCTGCCATGTGCTTGAACGCCAAGACGTTCGCGCTTCTCTGAGATGAAAGACGTCCTTCTGCATATGTGGTTGCTCACACCGGTGCACTTGTTAGTGTATCCATTCAGTCCTGGGCTGCGGGGCATTCAGAAGTGGCTCTGTGGAGACGTCTGCATAGAGGCAGCTGTCAGAACACGCACACTCGATTGTTCACCAAAACATATGCAGACGCGTCCTTAGCCTGTAGATTTGGATGCACAGAGTTCCCTGTGTTCGCAAGAGACAAGGGAATCGCGTCTGTGCGCACAGAAGCAATAGCGGACCGTTTCCCTCGGAGTGAACGCGAAAGAGCCGTCTATATACTCGCAGACACGCGAACGTGCCTCAATGCGGTCACAGAGGCAGCAGCTTTTGCACAGATGCTCCTGGTGATTCTGGCACTTTCCAGGCACACTCCTGAAAGTCGCGCACACTGCTGTTCACTCGCTAAACGACCTCTTGGGAAACACGTCTCCGGTCGACGGACCGCTCAGATTGCTTCTCGTGTAACTGTGAACTGTGTCAGCGCAGGGAATCCGTCTCTGTTGAGCAGATGTCAATCCTGCCTCGCCTTTGCTTTGTTGCCTCTACCAAGATGATTTCCCGTTTCTCTCTTCACTGGAGCAGGCAGACACAGCCAACGCACATCAAGTGTCAAGAGACACGCTCTGCTGAGCTCAACGCTTGTGCAGATGCACATGTGCGACGAAGTCAACACACGTGCTTGTGGAGAGAAAGAAAGGGACTCCCAGGCGTGTGGAGCGACGGGGAGAAAGAGCGGGCGCTGAGGAACACAGTTTCAAACAGACTGTCTCCACACAAACAGGCACCTGTCTGCAGGTATCCTAGATCTTGATTCTTGAACTTGAGGAAACACGCGTCTGAGCAAAACTCCCAAACGCTTCCAGGAAAGACACAGGCTCTCCCACAAGCACACAAGTGTTTGCCCTCAGCTATAGATCAGGGACAAGCCTGTGAAGAGCAACCAAAGAGCTCGTCCGTCTTTCCCTCAATAGATGGGAGTAGGCGCGCTTGCGGATGTGTGCGTGTGTGTGGCCACGCGTTTGCTTAGGCATCAGTGTGTGAAAAGGTAGGTGCTTTTCTCTAGCTGCGTGTGCGTGCACGTGGTGCTGGGTGCACATCCCTGGGTGCTCGTGGAAAGGTTTCTGCATGGTTTTCGCTGAGGAATCGTGTGTGTGCACATGGACAAAGAGAAGGCGCAGCAACCAGGTTCCAGCGCCGAAGAAGGCAAAAGGCGAGGTTTCCGGCGCTATCTCCTTCTCTCCCCAGAGCTAGTCGCGCAAAGCAAGCCGCTAAGCCGGCGACCGGCAAGAGAGCTACAACGAAGCATGCCGAACGGAGAAAATAGCAGCAGCTCATCTGTTCACACCTTGTTTCTGCCATGTGCTTGAACGCCAAGACGTTCGCGCTTCTGTGAGATGAAAGACGTCCTTCTGCATATGTGGTTGCTCACACCGGTGCACTTGTTAGTGTATCCATTCAGTCCTGGGCTGCGGGGCATTCAGAAGTGGCTCTGTGGAGACGTCTGCATAGAGGCAGCTGTCAGAACACGCACACTCGATTGTTCACCAAAACATATGCAGACGCGTCCTTAGCCTGTAGATTTGGATGCACAGAGTTCCCTGTGTTCGCAAGAGACAAGGGAATCGCGTCTGTGCGCACAGAAGCAATAGCGGACCGTTTCCCTCGGAGTGAACGCGAAAGAGCCGTCTATATACTCGCAGACACGCGAACGTGCCTCAATGCGGTCACAGAGGCAGCAGCTTTTGCACAGATGCTCCTGGTGATTCTGGCACTTTCCAGGCACACTCCTGAAAGTCGCGCACACTGCTGTTCACTCGCTAAACGACCTCTTGGGAAACACGTCTCCGGTCGACGGACCGCTCAGATTGCTTCTCGTGTAACTGTGAACTGTGTCAGCGCAGGGAATCCGTCTCTGTTGAGCAGATGTCAATCCTGCCTCGCCTTTGCTTTGTTGCCTCTACCAAGATGATTTCCCGTTTCTCTCTTCACTGGAGCAGGCAGACACAGCCAACGCACATCAAGTGTCAAGAGACACGCTCTGCTGAGCTCAACGCTTGTGCAGATGCACATGTGCGACGAAGTCAACACACGTGCTTGTGGAGAGAAAGAAAGGGACTCCCAGGCGTGTGGAGCGACGGGGAGAAAGAGCGGGCGCTGAGGAACACAGTTTCAAACAGACTGTCTCCACACAAACAGGCACCTGTCTGCAGGTATCCTAGATCTTGATTCTTGAACTTGAGGAAACACGCGTCTGAGCAAAACTCCCAAACGCTTCCAGGAAAGACACAGGCTCTCCCACAAGCACACAAGTGTTTGCCCTCAGCTATAGATCAGGGACAAGCCTGTGAAGAGCAACCAAAGAGCTCGTCCGTCTTTCCCTCAATAGATGGGAGTAGGCGCGCTTGCGGATGTGTGCGTGTGTGTGGCCACGCGTTTGCTTAGGCATCAGTGTGTGAAAAGGTAGGTGCTTTTCTCTAGCTGCGTGTGCGTGCACGTGGTGCTGGGTGCACATCCCTGGGTGCTCGTGGAAAGGTTTCTGCATGGTTTTCGCTGAGGAATCGTGTGTGTGCACATGGACAAAGAGAAGGCGCAGCAACCAGGTTCCAGCGCCGAAGAAGGCAAAAGGCGAGGTTTCCGGCGCTATCTCCTTCTCTCCCCAGAGCTAGTCGCGCAAAGCAAGCCGCTAAGCCGGCGACCGGCAAGAGAGCTACAACGAAGCATGCCGAACGGAGAAAATAGCAGCAGCTCATCTGTTCACACCTTGTTTCTGCCATGTGCTTGAACGCCAAGACGTTCGCGCTTCTCTGAGATGAAAGACGTCCTTCTGCATATGTGGTTGCTCACACCGGTGCACTTGTTAGTGTATCCATTCAGTCCTGGGCTGCGGGGCATTCAGAAGTGGCTCTGTGGAGACGTCTGCATAGAGGCAGCTGTCAGAACACGCACACTCGATTGTTCACCAAAACATATGCAGACGCGTCCTTAGCCTGTAGATTTGGATGCACAGAGTTCCCTGTGTTCGCAAGAGACAAGGGAATCGCGTCTGTGCGCACAGAAGCAATAGCGGACCGTTTCCCTCGGAGTGAACGCGAAAGAGCCGTCTATATACTCGCAGACACGCGAACGTGCCTCAATGCGGTCACAGAGGCAGCAGCTTTTGCACAGATGCTCCTGGTGATTCTGGCACTTTCCAGGCACACTCCTGAAAGTCGCGCACACTGCTGTTCACTCGCTAAACGACCTCTTGGGAAACACGTCTCCGGTCGACGGACCGCTCAGATTGCTTCTCGTGTAACTGTGAACTGTGTCAGCGCAGGGAATCCGTCTCTGTTGAGCAGATGTCAATCCTGCCTCGCCTTTGCTTTGTTGCCTCTACCAAGATGATTTCCCGTTTCTCTCTTCACTGGAGCAGGCAGACACAGCCAACGCACATCAAGTGTCAAGAGACACGCTCTGCTGAGCTCAACGCTTGTGCAGATGCACATGTGCGACGAAGTCAACACACGTGCTTGTGGAGAGAAAGAAAGGGACTCCCAGGCGTGTGGAGCGACGGGGAGAAAGAGCGGGCGCTGAGGAACACAGTTTCAAACAGACTGTCTCCACACAAACAGGCACCTGTCTGCAGGTATCCTAGATCTTGATTCTTGAACTTGAGGAAACACGCGTCTGAGCAAAACTCCCAAACGCTTCCAGGAAAGACACAGGCTCTCCCACAAGCACACAAGTGTTTGCCCTCAGCTATAGATCAGGGACAAGCCTGTGAAGAGCAACCAAAGAGCTCGTCCGTCTTTCCCTCAATAGATGGGAGTAGGCGCGCTTGCGGATGTGTGCGTGTGTGTGGCCACGCGTTTGCTTAGGCATCAGTGTGTGAAAAGGTAGGTGCTTTTCTCTAGCTGCGTGTGCGTGCACGTGGTGCTGGGTGCACATCCCTGGGTGCTCGTGGAAAGGTTTCTGCATGGTTTTCGCTGAGGAATCGTGTGTGTGCACATGGACAAAGAGAAGGCGCAGCAACCAGGTTCCAGCGCCGAAGAAGGCAAAAGGCGAGGTTTCCGGCGCTATCTCCTTCTCTCCCCAGAGCTAGTCGCGCAAAGCAAGCCGCTAAGCCGGCGACCGGCAAGAGAGCTACAACGAAGCATGCCGAACGGAGAAAATAGCAGCAGCTCATCTGTTCACACCTTGTTTCTGCCATGTGCTTGAACGCCAAGACGTTCGCGCTTCTGTGAGATGAAAGACGTCCTTCTGCATATGTGGTTGCTCACACCGGTGCACTTGTTAGTGTATCCATTCAGTCCTGGGCTGCGGGGCATTCAGAAGTGGCTCTGTGGAGACGTCTGCATAGAGGCAGCTGTCAGAACACGCACACTCGATTGTTCACCAAAACATATGCAGACGTGTCCTTAGCCTGTAGATTTGGATGCACAGAGTTCCCTGTGTTCGCAAGAGACAAGGGAATCGCGTCTGTGCGCACAGAAGCAATAGCGGACCGTTTCCCTCGGAGTGAACGCGAAAGAGCCGTCTATATACTCGCAGACACGCGAACGTGCCTCAATGCGGTCACAGAGGCAGCAGCTTTTGCACAGATGCTCCTGGTGATTCTGGCACTTTCCAGGCACACTCCTGAAAGTCGCGCACACTGCTGTTCACTCGCTAAACGACCTCTTGGGAAACACGTCTCCGGTCGACGGACCGCTCAGATTGCTTCTCGTGTAACTGTGAACTGTGTCAGCGCAGGGAATCCGTCTCTGTTGAGCAGATGTCAATCCTGCCTCGCCTTTGCTTTGTTGCCTCTACCAAGATGATTTCCCGTTTCTCTCTTCACTGGAGCAGGCAGACACAGCCAACGCACATCAAGTGTCAAGAGACACGCTCTGCTGAGCTCAACGCTTGTGCAGATGCACATGTGCGACGAAGTCAACACACGTGCTTGTGGAGAGAAAGAAAGGGACTCCCAGGCGTGTGGAGCGACGGGGAGAAAGAGCGGGCGCTGAGGAACACAGTTTCAAACAGACTGTCTCCACACAAACAGGCACCTGTCTGCAGGTATCCTAGATCTTGATTCTTGAACTTGAGGAAACACGCGTCTGAGCAAAACTCCCAAACGCTTCCAGGAAAGACACAGGCTCTCCCACAAGCACACAAGTGTTTGCCCTCAGCTATAGATCAGGGACAAGCCTGTGAAGAGCAACCAAAGAGCTCGTCCGTCTTTCCCTCAATAGATGGGAGTAGGCGCGCTTGCGGATGTGTGCGTGTGTGTGGCCACGCGTTTGCTTAGGCATCAGTGTGTGAAAAGGTAGGTGCTTTTCTCTAGCTGCGTGTGCGTGCACGTGGTGCTGGGTGCACATCCCTGGGTGCTCGTGGAAAGGTTTCTGCATGGTTTTCGCTGAGGAATCGTGTGTGTGCACATGGACAAAGAGAAGGCGCAGCAACCAGGTTCCAGCGCCGAAGAAGGCAAAAGGCGAGGTTTCCGGCGCTATCTCCTTCTCTCCCCAGAGCTAGTCGCGCAAAGCAAGCCGCTAAGCCGGCGACCGGCAAGAGAGCTACAACGAAGCATGCCGAACGGAGAAAATAGCAGCAGCTCATCTGTTCACACCTTGTTTCTGCCATGTGCTTGAACGCCAAGACGTTCGCGCTTCTGTGAGATGAAAGACGTCCTTCTGCATATGTGGTTGCTCACACCGGTGCACTTGTTAGTGTATCCATTCAGTCCTGGGCTGCGGGGCATTCAGAAGTGGCTCTGTGGAGACGTCTGCATAGAGGCAGCTGTCAGAACACGCACACTCGATTGTTCACCAAAACATATGCAGACGCGTCCTTAGCCTGTAGATTTGGATGCACAGAGTTCCCTGTGTTCGCAAGAGACAAGGGAATCGCGTCTGTGCGCACAGAAGCAATAGCGGACCGTTTCCCTCGGAGTGAACGCGAAAGAGCCGTCTATATACTCGCAGACACGCGAACGTGCCTCAATGCGGTCACAGAGGCAGCAGCTTTTGCACAGATGCTCCTGGTGATTCTGGCACTTTCCAGGCACACTCCTGAAAGTCGCGCACACTGCTGTTCACTCGCTAAACGACCTCTTGGGAAACACGTCTCCGGTCGACGGACCGCTCAGATTGCTTCTCGTGTAACTGTGAACTGTGTCAGCGCAGGGAATCCGTCTCTGTTGAGCAGATGTCAATCCTGCCTCGCTTTTGCTTTGTTGCCTCTACCAAGATGATTTCCCGTTTCTCTCTTCACTGGAGCAGGCAGACACAGCCAACGCACATCAAGTGTCAAGAGACACGCTCTGCTGAGCTCAACGCTTGTGCAGATGCACATGTGCGACGAAGTCAACACACGTGCTTGTGGAGAGAAAGAAAGGGACTCCCAGGCGTGTGGAGCGACGGGGAGAAAGAGCGGGCGCTGAGGAACACAGTTTCAAACAGACTGTCTCCACACAAACAGGCACCTGTCTGCAGGTATCCTAGATCTTGATTCTTGAACTTGAGGAAACACGCGTCTGAGCAAAACTCCCAAACGCTTCCAGGAAAGACACAGGCTCTCCCACAAGCACACAAGTGTTTGCCCTCAGCTATAGATCAGGGACAAGCCTGTGAAGAGCAACCAAAGAGCTCGTCCGTCTTTCCCTCAATAGATGGGAGTAGGCGCGCTTGCGGATGTGTGCGTGTGTGTGGCCACGCGTTTGCTTAGGCATCAGTGTGTGAAAAGGTAGGTGCTTTTCTCTAGCTGCGTGTGCGTGCACGTGGTGCTGGGTGCACATCCCTGGGTGCTCGTGGAAAGGTTTCTGCATGGTTTTCGCTGAGGAATCGTGTGTGTGCACATGGACAAAGAGAAGGCGCAGCAACCAGGTTCCAGCGCCGAAGAAGGCAAAAGGCGAGGTTTCCGGCGCTATCTCCTTCTCTCCCCAGAGCTAGTCGCGCAAAGCAAGCCGCTAAGCCGGCGACCGGCAAGAGAGCTACAACGAAGCATGCCGAACGGAGAAAATAGCAGCAGCTCATCTGTTCACACCTTGTTTCTGCCATGTGCTTGAACGCCAAGACGTTCGCGCTTCTCTGAGATGAAAGACGTCCTTCTGCATATGTGGTTGCTCACACCGGTGCACTTGTTAGTGTATCCATTCAGTCCTGGGCTGCGGGGCATTCAGAAGTGGCTCTGTGGAGACGTCTGCATAGAGGCAGCTGTCAGAACACGCACACTCGATTGTTCACCAAAACATATGCAGACGCGTCCTTAGCCTGTAGATTTGGATGCACAGAGTTCCCTGTGTTCGCAAGAGACAAGGGAATCGCGTCTGTGCGCACAGAAGCAATAGCGGACCGTTTCCCTCGGAGTGAACGCGAAAGAGCCGTCTATATACTCGCAGACACGCGAACGTGCCTCAATGCGGTCACAGAGGCAGCAGCTTTTGCACAGATGCTCCTGGTGATTCTGGCACTTTCCAGGCACACTCCTGAAAGTCGCGCACACTGCTGTTCACTCGCTAAACGACCTCTTGGGAAACACGTCTCCGGTCGACGGACCGCTCAGATTGCTTCTCGTGTAACTGTGAACTGTGTCAGCGCAGGGAATCCGTCTCTGTTGAGCAGATGTCAATCCTGCCTCGCTTTTGCTTTGTTGCCTCTACCAAGATGATTTCCCGTTTCTCTCTTCACTGGAGCAGGCAGACACAGCCAACGCACATCAAGTGTCAAGAGACACGCTCTGCTGAGCTCAACGCTTGTGCAGATGCACATGTGCGACGAAGTCAACACACGTGCTTGTGGAGAGAAAGAAAGGGACTCCCAGGCGTGTGGAGCGACGGGGAGAAAGAGCGGGCGCTGAGGAACACAGTTTCAAACAGACTGTCTCCACACAAACAGGCACCTGTCTGCAGGTATCCTAGATCTTGATTCTTGAACTTGAGGAAACACGCGTCTGAGCAAAACTCCCAAACGCTTCCAGGAAAGACACAGGCTCTCCCACAAGCACACAAGTGTTTGCCCTCAGCTATAGATCAGGGACAAGCCTGTGAAGAGCAACCAAAGAGCTCGTCCGTCTTTCCCTCAATAGATGGGAGTAGGCGCGCTTGCGGATGTGTGCGTGTGTGTGGCCACGCGTTTGCTTAGGCATCAGTGTGTGAAAAGGTAGGTGCTTTTCTCTAGCTGCGTGTGCGTGCACGTGGTGCTGGGTGCACATCCCTGGGTGCTCGTGGAAAGGTTTCTGCATGGTTTTCGCTGAGGAATCGTGTGTGTGCACATGGACAAAGAGAAGGCGCAGCAACCAGGTTCCAGCGCCGAAGAAGGCAAAAGGCGAGGTTTCCGGCGCTATCTCCTTCTCTCCCCAGAGCTAGTCGCGCAAAGCAAGCCGCTAAGCCGGCGACCGGCAAGAGAGCTACAACGAAGCATGCCGAACGGAGAAAATAGCAGCAGCTCATCTGTTCACACCTTGTTTCTGCCATGTGCTTGAACGCCAAGACGTTCGCGCTTCTGTGAGATGAAAGACGTCCTTCTGCATATGTGGTTGCTCACACCGGTGCACTTGTTAGTGTATCCATTCAGTCCTGGGCTGCGGGGCATTCAGAAGTGGCTCTGTGGAGACGTCTGCATAGAGGCAGCTGTCAGAACACGCACACTCGATTGTTCACCAAAACATATGCAGACGCGTCCTTAGCCTGTAGATTTGGATGCACAGAGTTCCCTGTGTTCGCAAGAGACAAGGGAATCGCGTCTGTGCGCACAGAAGCAATAGCGGACCGTTTCCCTCGGAGTGAACGCGAAAGAGCCGTCTATATACTCGCAGACACGCGAACGTGCCTCAATGCGGTCACAGAGGCAGCAGCTTTTGCACAGATGCTCCTGGTGATTCTGGCACTTTCCAGGCACACTCCTGAAAGTCGCGCACACTGCTGTTCACTCGCTAAACGACCTCTTGGGAAACACGTCTCCGGTCGACGGACCGCTCAGATTGCTTCTCGTGTAACTGTGAACTGTGTCAGCGCAGGGAATCCGTCTCTGTTGAGCAGATGTCAATCCTGCCTCGCCTTTGCTTTGTTGCCTCTACCAAGATGATTTCCCGTTTCTCTCTTCACTGGAGCAGGCAGACACAGCCAACGCACATCAAGTGTCAAGAGACACGCTCTGCTGAGCTCAACGCTTGTGCAGATGCACATGTGCGACGAAGTCAACACACGTGCTTGTGGAGAGAAAGAAAGGGACTCCCAGGCGTGTGGAGCGACGGGGAGAAAGAGCGGGCGCTGAGGAACACAGTTTCAAACAGACTGTCTCCACACAAACAGGCACCTGTCTGCAGGTATCCTAGATCTTGATTCTTGAACTTGAGGAAACACGCGTCTGAGCAAAACTCCCAAACGCTTCCAGGAAAGACACAGGCTCTCCCACAAGCACACAAGTGTTTGCCCTCAGCTATAGATCAGGGACAAGCCTGTGAAGAGCAACCAAAGAGCTCGTCCGTCTTTCCCTCAATAGATGGGAGTAGGCGCGCTTGCGGATGTGTGCGTGTGTGTGGCCACGCGTTTGCTTAGGCATCAGTGTGTGAAAAGGTAGGTGCTTTTCTCTAGCTGCGTGTGCGTGCACGTGGTGCTGGGTGCACATCCCTGGGTGCTCGTGGAAAGGTTTCTGCATGGTTTTCGCTGAGGAATCGTGTGTGTGCACATGGACAAAGAGAAGGCGCAGCAACCAGGTTCCAGCGCCGAAGAAGGCAAAAGGCGAGGTTTCCGGCGCTATCTCCTTCTCTCCCCAGAGCTAGTCGCGCAAAGCAAGCCGCTAAGCCGGCGACCGGCAAGAGAGCTACAACGAAGCATGCCGAACGGAGAAAATAGCAGCAGCTCATCTGTTCACACCTTGTTTCTGCCATGTGCTTGAACGCCAAGACGTTCGCGCTTCTGTGAGATGAAAGACGTCCTTCTGCATATGTGGTTGCTCACACCGGTGCACTTGTTAGTGTATCCATTCAGTCCTGGGCTGCGGGGCATTCAGAAGTGGCTCTGTGGAGACGTCTGCATAGAGGCAGCTGTCAGAACACGCACACTCGATTGTTCACCAAAACATATGCAGACGTGTCCTTAGCCTGTAGATTTGGATGCACAGAGTTCCCTGTGTTCGCAAGAGACAAGGGAATCGCGTCTGTGCGCACAGAAGCAATAGCGGACCGTTTCCCTCGGAGTGAACGCGAAAGAGCCGTCTATATACTCGCAGACACGCGAACGTGCCTCAATGCGGTCACAGAGGCAGCAGCTTTTGCACAGATGCTCCTGGTGATTCTGGCACTTTCCAGGCACACTCCTGAAAGTCGCGCACACTGCTGTTCACTCGCTAAACGACCTCTTGGGAAACACGTCTCCGGTCGACGGACCGCTCAGATTGCTTCTCGTGTAACTGTGAACTGTGTCAGCGCAGGGAATCCGTCTCTGTTGAGCAGATGTCAATCCTGCCTCGCCTTTGCTTTGTTGCCTCTACCAAGATGATTTCCCGTTTCTCTCTTCACTGGAGCAGGCAGACACAGCCAACGCACATCAAGTGTCAAGAGACACGCTCTGCTGAGCTCAACGCTTGTGCAGATGCACATGTGCGACGAAGTCAACACACGTGCTTGTGGAGAGAAAGAAAGGGACTCCCAGGCGTGTGGAGCGACGGGGAGAAAGAGCGGGCGCTGAGGAACACAGTTTCAAACAGACTGTCTCCACACAAACAGGCACCTGTCTGCAGGTATCCTAGATCTTGATTCTTGAACTTGAGGAAACACGCGTCTGAGCAAAACTCCCAAACGCTTCCAGGAAAGACACAGGCTCTCCCACAAGCACACAAGTGTTTGCCCTCAGCTATAGATCAGGGACAAGCCTGTGAAGAGCAACCAAAGAGCTCGTCCGTCTTTCCCTCAATAGATGGGAGTAGGCGCGCTTGCGGATGTGTGCGTGTGTGTGGCCACGCGTTTGCTTAGGCATCAGTGTGTGAAAAGGTAGGTGCTTTTCTCTAGCTGCGTGTGCGTGCACGTGGTGCTGGGTGCACATCCCTGGGTGCTCGTGGAAAGGTTTCTGCATGGTTTTCGCTGAGGAATCGTGTGTGTGCACATGGACAAAGAGAAGGCGCAGCAACCAGGTTCCAGCGCCGAAGAAGGCAAAAGGCGAGGTTTCCGGCGCTATCTCCTTCTCTCCCCAGAGCTAGTCGCGCAAAGCAAGCCGCTAAGCCGGCGACCGGCAAGAGAGCTACAACGAAGCATGCCGAACGGAGAAAATAGCAGCAGCTCATCTGTTCACACCTTGTTTCTGCCATGTGCTTGAACGCCAAGACGTTCGCGCTTCTCTGAGATGAAAGACGTCCTTCTGCATATGTGGTTGCTCACACCGGTGCACTTGTTAGTGTATCCATTCAGTCCTGGGCTGCGGGGCATTCAGAAGTGGCTCTGTGGAGACGTCTGCATAGAGGCAGCTGTCAGAACACGCACACTCGATTGTTCACCAAAACATATGCAGACGCGTCCTTAGCCTGTAGATTTGGATGCACAGAGTTCCCTGTGTTCGCAAGAGACAAGGGAATCGCGTCTGTGCGCACAGAAGCAATAGCGGACCGTTTCCCTCGGAGTGAACGCGAAAGAGCCGTCTATATACTCGCAGACACGCGAACGTGCCTCAATGCGGTCACAGAGGCAGCAGCTTTTGCACAGATGCTCCTGGTGATTCTGGCACTTTCCAGGCACACTCCTGAAAGTCGCGCACACTGCTGTTCACTCGCTAAACGACCTCTTGGGAAACACGTCTCCGGTCGACGGACCGCTCAGATTGCTTCTCGTGTAACTGTGAACTGTGTCAGCGCAGGGAATCCGTCTCTGTTGAGCAGATGTCAATCCTGCCTCGCCTTTGCTTTGTTGCCTCTACCAAGATGATTTCCCGTTTCTCTCTTCACTGGAGCAGGCAGACACAGCCAACGCACATCAAGTGTCAAGAGACACGCTCTGCTGAGCTCAACGCTTGTGCAGATGCACATGTGCGACGAAGTCAACACACGTGCTTGTGGAGAGAAAGAAAGGGACTCCCAGGCGTGTGGAGCGACGGGGAGAAAGAGCGGGCGCTGAGGAACACAGTTTCAAACAGACTGTCTCCACACAAACAGGCACCTGTCTGCAGGTATCCTAGATCTTGATTCTTGAACTTGAGGAAACACGCGTCTGAGCAAAACTCCCAAACGCTTCCAGGAAAGACACAGGCTCTCCCACAAGCACACAAGTGTTTGCCCTCAGCTATAGATCAGGGACAAGCCTGTGAAGAGCAACCAAAGAGCTCGTCCGTCTTTCCCTCAATAGATGGGAGTAGGCGCGCTTGCGGATGTGTGCGTGTGTGTGGCCACGCGTTTGCTTAGGCATCAGTGTGTGAAAAGGTAGGTGCTTTTCTCTAGCTGCGTGTGCGTGCACGTGGTGCTGGGTGCACATCCCTGGGTGCTCGTGGAAAGGTTTCTGCATGGTTTTCGCTGAGGAATCGTGTGTGTGCACATGGACAAAGAGAAGGCGCAGCAACCAGGTTCCAGCGCCGAAGAAGGCAAAAGGCGAGGTTTCCGGCGCTATCTCCTTCTCTCCCCAGAGCTAGTCGCGCAAAGCAAGCCGCTAAGCCGGCGACCGGCAAGAGAGCTACAACGAAGCATGCCGAACGGAGAAAATAGCAGCAGCTCATCTGTTCACACCTTGTTTCTGCCATGTGCTTGAACGCCAAGACGTTCGCGCTTCTGTGAGATGAAAGACGTCCTTCTGCATATGTGGTTGCTCACACCGGTGCACTTGTTAGTGTATCCATTCAGTCCTGGGCTGCGGGGCATTCAGAAGTGGCTCTGTGGAGACGTCTGCATAGAGGCAGCTGTCAGAACACGCACACTCGATTGTTCACCAAAACATATGCAGACGCGTCCTTAGCCTGTAGATTTGGATGCACAGAGTTCCCTGTGTTCGCAAGAGACAAGGGAATCGCGTCTGTGCGCACAGAAGCAATAGCGGACCGTTTCCCTCGGAGTGAACGCGAAAGAGCCGTCTATATACTCGCAGACACGCGAACGTGCCTCAATGCGGTCACAGAGGCAGCAGCTTTTGCACAGATGCTCCTGGTGATTCTGGCACTTTCCAGGCACACTCCTGAAAGTCGCGCACACTGCTGTTCACTCGCTAAACGACCTCTTGGGAAACACGTCTCCGGTCGACGGACCACTCAGATTGCTTCTCGTGTAACTGTGAACTGTGTCAGCGCAGGGAATCCGTCTCTGTTGAGCAGATGTCAATCCTGCCTCGCTTTTGCTTTGTTGCCTCTACCAAGATGATTTCCCGTTTCTCTCTTCACTGGAGCAGGCAGACACAGCCAACGCACATCAAGTGTCAAGAGACACGCTCTGCTGAGCTCAACGCTTGTGCAGATGCACATGTGCGACGAAGTCAACACACGTGCTTGTGGAGAGAAAGAAAGGGACTCCCAGGCGTGTGGAGCGACGGGGAGAAAGAGCGGGCGCTGAGGAACACAGTTTCAAACAGACTGTCTCCACACAAACAGGCACCTGTCTGCAGGTATCCTAGATCTTGATTCTTGAACTTGAGGAAACACGCGTCTGAGCAAAACTCCCAAACGCTTCCAGGAAAGACACAGGCTCTCCCACAAGCACACAAGTGTTTGCCCTCAGCTATAGATCAGGGACAAGCCTGTGAAGAGCAACCAAAGAGCTCGTCCGTCTTTCCCTCAATAGATGGGAGTAGGCGCGCTTGCGGATGTGTGCGTGTGTGTGGCCACGCGTTTGCTTAGGCATCAGTGTGTGAAAAGGTAGGTGCTTTTCTCTAGCTGCGTGTGCGTGCACGTGGTGCTGGGTGCACATCCCTGGGTGCTCGTGGAAAGGTTTCTGCATGGTTTTCGCTGAGGAATCGTGTGTGTGCACATGGACAAAGAGAAGGCGCAGCAACCAGGTTCCAGCGCCGAAGAAGGCAAAAGGCGAGGTTTCCGGCGCTATCTCCTTCTCTCCCCAGAGCTAGTCGCGCAAAGCAAGCCGCTAAGCCGGCGACCGGCAAGAGAGCTACAACGAAGCATGCCGAACGGAGAAAATAGCAGCAGCTCATCTGTTCACACCTTGTTTCTGCCATGTGCTTGAACGCCAAGACGTTCGCGCTTCTGTGAGATGAAAGACGTCCTTCTGCATATGTGGTTGCTCACACCGGTGCACTTGTTAGTGTATCCATTCAGTCCTGGGCTGCGGGGCATTCAGAAGTGGCTCTGTGGAGACGTCTGCATAGAGGCAGCTGTCAGAACACGCACACTCGATTGTTCACCAAAACATATGCAGACGCGTCCTTAGCCTGTAGATTTGGATGCACAGAGTTCCCTGTGTTCGCAAGAGACAAGGGAATCGCGTCTGTGCGCACAGAAGCAATAGCGGACCGTTTCCCTCGGAGTGAACGCGAAAGAGCCGTCTATATACTCGCAGACACGCGAACGTGCCTCAATGCGGTCACAGAGGCAGCAGCTTTTGCACAGATGCTCCTGGTGATTCTGGCACTTTCCAGGCACACTCCTGAAAGTCGCGCACACTGCTGTTCACTCGCTAAACGACCTCTTGGGAAACACGTCTCCGGTCGACGGACCGCTCAGATTGCTTCTCGTGTAACTGTGAACTGTGTCAGCGCAGGGAATCCGTCTCTGTTGAGCAGATGTCAATCCTGCCTCGCTTTTGCTTTGTTGCCTCTACCAAGATGATTTCCCGTTTCTCTCTTCACTGGAGCAGGCAGACACAGCCAACGCACATCAAGTGTCAAGAGACACGCTCTGCTGAGCTCAACGCTTGTGCAGATGCACATGTGCGACGAAGTCAACACACGTGCTTGTGGAGAGAAAGAAAGGGACTCCCAGGCGTGTGGAGCGACGGGGAGAAAGAGCGGGCGCTGAGGAACACAGTTTCAAACAGACTGTCTCCACACAAACAGGCACCTGTCTGCAGGTATCCTAGATCTTGATTCTTGAACTTGAGGAAACACGCGTCTGAGCAAAACTCCCAAACGCTTCCAGGAAAGACACAGGCTCTCCCACAAGCACACAAGTGTTTGCCCTCAGCTATAGATCAGGGACAAGCCTGTGAAGAGCAACCAAAGAGCTCGTCCGTCTTTCCCTCAATAGATGGGAGTAGGCGCGCTTGCGGATGTGTGCGTGTGTGTGGCCACGCGTTTGCTTAGGCATCAGTGTGTGAAAAGGTAGGTGCTTTTCTCTAGCTGCGTGTGCGTGCACGTGGTGCTGGGTGCACATCCCTGGGTGCTCGTGGAAAGGTTTCTGCATGGTTTTCGCTGAGGAATCGTGTGTGTGCACATGGACAAAGAGAAGGCGCAGCAACCAGGTTCCAGCGCCGAAGAAGGCAAAAGGCGAGGTTTCCGGCGCTATCTCCTTCTCTCCCCAGAGCTAGTCGCGCAAAGCAAGCCGCTAAGCCGGCGACCGGCAAGAGAGCTACAACGAAGCATGCCGAACGGAGAAAATAGCAGCAGCTCATCTGTTCACACCTTGTTTCTGCCATGTGCTTGAACGCCAAGACGTTCGCGCTTCTGTGAGATGAAAGACGTCCTTCTGCATATGTGGTTGCTCACACCGGTGCACTTGTTAGTGTATCCATTCAGTCCTGGGCTGCGGGGCATTCAGAAGTGGCTCTGTGGAGACGTCTGCATAGAGGCAGCTGTCAGAACACGCACACTCGATTGTTCACCAAAACATATGCAGACGCGTCCTTAGCCTGTAGATTTGGATGCACAGAGTTCCCTGTGTTCGCAAGAGACAAGGGAATCGCGTCTGTGCGCACAGAAGCAATAGCGGACCGTTTCCCTCGGAGTGAACGCGAAAGAGCCGTCTATATACTCGCAGACACGCGAACGTGCCTCAATGCGGTCACAGAGGCAGCAGCTTTTGCACAGATGCTCCTGGTGATTCTGGCACTTTCCAGGCACACTCCTGAAAGTCGCGCACACTGCTGTTCACTCGCTAAACGACCTCTTGGGAAACACGTCTCCGGTCGACGGACCGCTCAGATTGCTTCTCGTGTAACTGTGAACTGTGTCAGCGCAGGGAATCCGTCTCTGTTGAGCAGATGTCAATCCTGCCTCGCTTTTGCTTTGTTGCCTCTACCAAGATGATTTCCCGTTTCTCTCTTCACTGGAGCAGGCAGACACAGCCAACGCACATCAAGTGTCAAGAGACACGCTCTGCTGAGCTCAACGCTTGTGCAGATGCACATGTGCGACGAAGTCAACACACGTGCTTGTGGAGAGAAAGAAAGGGACTCCCAGGCGTGTGGAGCGACGGGGAGAAAGAGCGGGCGCTGAGGAACACAGTTTCAAACAGACTGTCTCCACACAAACAGGCACCTGTCTGCAGGTATCCTAGATCTTGATTCTTGAACTTGAGGAAACACGCGTCTGAGCAAAACTCCCAAACGCTTCCAGGAAAGACACAGGCTCTCCCACAAGCACACAAGTGTTTGCCCTCAGCTATAGATCAGGGACAAGCCTGTGAAGAGCAACCAAAGAGCTCGTCCGTCTTTCCCTCAATAGATGGGAGTAGGCGCGCTTGCGGATGTGTGCGTGTGTGTGGCCACGCGTTTGCTTAGGCATCAGTGTGTGAAAAGGTAGGTGCTTTTCTCTAGCTGCGTGTGCGTGCACGTGGTGCTGGGTGCACATCCCTGGGTGCTCGTGGAAAGGTTTCTGCATGGTTTTCGCTGAGGAATCGTGTGTGTGCACATGGACAAAGAGAAGGCGCAGCAACCAGGTTCCAGCGCCGAAGAAGGCAAAAGGCGAGGTTTCCGGCGCTATCTCCTTCTCTCCCCAGAGCTAGTCGCGCAAAGCAAGCCGCTAAGCCGGCGACCGGCAAGAGAGCTACAACGAAGCATGCCGAACGGAGAAAATAGCAGCAGCTCATCTGTTCACACCTTGTTTCTGCCATGTGCTTGAACGCCAAGACGTTCGCGCTTCTCTGAGATGAAAGACGTCCTTCTGCATATGTGGTTGCTCACACCGGTGCACTTGTTAGTGTATCCATTCAGTCCTGGGCTGCGGGGCATTCAGAAGTGGCTCTGTGGAGACGTCTGCATAGAGGCAGCTGTCAGAACACGCACACTCGATTGTTCACCAAAACATATGCAGACGCGTCCTTAGCCTGTAGATTTGGATGCACAGAGTTCCCTGTGTTCGCAAGAGACAAGGGAATCGCGTCTGTGCGCACAGAAGCAATAGCGGACCGTTTCCCTCGGAGTGAACGCGAAAGAGCCGTCTATATACTCGCAGACACGCGAACGTGCCTCAATGCGGTCACAGAGGCAGCAGCTTTTGCACAGATGCTCCTGGTGATTCTGGCACTTTCCAGGCACACTCCTGAAAGTCGCGCACACTGCTGTTCACTCGCTAAACGACCTCTTGGGAAACACGTCTCCGGTCGACGGACCGCTCAGATTGCTTCTCGTGTAACTGTGAACTGTGTCAGCGCAGGGAATCCGTCTCTGTTGAGCAGATGTCAATCCTGCCTCGCTTTTGCTTTGTTGCCTCTACCAAGATGATTTCCCGTTTCTCTCTTCACTGGAGCAGGCAGACACAGCCAACGCACATCAAGTGTCAAGAGACACGCTCTGCTGAGCTCAACGCTTGTGCAGATGCACATGTGCGACGAAGTCAACACACGTGCTTGTGGAGAGAAAGAAAGGGACTCCCAGGCGTGTGGAGCGACGGGGAGAAAGAGCGGGCGCTGAGGAACACAGTTTCAAACAGACTGTCTCCACACAAACAGGCACCTGTCTGCAGGTATCCTAGATCTTGATTCTTGAACTTGAGGAAACACGCGTCTGAGCAAAACTCCCAAACGCTTCCAGGAAAGACACAGGCTCTCCCACAAGCACACAAGTGTTTGCCCTCAGCTATAGATCAGGGACAAGCCTGTGAAGAGATGCCCTGCTATTCTTTCGCCTTATGGCATCATGTGTTTCGTTCCTCTTGGAGATCGATTGTTAAACGTCTTTCCTAGGGCGACTGTGAAGCATTTGCCAGCGGAGGAGAAGTAGCACGGAGCAGCATTCAGTACTGCCTACGAGTGTCTTTGCTACCCTACTAGCGGAGCTCCAAGAACAGGCACACATCTTCAGGTACCTTCCAAATGTGGATTCCCCTGCAGCCCCGTAGGCGGGCGTGCAGTACGCCAACCGTCAACGGACGTTTTTCCCCTCAAGCCTGTCAGGACGTTGCTCGTCCGTCTTTCCCTCAATAGATGGGAGTAGGCGCGCTTGCGGATGTGTGCGTGTGTGTGGCCACGCGTTTGCTTAGGCTTCAGTGTGTGAAAAGGTAGGTGCTTTTCTCTAGCTGCGTGTGCGTGCACGTGGTGCTGGGTGCACATCCCTGGGTGCTCGTGGAAAGGTTTCTGCATGGTTTTCGCTGAGGAATCGTGTGTGTGCACATGGACAAAGAGAAGGCGCAGCAACCAGGTTCCAGCGCCGAAGAAGGCAAAAGGCGAGGTTTCCGGCGCTATCTCCTTCTCTCCCCAGAGCTAGTCGCGCAAAGCAAGCCGCTAAGCCGGCGACCGGCAAGAGAGCTACAACGAAGCATGCCGAACGGAGAAAATAGCAGCAGCTCATCTGTTCACACCTTGTTTCTGCCATGTGCTTGAACGCCAAGACGTTCGCGCTTCTGTGAGATGAAAGACGTCCTTCTGCATATGTGGTTGCTCACACCGGTGCACTTGTTAGTGTATCCATTCAGTCCTGGGCTGCGGGGCATTCAGAAGTGGCTCTGTGGAGACGTCTGCATAGAGGCAGCTGTCAGAACACGCACACTCGATTGTTCACCAAAACATATGCAGACGCGTCCTTAGCCTGTAGATTTGGATGCACAGAGTTCCCTGTGTTCGCAAGAGACAAGGGAATCGCGTCTGTGCGCACAGAAGCAATAGCGGACCGTTTCCCTCGGAGTGAACGCGAAAGAGCCGTCTATATACTCGCAGACACGCGAACGTGCCTCAATGCGGTCACAGAGGCAGCAGCTTTTGCACAGATGCTCCTGGTGATTCTGGCACTTTCCAGGCACACTCCTGAAAGTCGCGCACACTGCTGTTCACTCGCTAAACGACCTCTTGGGAAACACGTCTCCGGTCGACGGACCGCTCAGATTGCTTCTCGTGTAACTGTGAACTGTGTCAGCGCAGGGAATCCGTCTCTGTTGAGCAGATGTCAATCCTGCCTCGCTTTTGCTTTGTTGCCTCTACCAAGATGATTTCCCGTTTCTCTCTTCACTGGAGCAGGCAGACACAGCCAACGCACATCAAGTGTCAAGAGACACGCTCTGCTGAGCTCAACGCTTGTGCAGATGCACATGTGCGACGAAGTCAACACACGTGCTTGTGGAGAGAAAGAAAGGGACTCCCAGGCGTGTGGAGCGACGGGGAGAAAGAGCGGGCGCTGAGGAACACAGTTTCAAACAGACTGTCTCCACACAAACAGGCACCTGTCTGCAGGTATCCTAGATCTTGATTCTTGAACTTGAGGAAACACGCGTCTGAGCAAAACTCCCAAACGCTTCCAGGAAAGACACAGGCTCTCCCACAAGCACACAAGTGTTTGCCCTCAGCTATAGATCAGGGACAAGCCTGTGAAGAGCAACCAAAGAGCTCGTCCGTCTTTCCCTCAATAGATGGGAGTAGGCGCGCTTGCGGATGTGTGCGTGTGTGTGGCCACGCGTTTGCTTAGGCATCAGTGTGTGAAAAGGTAGGTGCTTTTCTCTAGCTGCGTGTGCGTGCACGTGGTGCTGGGTGCACATCCCTGGGTGCTCGTGGAAAGGTTTCTGCATGGTTTTCGCTGAGGAATCGTGTGTGTGCACATGGACAAAGAGAAGGCGCAGCAACCAGGTTCCAGCGCCGAAGAAGGCAAAAGGCGAGGTTTCCGGCGCTATCTCCTTCTCTCCCCAGAGCTAGTCGCGCAAAGCAAGCCGCTAAGCCGGCGACCGGCAAGAGAGCTACAACGAAGCATGCCGAACGGAGAAAATAGCAGCAGCTCATCTGTTCACACCTTGTTTCTGCCATGTGCTTGAACGCCAAGACGTTCGCGCTTCTCTGAGATGAAAGACGTCCTTCTGCATATGTGGTTGCTCACACCGGTGCACTTGTTAGTGTATCCATTCAGTCCTGGGCTGCGGGGCATTCAGAAGTGGCTCTGTGGAGACGTCTGCATAGAGGCAGCTGTCAGAACACGCACACTCGATTGTTCACCAAAACATATGCAGACGCGTCCTTAGCCTGTAGATTTGGATGCACAGAGTTCCCTGTGTTCGCAAGAGACAAGGGAATCGCGTCTGTGCGCACAGAAGCAATAGCGGACCGTTTCCCTCGGAGTGAACGCGAAAGAGCCGTCTATATACTCGCAGACACGCGAACGTGCCTCAATGCGGTCACAGAGGCAGCAGCTTTTGCACAGATGCTCCTGGTGATTCTGGCACTTTCCAGGCACACTCCTGAAAGTCGCGCACACTGCTGTTCACTCGCTAAACGACCTCTTGGGAAACACGTCTCCGGTCGACGGACCGCTCAGATTGCTTCTCGTGTAACTGTGAACTGTGTCAGCGCAGGGAATCCGTCTCTGTTGAGCAGATGTCAATCCTGCCTCGCTTTTGCTTTGTTGCCTCTACCAAGATGATTTCCCGTTTCTCTCTTCACTGGAGCAGGCAGACACAGCCAACGCACATCAAGTGTCAAGAGACACGCTCTGCTGAGCTCAACGCTTGTGCAGATGCACATGTGCGACGAAGTCAACACACGTGCTTGTGGAGAGAAAGAAAGGGACTCCCAGGCGTGTGGAGCGACGGGGAGAAAGAGCGGGCGCTGAGGAACACAGTTTCAAACAGACTGTCTCCACACAAACAGGCACCTGTCTGCAGGTATCCTAGATCTTGATTCTTGAACTTGAGGAAACACGCGTCTGAGCAAAACTCCCAAACGCTTCCAGGAAAGACACAGGCTCTCCCACAAGCACACAAGTGTTTGCCCTCAGCTATAGATCAGGGACAAGCCTGTGAAGAGATGCCCTGCTATTCTTTCGCCTTATGGCATCATGTGTTTCGTTCCTCTTGGAGATCGATTGTTAAACGTCTTTCCTAGGGCGACTGTGAAGCATTTGCCAGCGGAGGAGAAGTAGCACGGAGCAGCATTCAGTACTGCCTACGAGTGTCTTTGCTACCCTACTAGCGGAGCTCCAAGAACAGGCACACATCTTCAGGTACCTTCCAAATGTGGATTCCCCTGCAGCCCCGTAGGCGGGCGTGCAGTACGCCAACCGTCAACGGACGTTTTTCCCCTCAAGCCTGTCAGGACGTTGCTCGTCCGTCTTTCCCTCAATAGATGGGAGTAGGCGCGCTTGCGGATGTGTGCGTGTGTGTGGCCACGCGTTTGCTTAGGCTTCAGTGTGTGAAAAGGTAGGTGCTTTTCTCTAGCTGCGTGTGCGTGCACGTGGTGCTGGGTGCACATCCCTGGGTGCTCGTGGAAAGGTTTCTGCATGGTTTTCGCTGAGGAATCGTGTGTGTGCACATGGACAAAGAGAAGGCGCAGCAACCAGGTTCCAGCGCCGAAGAAGGCAAAAGGCGAGGTTTCCGGCGCTATCTCCTTCTCTCCCCAGAGCTAGTCGCGCAAAGCAAGCCGCTAAGCCGGCGACCGGCAAGAGAGCTACAACGAAGCATGCCGAACGGAGAAAATAGCAGCAGCTCATCTGTTCACACCTTGTTTCTGCCATGTGCTTGAACGCCAAGACGTTCGCGCTTCTGTGAGATGAAAGACGTCCTTCTGCATATGTGGTTGCTCACACCGGTGCACTTGTTAGTGTATCCATTCAGTCCTGGGCTGCGGGGCATTCAGAAGTGGCTCTGTGGAGACGTCTGCATAGAGGCAGCTGTCAGAACACGCACACTCGATTGTTCACCAAAACATATGCAGACGCGTCCTTAGCCTGTAGATTTGGATGCACAGAGTTCCCTGTGTTCGCAAGAGACAAGGGAATCGCGTCTGTGCGCACAGAAGCAATAGCGGACCGTTTCCCTCGGAGTGAACGCGAAAGAGCCGTCTATATACTCGCAGACACGCGAACGTGCCTCAATGCGGTCACAGAGGCAGCAGCTTTTGCACAGATGCTCCTGGTGATTCTGGCACTTTCCAGGCACACTCCTGAAAGTCGCGCACACTGCTGTTCACTCGCTAAACGACCTCTTGGGAAACACGTCTCCGGTCGACGGACCGCTCAGATTGCTTCTCGTGTAACTGTGAACTGTGTCAGCGCAGGGAATCCGTCTCTGTTGAGCAGATGTCAATCCTGCCTCGCTTTTGCTTTGTTGCCTCTACCAAGATGATTTCCCGTTTCTCTCTTCACTGGAGCAGGCAGACACAGCCAACGCACATCAAGTGTCAAGAGACACGCTCTGCTGAGCTCAACGCTTGTGCAGATGCACATGTGCGACGAAGTCAACACACGTGCTTGTGGAGAGAAAGAAAGGGACTCCCAGGCGTGTGGAGCGACGGGGAGAAAGAGCGGGCGCTGAGGAACACAGTTTCAAACAGACTGTCTCCACACAAACAGGCACCTGTCTGCAGGTATCCTAGATCTTGATTCTTGAACTTGAGGAAACACGCGTCTGAGCAAAACTCCCAAACGCTTCCAGGAAAGACACAGGCTCTCCCACAAGCACACAAGTGTTTGCCCTCAGCTATAGATCAGGGACAAGCCTGTGAAGAGCAACCAAAGAGCTCGTCCGTCTTTCCCTCAATAGATGGGAGTAGGCGCGCTTGCGGATGTGTGCGTGTGTGTGGCCACGCGTTTGCTTAGGCATCAGTGTGTGAAAAGGTAGGTGCTTTTCTCTAGCTGCGTGTGCGTGCACGTGGTGCTGGGTGCACATCCCTGGGTGCTCGTGGAAAGGTTTCTGCATGGTTTTCGCTGAGGAATCGTGTGTGTGCACATGGACAAAGAGAAGGCGCAGCAACCAGGTTCCAGCGCCGAAGAAGGCAAAAGGCGAGGTTTCCGGCGCTATCTCCTTCTCTCCCCAGAGCTAGTCGCGCAAAGCAAGCCGCTAAGCCGGCGACCGGCAAGAGAGCTACAACGAAGCATGCCGAACGGAGAAAATAGCAGCAGCTCATCTGTTCACACCTTGTTTCTGCCATGTGCTTGAACGCCAAGACGTTCGCGCTTCTGTGAGATGAAAGACGTCCTTCTGCATATGTGGTTGCTCACACCGGTGCACTTGTTAGTGTATCCATTCAGTCCTGGGCTGCGGGGCATTCAGAAGTGGCTCTGTGGAGACGTCTGCATAGAGGCAGCTGTCAGAACACGCACACTCGATTGTTCACCAAAACATATGCAGACGCGTCCTTAGCCTGTAGATTTGGATGCACAGAGTTCCCTGTGTTCGCAAGAGACAAGGGAATCGCGTCTGTGCGCACAGAAGCAATAGCGGACCGTTTCCCTCGGAGTGAACGCGAAAGAGCCGTCTATATACTCGCAGACACGCGAACGTGCCTCAATGCGGTCACAGAGGCAGCAGCTTTTGCACAGATGCTCCTGGTGATTCTGGCACTTTCCAGGCACACTCCTGAAAGTCGCGCACACTGCTGTTCACTCGCTAAACGACCTCTTGGGAAACACGTCTCCGGTCGACGGACCGCTCAGATTGCTTCTCGTGTAACTGTGAACTGTGTCAGCGCAGGGAATCCGTCTCTGTTGAGCAGATGTCAATCCTGCCTCGCTTTTGCTTTGTTGCCTCTACCAAGATGATTTCCCGTTTCTCTCTTCACTGGAGCAGGCAGACACAGCCAACGCACATCAAGTGTCAAGAGACACGCTCTGCTGAGCTCAACGCTTGTGCAGATGCACATGTGCGACGAAGTCAACACACGTGCTTGTGGAGAGAAAGAAAGGGACTCCCAGGCGTGTGGAGCGACGGGGAGAAAGAGCGGGCGCTGAGGAACACAGTTTCAAACAGACTGTCTCCACACAAACAGGCACCTGTCTGCAGGTATCCTAGATCTTGATTCTTGAACTTGAGGAAACACGCGTCTGAGCAAAACTCCCAAACGCTTCCAGGAAAGACACAGGCTCTCCCACAAGCACACAAGTGTTTGCCCTCAGCTATAGATCAGGGACAAGCCTGTGAAGAGCAACCAAAGAGCTCGTCCGTCTTTCCCTCAATAGATGGGAGTAGGCGCGCTTGCGGATGTGTGCGTGTGTGTGGCCACGCGTTTGCTTAGGCATCAGTGTGTGAAAAGGTAGGTGCTTTTCTCTAGCTGCGTGTGCGTGCACGTGGTGCTGGGTGCACATCCCTGGGTGCTCGTGGAAAGGTTTCTGCATGGTTTTCGCTGAGGAATCGTGTGTGTGCACATGGACAAAGAGAAGGCGCAGCAACCAGGTTCCAGCGCCGAAGAAGGCAAAAGGCGAGGTTTCCGGCGCTATCTCCTTCTCTCCCCAGAGCTAGTCGCGCAAAGCAAGCCGCTAAGCCGGCGACCGGCAAGAGAGCTACAACGAAGCATGCCGAACGGAGAAAATAGCAGCAGCTCATCTGTTCACACCTTGTTTCTGCCATGTGCTTGAACGCCAAGACGTTCGCGCTTCTGTGAGATGAAAGACGTCCTTCTGCATATGTGGTTGCTCACACCGGTGCACTTGTTAGTGTATCCATTCAGTCCTGGGCTGCGGGGCATTCAGAAGTGGCTCTGTGGAGACGTCTGCATAGAGGCAGCTGTCAGAACACGCACACTCGATTGTTCACCAAAACATATGCAGACGCGTCCTTAGCCTGTAGATTTGGATGCACAGAGTTCCCTGTGTTCGCAAGAGACAAGGGAATCGCGTCTGTGCGCACAGAAGCAATAGCGGACCGTTTCCCTCGGAGTGAACGCGAAAGAGCCGTCTATATACTCGCAGACACGCGAACGTGCCTCAATGCGGTCACAGAGGCAGCAGCTTTTGCACAGATGCTCCTGGTGATTCTGGCACTTTCCAGGCACACTCCTGAAAGTCGCGCACACTGCTGTTCACTCGCTAAACGACCTCTTGGGAAACACGTCTCCGGTCGACGGACCGCTCAGATTGCTTCTCGTGTAACTGTGAACTGTGTCAGCGCAGGGAATCCGTCTCTGTTGAGCAGATGTCAATCCTGCCTCGCTTTTGCTTTGTTGCCTCTACCAAGATGATTTCCCGTTTCTCTCTTCACTGGAGCAGGCAGACACAGCCAACGCACATCAAGTGTCAAGAGACACGCTCTGCTGAGCTCAACGCTTGTGCAGATGCACATGTGCGACGAAGTCAACACACGTGCTTGTGGAGAGAAAGAAAGGGACTCCCAGGCGTGTGGAGCGACGGGGAGAAAGAGCGGGCGCTGAGGAACACAGTTTCAAACAGACTGTCTCCACACAAACAGGCACCTGTCTGCAGGTATCCTAGATCTTGATTCTTGAACTTGAGGAAACACGCGTCTGAGCAAAACTCCCAAACGCTTCCAGGAAAGACACAGGCTCTCCCACAAGCACACAAGTGTTTGCCCTCAGCTATAGATCAGGGACAAGCCTGTGAAGAGCAACCAAAGAGCTCGTCCGTCTTTCCCTCAATAGATGGGAGTAGGCGCGCTTGCGGATGTGTGCGTGTGTGTGGCCACGCGTTTGCTTAGGCATCAGTGTGTGAAAAGGTAGGTGCTTTTCTCTAGCTGCGTGTGCGTGCACGTGGTGCTGGGTGCACATCCCTGGGTGCTCGTGGAAAGGTTTCTGCATGGTTTTCGCTGAGGAATCGTGTGTGTGCACATGGACAAAGAGAAGGCGCAGCAACCAGGTTCCAGCGCCGAAGAAGGCAAAAGGCGAGGTTTCCGGCGCTATCTCCTTCTCTCCCCAGAGCTAGTCGCGCAAAGCAAGCCGCTAAGCCGGCGACCGGCAAGAGAGCTACAACGAAGCATGCCGAACGGAGAAAATAGCAGCAGCTCATCTGTTCACACCTTGTTTCTGCCATGTGCTTGAACGCCAAGACGTTCGCGCTTCTGTGAGATGAAAGACGTCCTTCTGCATATGTGGTTGCTCACACCGGTGCACTTGTTAGTGTATCCATTCAGTCCTGGGCTGCGGGGCATTCAGAAGTGGCTCTGTGGAGACGTCTGCATAGAGGCAGCTGTCAGAACACGCACACTCGATTGTTCACCAAAACATATGCAGACGCGTCCTTAGCCTGTAGATTTGGATGCACAGAGTTCCCTGTGTTCGCAAGAGACAAGGGAATCGCGTCTGTGCGCACAGAAGCAATAGCGGACCGTTTCCCTCGGAGTGAACGCGAAAGAGCCGTCTATATACTCGCAGACACGCGAACGTGCCTCAATGCGGTCACAGAGGCAGCAGCTTTTGCACAGATGCTCCTGGTGATTCTGGCACTTTCCAGGCACACTCCTGAAAGTCGCGCACACTGCTGTTCACTCGCTAAACGACCTCTTGGGAAACACGTCTCCGGTCGACGGACCGCTCAGATTGCTTCTCGTGTAACTGTGAACTGTGTCAGCGCAGGGAATCCGTCTCTGTTGAGCAGATGTCAATCCTGCCTCGCTTTTGCTTTGTTGCCTCTACCAAGATGATTTCCCGTTTCTCTCTTCACTGGAGCAGGCAGACACAGCCAACGCACATCAAGTGTCAAGAGACACGCTCTGCTGAGCTCAACGCTTGTGCAGATGCACATGTGCGACGAAGTCAACACACGTGCTTGTGGAGAGAAAGAAAGGGACTCCCAGGCGTGTGGAGCGACGGGGAGAAAGAGCGGGCGCTGAGGAACACAGTTTCAAACAGACTGTCTCCACACAAACAGGCACCTGTCTGCAGGTATCCTAGATCTTGATTCTTGAACTTGAGGAAACACGCGTCTGAGCAAAACTCCCAAACGCTTCCAGGAAAGACACAGGCTCTCCCACAAGCACACAAGTGTTTGCCCTCAGCTATAGATCAGGGACAAGCCTGTGAAGAGATGCCCTGCTATTCTTTCGCCTTATGGCATCATGTGTTTCGTTCCTCTTGGAGATCGATTGTTAAACGTCTTTCCTAGGGCGACTGTGAAGCATTTGCCAGCGGAGGAGAAGTAGCACGGAGCAGCATTCAGTACTGCCTACGAGTGTCTTTGCTACCCTACTAGCGGAGCTCCAAGAACAGGCACACATCTTCAGGTACCTTCCAAATGTGGATTCCCCTGCAGCCCCGTAGGCGGGCGTGCAGTACGCCAACCGTCAACGGACGTTTTTCCCCTCAAGCCTGTCAGGACGTTGCTCGTCCGTCTTTCCCTCAATAGATGGGAGTAGGCGCGCTTGCGGATGTGTGCGTGTGTGTGGCCACGCGTTTGCTTAGGCTTCAGTGTGTGAAAAGGTAGGTGCTTTTCTCTAGCTGCGTGTGCGTGCACGTGGTGCTGGGTGCACATCCCTGGGTGCTCGTGGAAAGGTTTCTGCATGGTTTTCGCTGAGGAATCGTGTGTGTGCACATGGACAAAGAGAAGGCGCAGCAACCAGGTTCCAGCGCCGAAGAAGGCAAAAGGCGAGGTTTCCGGCGCTATCTCCTTCTCTCCCCAGAGCTAGTCGCGCAAAGCAAGCCGCTAAGCCGGCGACCGGCAAGAGAGCTACAACGAAGCATGCCGAACGGAGAAAATAGCAGCAGCTCATCTGTTCACACCTTGTTTCTGCCATGTGCTTGAACGCCAAGACGTTCGCGCTTCTGTGAGATGAAAGACGTCCTTCTGCATATGTGGTTGCTCACACCGGTGCACTTGTTAGTGTATCCATTCAGTCCTGGGCTGCGGGGCATTCAGAAGTGGCTCTGTGGAGACGTCTGCATAGAGGCAGCTGTCAGAACACGCACACTCGATTGTTCACCAAAACATATGCAGACGCGTCCTTAGCCTGTAGATTTGGATGCACAGAGTTCCCTGTGTTCGCAAGAGACAAGGGAATCGCGTCTGTGCGCACAGAAGCAATAGCGGACCGTTTCCCTCGGAGTGAACGCGAAAGAGCCGTCTATATACTCGCAGACACGCGAACGTGCCTCAATGCGGTCACAGAGGCAGCAGCTTTTGCACAGATGCTCCTGGTGATTCTGGCACTTTCCAGGCACACTCCTGAAAGTCGCGCACACTGCTGTTCACTCGCTAAACGACCTCTTGGGAAACACGTCTCCGGTCGACGGACCGCTCAGATTGCTTCTCGTGTAACTGTGAACTGTGTCAGCGCAGGGAATCCGTCTCTGTTGAGCAGATGTCAATCCTGCCTCGCTTTTGCTTTGTTGCCTCTACCAAGATGATTTCCCGTTTCTCTCTTCACTGGAGCAGGCAGACACAGCCAACGCACATCAAGTGTCAAGAGACACGCTCTGCTGAGCTCAACGCTTGTGCAGATGCACATGTGCGACGAAGTCAACACACGTGCTTGTGGAGAGAAAGAAAGGGACTCCCAGGCGTGTGGAGCGACGGGGAGAAAGAGCGGGCGCTGAGGAACACAGTTTCAAACAGACTGTCTCCACACAAACAGGCACCTGTCTGCAGGTATCCTAGATCTTGATTCTTGAACTTGAGGAAACACGCGTCTGAGCAAAACTCCCAAACGCTTCCAGGAAAGACACAGGCTCTCCCACAAGCACACAAGTGTTTGCCCTCAGCTATAGATCAGGGACAAGCCTGTGAAGAGCAACCAAAGAGCTCGTCCGTCTTTCCCTCAATAGATGGGAGTAGGCGCGCTTGCGGATGTGTGCGTGTGTGTGGCCACGCGTTTGCTTAGGCATCAGTGTGTGAAAAGGTAGGTGCTTTTCTCTAGCTGCGTGTGCGTGCACGTGGTGCTGGGTGCACATCCCTGGGTGCTCGTGGAAAGGTTTCTGCATGGTTTTCGCTGAGGAATCGTGTGTGTGCACATGGACAAAGAGAAGGCGCAGCAACCAGGTTCCAGCGCCGAAGAAGGCAAAAGGCGAGGTTTCCGGCGCTATCTCCTTCTCTCCCCAGAGCTAGTCGCGCAAAGCAAGCCGCTAAGCCGGCGACCGGCAAGAGAGCTACAACGAAGCATGCCGAACGGAGAAAATAGCAGCAGCTCATCTGTTCACACCTTGTTTCTGCCATGTGCTTGAACGCCAAGACGTTCGCGCTTCTGTGAGATGAAAGACGTCCTTCTGCATATGTGGTTGCTCACACCGGTGCACTTGTTAGTGTATCCATTCAGTCCTGGGCTGCGGGGCATTCAGAAGTGGCTCTGTGGAGACGTCTGCATAGAGGCAGCTGTCAGAACACGCACACTCGATTGTTCACCAAAACATATGCAGACGCGTCCTTAGCCTGTAGATTTGGATGCACAGAGTTCCCTGTGTTCGCAAGAGACAAGGGAATCGCGTCTGTGCGCACAGAAGCAATAGCGGACCGTTTCCCTCGGAGTGAACGCGAAAGAGCCGTCTATATACTCGCAGACACGCGAACGTGCCTCAATGCGGTCACAGAGGCAGCAGCTTTTGCACAGATGCTCCTGGTGATTCTGGCACTTTCCAGGCACACTCCTGAAAGTCGCGCACACTGCTGTTCACTCGCTAAACGACCTCTTGGGAAACACGTCTCCGGTCGACGGACCGCTCAGATTGCTTCTCGTGTAACTGTGAACTGTGTCAGCGCAGGGAATCCGTCTCTGTTGAGCAGATGTCAATCCTGCCTCGCTTTTGCTTTGTTGCCTCTACCAAGATGATTTCCCGTTTCTCTCTTCACTGGAGCAGGCAGACACAGCCAACGCACATCAAGTGTCAAGAGACACGCTCTGCTGAGCTCAACGCTTGTGCAGATGCACATGTGCGACGAAGTCAACACACGTGCTTGTGGAGAGAAAGAAAGGGACTCCCAGGCGTGTGGAGCGACGGGGAGAAAGAGCGGGCGCTGAGGAACACAGTTTCAAACAGACTGTCTCCACACAAACAGGCACCTGTCTGCAGGTATCCTAGATCTTGATTCTTGAACTTGAGGAAACACGCGTCTGAGCAAAACTCCCAAACGCTTCCAGGAAAGACACAGGCTCTCCCACAAGCACACAAGTGTTTGCCCTCAGCTATAGATCAGGGACAAGCCTGTGAAGAGCAACCAAAGAGCTCGTCCGTCTTTCCCTCAATAGATGGGAGTAGGCGCGCTTGCGGATGTGTGCGTGTGTGTGGCCACGCGTTTGCTTAGGCATCAGTGTGTGAAAAGGTAGGTGCTTTTCTCTAGCTGCGTGTGCGTGCACGTGGTGCTGGGTGCACATCCCTGGGTGCTCGTGGAAAGGTTTCTGCATGGTTTTCGCTGAGGAATCGTGTGTGTGCACATGGACAAAGAGAAGGCGCAGCAACCAGGTTCCAGCGCCGAAGAAGGCAAAAGGCGAGGTTTCCGGCGCTATCTCCTTCTCTCCCCAGAGCTAGTCGCGCAAAGCAAGCCGCTAAGCCGGCGACCGGCAAGAGAGCTACAACGAAGCATGCCGAACGGAGAAAATAGCAGCAGCTCATCTGTTCACACCTTGTTTCTGCCATGTGCTTGAACGCCAAGACGTTCGCGCTTCTGTGAGATGAAAGACGTCCTTCTGCATATGTGGTTGCTCACACCGGTGCACTTGTTAGTGTATCCATTCAGTCCTGGGCTGCGGGGCATTCAGAAGTGGCTCTGTGGAGACGTCTGCATAGAGGCAGCTGTCAGAACACGCACACTCGATTGTTCACCAAAACATATGCAGACGCGTCCTTAGCCTGTAGATTTGGATGCACAGAGTTCCCTGTGTTCGCAAGAGACAAGGGAATCGCGTCTGTGCGCACAGAAGCAATAGCGGACCGTTTCCCTCGGAGTGAACGCGAAAGAGCCGTCTATATACTCGCAGACACGCGAACGTGCCTCAATGCGGTCACAGAGGCAGCAGCTTTTGCACAGATGCTCCTGGTGATTCTGGCACTTTCCAGGCACACTCCTGAAAGTCGCGCACACTGCTGTTCACTCGCTAAACGACCTCTTGGGAAACACGTCTCCGGTCGACGGACCGCTCAGATTGCTTCTCGTGTAACTGTGAACTGTGTCAGCGCAGGGAATCCGTCTCTGTTGAGCAGATGTCAATCCTGCCTCGCTTTTGCTTTGTTGCCTCTACCAAGATGATTTCCCGTTTCTCTCTTCACTGGAGCAGGCAGACACAGCCAACGCACATCAAGTGTCAAGAGACACGCTCTGCTGAGCTCAACGCTTGTGCAGATGCACATGTGCGACGAAGTCAACACACGTGCTTGTGGAGAGAAAGAAAGGGACTCCCAGGCGTGTGGAGCGACGGGGAGAAAGAGCGGGCGCTGAGGAACACAGTTTCAAACAGACTGTCTCCACACAAACAGGCACCTGTCTGCAGGTATCCTAGATCTTGATTCTTGAACTTGAGGAAACACGCGTCTGAGCAAAACTCCCAAACGCTTCCAGGAAAGACACAGGCTCTCCCACAAGCACACAAGTGTTTGCCCTCAGCTATAGATCAGGGACAAGCCTGTGAAGAGCAACCAAAGAGCTCGTCCGTCTTTCCCTCAATAGATGGGAGTAGGCGCGCTTGCGGATGTGTGCGTGTGTGTGGCCACGCGTTTGCTTAGGCATCAGTGTGTGAAAAGGTAGGTGCTTTTCTCTAGCTGCGTGTGCGTGCACGTGGTGCTGGGTGCACATCCCTGGGTGCTCGTGGAAAGGTTTCTGCATGGTTTTCGCTGAGGAATCGTGTGTGTGCACATGGACAAAGAGAAGGCGCAGCAACCAGGTTCCAGCGCCGAAGAAGGCAAAAGGCGAGGTTTCCGGCGCTATCTCCTTCTCTCCCCAGAGCTAGTCGCGCAAAGCAAGCCGCTAAGCCGGCGACCGGCAAGAGAGCTACAACGAAGCATGCCGAACGGAGAAAATAGCAGCAGCTCATCTGTTCACACCTTGTTTCTGCCATGTGCTTGAACGCCAAGACGTTCGCGCTTCTGTGAGATGAAAGACGTCCTTCTGCATATGTGGTTGCTCACACCGGTGCACTTGTTAGTGTATCCATTCAGTCCTGGGCTGCGGGGCATTCAGAAGTGGCTCTGTGGAGACGTCTGCATAGAGGCAGCTGTCAGAACACGCACACTCGATTGTTCACCAAAACATATGCAGACGCGTCCTTAGCCTGTAGATTTGGATGCACAGAGTTCCCTGTGTTCGCAAGAGACAAGGGAATCGCGTCTGTGCGCACAGAAGCAATAGCGGACCGTTTCCCTCGGAGTGAACGCGAAAGAGCCGTCTATATACTCGCAGACACGCGAACGTGCCTCAATGCGGTCACAGAGGCAGCAGCTTTTGCACAGATGCTCCTGGTGATTCTGGCACTTTCCAGGCACACTCCTGAAAGTCGCGCACACTGCTGTTCACTCGCTAAACGACCTCTTGGGAAACACGTCTCCGGTCGACGGACCGCTCAGATTGCTTCTCGTGTAACTGTGAACTGTGTCAGCGCAGGGAATCCGTCTCTGTTGAGCAGATGTCAATCCTGCCTCGCTTTTGCTTTGTTGCCTCTACCAAGATGATTTCCCGTTTCTCTCTTCACTGGAGCAGGCAGACACAGCCAACGCACATCAAGTGTCAAGAGACACGCTCTGCTGAGCTCAACGCTTGTGCAGATGCACATGTGCGACGAAGTCAACACACGTGCTTGTGGAGAGAAAGAAAGGGACTCCCAGGCGTGTGGAGCGACGGGGAGAAAGAGCGGGCGCTGAGGAACACAGTTTCAAACAGACTGTCTCCACACAAACAGGCACCTGTCTGCAGGTATCCTAGATCTTGATTCTTGAACTTGAGGAAACACGCGTCTGAGCAAAACTCCCAAACGCTTCCAGGAAAGACACAGGCTCTCCCACAAGCACACAAGTGTTTGCCCTCAGCTATAGATCAGGGACAAGCCTGTGAAGAGCAACCAAAGAGCTCGTCCGTCTTTCCCTCAATAGATGGGAGTAGGCGCGCTTGCGGATGTGTGCGTGTGTGTGGCCACGCGTTTGCTTAGGCATCAGTGTGTGAAAAGGTAGGTGCTTTTCTCTAGCTGCGTGTGCGTGCACGTGGTGCTGGGTGCACATCCCTGGGTGCTCGTGGAAAGGTTTCTGCATGGTTTTCGCTGAGGAATCGTGTGTGTGCACATGGACAAAGAGAAGGCGCAGCAACCAGGTTCCAGCGCCGAAGAAGGCAAAAGGCGAGGTTTCCGGCGCTATCTCCTTCTCTCCCCAGAGCTAGTCGCGCAAAGCAAGCCGCTAAGCCGGCGACCGGCAAGAGAGCTACAACGAAGCATGCCGAACGGAGAAAATAGCAGCAGCTCATCTGTTCACACCTTGTTTCTGCCATGTGCTTGAACGCCAAGACGTTCGCGCTTCTGTGAGATGAAAGACGTCCTTCTGCATATGTGGTTGCTCACACCGGTGCACTTGTTAGTGTATCCATTCAGTCCTGGGCTGCGGGGCATTCAGAAGTGGCTCTGTGGAGACGTCTGCATAGAGGCAGCTGTCAGAACACGCACACTCGATTGTTCACCAAAACATATGCAGACGCGTCCTTAGCCTGTAGATTTGGATGCACAGAGTTCCCTGTGTTCGCAAGAGACAAGGGAATCGCGTCTGTGCGCACAGAAGCAATAGCGGACCGTTTCCCTCGGAGTGAACGCGAAAGAGCCGTCTATATACTCGCAGACACGCGAACGTGCCTCAATGCGGTCACAGAGGCAGCAGCTTTTGCACAGATGCTCCTGGTGATTCTGGCACTTTCCAGGCACACTCCTGAAAGTCGCGCACACTGCTGTTCACTCGCTAAACGACCTCTTGGGAAACACGTCTCCGGTCGACGGACCGCTCAGATTGCTTCTCGTGTAACTGTGAACTGTGTCAGCGCAGGGAATCCGTCTCTGTTGAGCAGATGTCAATCCTGCCTCGCTTTTGCTTTGTTGCCTCTACCAAGATGATTTCCCGTTTCTCTCTTCACTGGAGCAGGCAGACACAGCCAACGCACATCAAGTGTCAAGAGACACGCTCTGCTGAGCTCAACGCTTGTGCAGATGCACATGTGCGACGAAGTCAACACACGTGCTTGTGGAGAGAAAGAAAGGGACTCCCAGGCGTGTGGAGCGACGGGGAGAAAGAGCGGGCGCTGAGGAACACAGTTTCAAACAGACTGTCTCCACACAAACAGGCACCTGTCTGCAGGTATCCTAGATCTTGATTCTTGAACTTGAGGAAACACGCGTCTGAGCAAAACTCCCAAACGCTTCCAGGAAAGACACAGGCTCTCCCACAAGCACACAAGTGTTTGCCCTCAGCTATAGATCAGGGACAAGCCTGTGAAGAGATGCCCTGCTATTCTTTCGCCTTATGGCATCATGTGTTTCGTTCCTCTTGGAGATCGATTGTTAAACGTCTTTCCTAGGGCGACTGTGAAGCATTTGCCAGCGGAGGAGAAGTAGCACGGAGCAGCATTCAGTACTGCCTACGAGTGTCTTTGCTACCCTACTAGCGGAGCTCCAAGAACAGGCACACATCTTCAGGTACCTTCCAAATGTGGATTCCCCTGCAGCCCCGTAGGCGGGCGTGCAGTACGCCAACCGTCAACGGACGGTTTTCCCCTCAAGCCTGTCAGGACGTTGCTCGTCCGTCTTTCCCTCAATAGATGGGAGTAGGCGCGCTTGCGGATGTGTGCGTGTGTGTGGCCACGCGTTTGCTTAGGCTTCAGTGTGTGAAAAGGTAGGTGCTTTTCTCTAGCTGCGTGTGCGTGCACGTGGTGCTGGGTGCACATCCCTGGGTGCTCGTGGAAAGGTTTCTGCATGGTTTCCGCTGAGGAATCGTGTGTGTGCACAAGGACAAAGAGAAGGCGCAGCAACCAGGTTCCAGCGCCGAAGAAGGCAAAAGGCGAGGTTTCCGGCGCTATCTCCTTCTCTCCCCAGAGCTAGTCGCGCAAAGCAAGCCGCTAAGCCGGCGACCGGCAAGAGAGCTACAACGAAGCATGCCGAACGGAGAAAATAGCAGCAGCTCATCTGTTCACACCTTGTTTCTGCCATGTGCTTGAACGCCAAGACGTTCGCGCTTCTGTGAGATGAAAGACGTCCTTCTGCATATGTGGTTGCTCACACCGGTGCACTTGTTAGTGTATCCATTCAGTCCTGGGCTGCGGGGCATTCAGAAGTGGCTCTGTGGAGACGTCTGCATAGAGGCAGCTGTCAGAACACGCACACTCGATTGTTCACCAAAACATATGCAGACGCGTCCTTAGCCTGTAGATTTGGATGCACAGAGTTCCCTGTGTTCGCAAGAGACAAGGGAATCGCGTCTGTGCGCACAGAAGCAATAGCGGACCGTTTCCCTCGGAGTGAACGCGAAAGAGCCGTCTATATACTCGCAGACACGCGAACGTGCCTCAATGCGGTCACAGAGGCAGCAGCTTTTGCACAGATGCTCCTGGTGATTCTGGCACTTTCCAGGCACACTCCTGAAAGTCGCGCACACTGCTGTTCACTCGCTAAACGACCTCTTGGGAAACACGTCTCCGGTCGACGGACCGCTCAGATTGCTTCTCGTGTAACTGTGAACTGTGTCAGCGCAGGGAATCCGTCTCTGTTGAGCAGATGTCAATCCTGCCTCGCTTTTGCTTTGTTGCCTCTACCAAGATGATTTCCCGTTTCTCTCTTCACTGGAGCAGGCAGACACAGCCAACGCACATCAAGTGTCAAGAGACACGCTCTGCTGAGCTCAACGCTTGTGCAGATGCACATGTGCGACGAAGTCAACACACGTGCTTGTGGAGAGAAAGAAAGGGACTCCCAGGCGTGTGGAGCGACGGGGAGAAAGAGCGGGCGCTGAGGAACACAGTTTCAAACAGACTGTCTCCACACAAACAGGCACCTGTCTGCAGGTATCCTACATCTTGATTCTTGAACTTGAGGAAACACGCGTCTGAGCAAAACTCCCAAACGCTTCCAGGAAAGACACAGGCTCTCCCACAAGCACACAAGTGTTTGCCCTCAGCTATAGATCAGGGACAAGCCTGTGAAGAGCAACCAAAGAGCTCGTCCGTCTTTCCCTCAATAGATGGGAGTAGGCGCGCTTGCGGATGTGTGCGTGTGTGTGGCCACGCGTTTGCTTAGGCATCAGTGTGTGAAAAGGTAGGTGCTTTTCTCTAGCTGCGTGTGCGTGCACGTGGTGCTGGGTGCACATCCCTGGGTGCTCGTGGAAAGGTTTCTGCATGGTTTTCGCTGAGGAATCGTGTGTGTGCACATGGACAAAGAGAAGGCGCAGCAACCAGGTTCCAGCGCCGAAGAAGGCAAAAGGCGAGGTTTCCGGCGCTATCTCCTTCTCTCCCCAGAGCTAGTCGCGCAAAGCAAGCCGCTAAGCCGGCGACCGGCAAGAGAGCTACAACGAAGCATGCCGAACGGAGAAAATAGCAGCAGCTCATCTGTTCACACCTTGTTTCTGCCATGTGCTTGAACGCCAAGACGTTCGCGCTTCTGTGAGATGAAAGACGTCCTTCTGCATATGTGGTTGCTCACACCGGTGCACTTGTTAGTGTATCCATTCAGTCCTGGGCTGCGGGGCATTCAGAAGTGGCTCTGTGGAGACGTCTGCATAGAGGCAGCTGTCAGAACACGCACACTCGATTGTTCACCAAAACATATGCAGACGCGTCCTTAGCCTGTAGATTTGGATGCACAGAGTTCCCTGTGTTCGCAAGAGACAAGGGAATCGCGTCTGTGCGCACAGAAGCAATAGCGGACCGTTTCCCTCGGAGTGAACGCGAAAGAGCCGTCTATATACTCGCAGACACGCGAACGTGCCTCAATGCGGTCACAGAGGCAGCAGCTTTTGCACAGATGCTCCTGGTGATTCTGGCACTTTCCAGGCACACTCCTGAAAGTCGCGCACACTGCTGTTCACTCGCTAAACGACCTCTTGGGAAACACGTCTCCGGTCGACGGACCGCTCAGATTGCTTCTCGTGTAACTGTGAACTGTGTCAGCGCAGGGAATCCGTCTCTGTTGAGCAGATGTCAATCCTGCCTCGCTTTTGCTTTGTTGCCTCTACCAAGATGATTTCCCGTTTCTCTCTTCACTGGAGCAGGCAGACACAGCCAACGCACATCAAGTGTCAAGAGACACGCTCTGCTGAGCTCAACGCTTGTGCAGATGCACATGTGCGACGAAGTCAACACACGTGCTTGTGGAGAGAAAGAAAGGGACTCCCAGGCGTGTGGAGCGACGGGGAGAAAGAGCGGGCGCTGAGGAACACAGTTTCAAACAGACTGTCTCCACACAAACAGGCACCTGTCTGCAGGTATCCTAGATCTTGATTCTTGAACTTGAGGAAACACGCGTCTGAGCAAAACTCCCAAACGCTTCCAGGAAAGACACAGGCTCTCCCACAAGCACACAAGTGTTTGCCCTCAGCTATAGATCAGGGACAAGCCTGTGAAGAGCAACCAAAGAGCTCGTCCGTCTTTCCCTCAATAGATGGGAGTAGGCGCGCTTGCGGATGTGTGCGTGTGTGTGGCCACGCGTTTGCTTAGGCATCAGTGTGTGAAAAGGTAGGTGCTTTTCTCTAGCTGCGTGTGCGTGCACGTGGTGCTGGGTGCACATCCCTGGGTGCTCGTGGAAAGGTTTCTGCATGGTTTTCGCTGAGGAATCGTGTGTGTGCACATGGACAAAGAGAAGGCGCAGCAACCAGGTTCCAGCGCCGAAGAAGGCAAAAGGCGAGGTTTCCGGCGCTATCTCCTTCTCTCCCCAGAGCTAGTCGCGCAAAGCAAGCCGCTAAGCCGGCGACCGGCAAGAGAGCTACAACGAAGCATGCCGAACGGAGAAAATAGCAGCAGCTCATCTGTTCACACCTTGTTTCTGCCATGTGCTTGAACGCCAAGACGTTCGCGCTTCTGTGAGATGAAAGACGTCCTTCTGCATATGTGGTTGCTCACACCGGTGCACTTGTTAGTGTATCCATTCAGTCCTGGGCTGCGGGGCATTCAGAAGTGGCTCTGTGGAGACGTCTGCATAGAGGCAGCTGTCAGAACACGCACACTCGATTGTTCACCAAAACATATGCAGACGCGTCCTTAGCCTGTAGATTTGGATGCACAGAGTTCCCTGTGTTCGCAAGAGACAAGGGAATCGCGTCTGTGCGCACAGAAGCAATAGCGGACCGTTTCCCTCGGAGTGAACGCGAAAGAGCCGTCTATATACTCGCAGACACGCGAACGTGCCTCAATGCGGTCACAGAGGCAGCAGCTTTTGCACAGATGCTCCTGGTGATTCTGGCACTTTCCAGGCACACTCCTGAAAGTCGCGCACACTGCTGTTCACTCGCTAAACGACCTCTTGGGAAACACGTCTCCGGTCGACGGACCGCTCAGATTGCTTCTCGTGTAACTGTGAACTGTGTCAGCGCAGGGAATCCGTCTCTGTTGAGCAGATGTCAATCCTGCCTCGCTTTTGCTTTGTTGCCTCTACCAAGATGATTTCCCGTTTCTCTCTTCACTGGAGCAGGCAGACACAGCCAACGCACATCAAGTGTCAAGAGACACGCTCTGCTGAGCTCAACGCTTGTGCAGATGCACATGTGCGACGAAGTCAACACACGTGCTTGTGGAGAGAAAGAAAGGGACTCCCAGGCGTGTGGAGCGACGGGGAGAAAGAGCGGGCGCTGAGGAACACAGTTTCAAACAGACTGTCTCCACACAAACAGGCACCTGTCTGCAGGTATCCTAGATCTTGATTCTTGAACTTGAGGAAACACGCGTCTGAGCAAAACTCCCAAACGCTTCCAGGAAAGACACAGGCTCTCCCACAAGCACACAAGTGTTTGCCCTCAGCTATAGATCAGGGACAAGCCTGTGAAGAGCAACCAAAGAGCTCGTCCGTCTTTCCCTCAATAGATGGGAGTAGGCGCGCTTGCGGATGTGTGCGTGTGTGTGGCCACGCGTTTGCTTAGGCATCAGTGTGTGAAAAGGTAGGTGCTTTTCTCTAGCTGCGTGTGCGTGCACGTGGTGCTGGGTGCACATCCCTGGGTGCTCGTGGAAAGGTTTCTGCATGGTTTTCGCTGAGGAATCGTGTGTGTGCACATGGACAAAGAGAAGGCGCAGCAACCAGGTTCCAGCGCCGAAGAAGGCAAAAGGCGAGGTTTCCGGCGCTATCTCCTTCTCTCCCCAGAGCTAGTCGCGCAAAGCAAGCCGCTAAGCCGGCGACCGGCAAGAGAGCTACAACGAAGCATGCCGAACGGAGAAAATAGCAGCAGCTCATCTGTTCACACCTTGTTTCTGCCATGTGCTTGAACGCCAAGACGTTCGCGCTTCTGTGAGATGAAAGACGTCCTTCTGCATATGTGGTTGCTCACACCGGTGCACTTGTTAGTGTATCCATTCAGTCCTGGGCTGCGGGGCATTCAGAAGTGGCTCTGTGGAGACGTCTGCATAGAGGCAGCTGTCAGAACACGCACACTCGATTGTTCACCAAAACATATGCAGACGCGTCCTTAGCCTGTAGATTTGGATGCACAGAGTTCCCTGTGTTCGCAAGAGACAAGGGAATCGCGTCTGTGCGCACAGAAGCAATAGCGGACCGTTTCCCTCGGAGTGAACGCGAAAGAGCCGTCTATATACTCGCAGACACGCGAACGTGCCTCAATGCGGTCACAGAGGCAGCAGCTTTTGCACAGATGCTCCTGGTGATTCTGGCACTTTCCAGGCACACTCCTGAAAGTCGCGCACACTGCTGTTCACTCGCTAAACGACCTCTTGGGAAACACGTCTCCGGTCGACGGACCGCTCAGATTGCTTCTCGTGTAACTGTGAACTGTGTCAGCGCAGGGAATCCGTCTCTGTTGAGCAGATGTCAATCCTGCCTCGCTTTTGCTTTGTTGCCTCTACCAAGATGATTTCCCGTTTCTCTCTTCACTGGAGCAGGCAGACACAGCCAACGCACATCAAGTGTCAAGAGACACGCTCTGCTGAGCTCAACGCTTGTGCAGATGCACATGTGCGATGAAGTCAACACACGTGCTTGTGGAGAGAAAGAAAGGGACTCCCAGGCGTGTGGAGCGACGGGGAGAAAGAGCGGGCGCTGAGGAACACAGTTTCAAACAGACTGTCTCCACACAAACAGGCACCTGTCTGCAGGTATCCTAGATCTTGATTCTTGAACTTGAGGAAACACGCGTCTGAGCAAAACTCCCAAACGCTTCCAGGAAAGACACAGGCTCTCCCACAAGCACACAAGTGTTTGCCCTCAGCTATAGATCAGGGACAAGCCTGTGAAGAGCAACCAAAGAGCTCGTCCGTCTTTCCCTCAATAGATGGGAGTAGGCGCGCTTGCGGATGTGTGCGTGTGTGTGGCCACGCGTTTGCTTAGGCATCAGTGTGTGAAAAGGTAGGTGCTTTTCTCTAGCTGCGTGTGCGTGCACGTGGTGCTGGGTGCACATCCCTGGGTGCTCGTGGAAAGGTTTCTGCATGGTTTTCGCTGAGGAATCGTGTGTGTGCACATGGACAAAGAGAAGGCGCAGCAACCAGGTTCCAGCGCCGAAGAAGGCAAAAGGCGAGGTTTCCGGCGCTATCTCCTTCTCTCCCCAGAGCTAGTCGCGCAAAGCAAGCCGCTAAGCCGGCGACCGGCAAGAGAGCTACAACGAAGCATGCCGAACGGAGAAAATAGCAGCAGCTCATCTGTTCACACCTTGTTTCTGCCATGTGCTTGAACGCCAAGACGTTCGCGCTTCTGTGAGATGAAAGACGTCCTTCTGCATATGTGGTTGCTCACACCGGTGCACTTGTTAGTGTATCCATTCAGTCCTGGGCTGCGGGGCATTCAGAAGTGGCTCTGTGGAGACGTCTGCATAGAGGCAGCTGTCAGAACACGCACACTCGATTGTTCACCAAAACATATGCAGACGCGTCCTTAGCCTGTAGATTTGGATGCACAGAGTTCCCTGTGTTCGCAAGAGACAAGGGAATCGCGTCTGTGCGCACAGAAGCAATAGCGGACCGTTTCCCTCGGAGTGAACGCGAAAGAGCCGTCTATATACTCGCAGACACGCGAACGTGCCTCAATGCGGTCACAGAGGCAGCAGCTTTTGCACAGATGCTCCTGGTGATTCTGGCACTTTCCAGGCACACTCCTGAAAGTCGCGCACACTGCTGTTCACTCGCTAAACGACCTCTTGGGAAACACGTCTCCGGTCGACGGACCGCTCAGATTGCTTCTCGTGTAACTGTGAACTGTGTCAGCGCAGGGAATCCGTCTCTGTTGAGCAGATGTCAATCCTGCCTCGCTTTTGCTTTGTTGCCTCTACCAAGATGATTTCCCGTTTCTCTCTTCACTGGAGCAGGCAGACACAGCCAACGCACATCAAGTGTCAAGAGACACGCTCTGCTGAGCTCAACGCTTGTGCAGATGCACATGTGCGACGAAGTCAACACACGTGCTTGTGGAGAGAAAGAAAGGGACTCCCAGGCGTGTGGAGCGACGGGGAGAAAGAGCGGGCGCTGAGGAACACAGTTTCAAACAGACTGTCTCCACACAAACAGGCACCTGTCTGCAGGTATCCTAGATCTTGATTCTTGAACTTGAGGAAACACGCGTCTGAGCAAAACTCCCAAACGCTTCCAGGAAAGACACAGGCTCTCCCACAAGCACACAAGTGTTTGCCCTCAGCTATAGATCAGGGACAAGCCTGTGAAGAGCAACCAAAGAGCTCGTCCGTCTTTCCCTCAGTAGATGGGAGTAGGCGCGCTTGCGGATGTGTGCGTGTGTGTGGCCACGCGTTTGCTTAGGCATCAGTGTGTGAAAAGGTAGGTGCTTTTCTCTAGCTGCGTGTGCGTGCACGTGGTGCTGGGTGCACATCCCTGGGTGCTCGTGGAAAGGTTTCTGCATGGTTTTCGCTGAGGAATCGTGTGTGTGCACATGGACAAAGAGAAGGCGCAGCAACCAGGTTCCAGCGCCGAAGAAGGCAAAAGGCGAGGTTTCCGGCGCTATCTCCTTCTCTCCCCAGAGCTAGTCGCGCAAAGCAAGCCGCTAAGCCGGCGACCGGCAAGAGAGCTACAACGAAGCATGCCGAACGGAGAAAATAGCAGCAGCTCATCTGTTCACACCTTGTTTCTGCCATGTGCTTGAACGCCAAGACGTTCGCGCTTCTGTGAGATGAAAGACGTCCTTCTGCATATGTGGTTGCTCACACCGGTGCACTTGTTAGTGTATCCATTCAGTCCTGGGCTGCGGGGCATTCAGAAGTGGCTCTGTGGAGACGTCTGCATAGAGGCAGCTGTCAGAACACGCACACTCGATTGTTCACCAAAACATATGCAGACGCGTCCTTAGCCTGTAGATTTGGATGCACAGAGTTCCCTGTGTTCGCAAGAGACAAGGGAATCGCGTCTGTGCGCACAGAAGCAATAGCGGACCGTTTCCCTCGGAGTGAACGCGAAAGAGCCGTCTATATACTCGCAGACACGCGAACGTGCCTCAATGCGGTCACAGAGGCAGCAGCTTTTGCACAGATGCTCCTGGTGATTCTGGCACTTTCCAGGCACACTCCTGAAAGTCGCGCACACTGCTGTTCACTCGCTAAACGACCTCTTGGGAAACACGTCTCCGGTCGACGGACCGCTCAGATTGCTTCTCGTGTAACTGTGAACTGTGTCAGCGCAGGGAATCCGTCTCTGTTGAGCAGATGTCAATCCTGCCTCGCTTTTGCTTTGTTGCCTCTACCAAGATGATTTCCCGTTTCTCTCTTCACTGGAGCAGGCAGACACAGCCAACGCACATCAAGTGTCAAGAGACACGCTCTGCTGAGCTCAACGCTTGTGCAGATGCACATGTGCGACGAAGTCAACACACGTGCTTGTGGAGAGAAAGAAAGGGACTCCCAGGCGTGTGGAGCGACGGGGAGAAAGAGCGGGCGCTGAGGAACACAGTTTCAAACAGACTGTCTCCACACAAACAGGCACCTGTCTGCAGGTATCCTAGATCTTGATTCTTGAACTTGAGGAAACACGCGTCTGAGCAAAACTCCCAAACGCTTCCAGGAAAGACACAGGCTCTCCCACAAGCACACAAGTGTTTGCCCTCAGCTATAGATCAGGGACAAGCCTGTGAAGAGATGCCCTGCTATTCTTTCGCCTTATGGCATCATGTGTTTCGTTCCTCTTGGAGATCGATTGTTAAACGTCTTTCCTAGGGCGACTGTGAAGCATTTGCCAGCGGAGGAGAAGTAGCACGGAGCAGCATTCAGTACTGCCTACGAGTGTCTTTGCTACCCTACTAGCGGAGCTCCAAGAACAGGCACACATCTTCAGGTACCTTCCAAATGTGGATTCCCCTGCAGCCCCGTAGGCGGGCGTGCAGTACGCCAACCGTCAACGGACGGTTTTCCCCTCAAGCCTGTCAGGACGTTGCTCGTCCGTCTTTCCCTCAATAGATGGGAGTAGGCGCGCTTGCGGATGTGTGCGTGTGTGTGGCCACGCGTTTGCTTAGGCTTCAGTGTGTGAAAAGGTAGGTGCTTTTCTCTAGCTGCGTGTGCGTGCACGTGGTGCTGGGTGCACATCCCTGGGTGCTCGTGGAAAGGTTTCTGCATGGTTTTCGCTGAGGAATCGTGTGTGTGCACAAGGACAAAGAGAAGGCGCAGCAACCAGGTTCCAGCGCCGAAGAAGGCAAAAGGCGAGGTTTCCGGCGCTATCTCCTTCTCTCCCCAGAGCTAGTCGCGCAAAGCAAGCCGCTAAGCCGGCGACCGGCAAGAGAGCTACAACGAAGCATGCCGAACGGAGAAAATAGCAGCAGCTCATCTGTTCACACCTTGTTTCTGCCATGTGCTTGAACGCCAAGACGTTCGCGCTTCTGTGAGATGAAAGACGTCCTTCTGCATATGTGGTTGCTCACACCGGTGCACTTGTTAGTGTATCCATTCAGTCCTGGGCTGCGGGGCATTCAGAAGTGGCTCTGTGGAGACGTCTGCATAGAGGCAGCTGTCAGAACACGCACACTCGATTGTTCACCAAAACATATGCAGACGCGTCCTTAGCCTGTAGATTTGGATGCACAGAGTTCCCTGTGTTCGCAAGAGACAAGGGAATCGCGTCTGTGCGCACAGAAGCAATAGCGGACCGTTTCCCTCGGAGTGAACGCGAAAGAGCCGTCTATATACTCGCAGACACGCGAACGTGCCTCAATGCGGTCACAGAGGCAGCAGCTTTTGCACAGATGCTCCTGGTGATTCTGGCACTTTCCAGGCACACTCCTGAAAGTCGCGCACACTGCTGTTCACTCGCTAAACGACCTCTTGGGAAACACGTCTCCGGTCGACGGACCGCTCAGATTGCTTCTCGTGTAACTGTGAACTGTGTCAGCGCAGGGAATCCGTCTCTGTTGAGCAGATGTCAATCCTGCCTCGCTTTTGCTTTGTTGCCTCTACCAAGATGATTTCCCGTTTCTCTCTTCACTGGAGCAGGCAGACACAGCCAACGCACATCAAGTGTCAAGAGACACGCTCTGCTGAGCTCAACGCTTGTGCAGATGCACATGTGCGACGAAGTCAACACACGTGCTTGTGGAGAGAAAGAAAGGGACTCCCAGGCGTGTGGAGCGACGGGGAGAAAGAGCGGGCGCTGAGGAACACAGTTTCAAACAGACTGTCTCCACACAAACAGGCACCTGTCTGCAGGTATCCTAGATCTTGATTCTTGAACTTGAGGAAACACGCGTCTGAGCAAAACTCCCAAACGCTTCCAGGAAAGACACAGGCTCTCCCACAAGCACACAAGTGTTTGCCCTCAGCTATAGATCAGGGACAAGCCTGTGAAGAGCAACCAAAGAGCTCGTCCGTCTTTCCCTCAATAGATGGGAGTAGGCGCGCTTGCGGATGTGTGCGTGTGTGTGGCCACGCGTTTGCTTAGGCATCAGTGTGTGAAAAGGTAGGTGCTTTTCTCTAGCTGCGTGTGCGTGCACGTGGTGCTGGGTGCACATCCCTGGGTGCTCGTGGAAAGGTTTCTGCATGGTTTTCGCTGAGGAATCGTGTGTGTGCACATGGACAAAGAGAAGGCGCAGCAACCAGGTTCCAGCGCCGAAGAAGGCAAAAGGCGAGGTTTCCGGCGCTATCTCCTTCTCTCCCCAGAGCTAGTCGCGCAAAGCAAGCCGCTAAGCCGGCGACCGGCAAGAGAGCTACAACGAAGCATGCCGAACGGAGAAAATAGCAGCAGCTCATCTGTTCACACCTTGTTTCTGCCATGTGCTTGAACGCCAAGACGTTCGCGCTTCTGTGAGATGAAAGACGTCCTTCTGCATATGTGGTTGCTCACACCGGTGCACTTGTTAGTGTATCCATTCAGTCCTGGGCTGCGGGGCATTCAGAAGTGGCTCTGTGGAGACGTCTGCATAGAGGCAGCTGTCAGAACACGCACACTCGATTGTTCACCAAAACATATGCAGACGCGTCCTTAGCCTGTAGATTTGGATGCACAGAGTTCCCTGTGTTCGCAAGAGACAAGGGAATCGCGTCTGTGCGCACAGAAGCAATAGCGGACCGTTTCCCTCGGAGTGAACGCGAAAGAGCCGTCTATATACTCGCAGACACGCGAACGTGCCTCAATGCGGTCACAGAGGCAGCAGCTTTTGCACAGATGCTCCTGGTGATTCTGGCACTTTCCAGGCACACTCCTGAAAGTCGCGCACACTGCTGTTCACTCGCTAAACGACCTCTTGGGAAACACGTCTCCGGTCGACGGACCGCTCAGATTGCTTCTCGTGTAACTGTGAACTGTGTCAGCGCAGGGAATCCGTCTCTGTTGAGCAGATGTCAATCCTGCCTCGCTTTTGCTTTGTTGCCTCTACCAAGATGATTTCCCGTTTCTCTCTTCACTGGAGCAGGCAGACACAGCCAACGCACATCAAGTGTCAAGAGACACGCTCTGCTGAGCTCAACGCTTGTGCAGATGCACATGTGCGACGAAGTCAACACACGTGCTTGTGGAGAGAAAGAAAGGGACTCCCAGGCGTGTGGAGCGACGGGGAGAAAGAGCGGGCGCTGAGGAACACAGTTTCAAACAGACTGTCTCCACACAAACAGGCACCTGTCTGCAGGTATCCTAGATCTTGATTCTTGAACTTGAGGAAACACGCGTCTGAGCAAAACTCCCAAACGCTTCCAGGAAAGACACAGGCTCTCCCACAAGCACACAAGTGTTTGCCCTCAGCTATAGATCAGGGACAAGCCTGTGAAGAGCAACCAAAGAGCTCGTCCGTCTTTCCCTCAATAGATGGGAGTAGGCGCGCTTGCGGATGTGTGCGTGTGTGTGGCCACGCGTTTGCTTAGGCATCAGTGTGTGAAAAGGTAGGTGCTTTTCTCTAGCTGCGTGTGCGTGCACGTGGTGCTGGGTGCACATCCCTGGGTGCTCGTGGAAAGGTTTCTGCATGGTTTTCGCTGAGGAATCGTGTGTGTGCACATGGACAAAGAGAAGGCGCAGCAACCAGGTTCCAGCGCCGAAGAAGGCAAAAGGCGAGGTTTCCGGCGCTATCTCCTTCTCTCCCCAGAGCTAGTCGCGCAAAGCAAGCCGCTAAGCCGGCGACCGGCAAGAGAGCTACAACGAAGCATGCCGAACGGAGAAAATAGCAGCAGCTCATCTGTTCACACCTTGTTTCTGCCATGTGCTTGAACGCCAAGACGTTCGCGCTTCTGTGAGATGAAAGACGTCCTTCTGCATATGTGGTTGCTCACACCGGTGCACTTGTTAGTGTATCCATTCAGTCCTGGGCTGCGGGGCATTCAGAAGTGGCTCTGTGGAGACGTCTGCATAGAGGCAGCTGTCAGAACACGCACACTCGATTGTTCACCAAAACATATGCAGACGCGTCCTTAGCCTGTAGATTTGGATGCACAGAGTTCCCTGTGTTCGCAAGAGACAAGGGAATCGCGTCTGTGCGCACAGAAGCAATAGCGGACCGTTTCCCTCGGAGTGAACGCGAAAGAGCCGTCTATATACTCGCAGACACGCGAACGTGCCTCAATGCGGTCACAGAGGCAGCAGCTTTTGCACAGATGCTCCTGGTGATTCTGGCACTTTCCAGGCACACTCCTGAAAGTCGCGCACACTGCTGTTCACTCGCTAAACGACCTCTTGGGAAACACGTCTCCGGTCGACGGACCGCTCAGATTGCTTCTCGTGTAACTGTGAACTGTGTCAGCGCAGGGAATCCGTCTCTGTTGAGCAGATGTCAATCCTGCCTCGCTTTTGCTTTGTTGCCTCTACCAAGATGATTTCCCGTTTCTCTCTTCACTGGAGCAGGCAGACACAGCCAACGCACATCAAGTGTCAAGAGACACGCTCTGCTGAGCTCAACGCTTGTGCAGATGCACATGTGCGACGAAGTCAACACACGTGCTTGTGGAGAGAAAGAAAGGGACTCCCAGGCGTGTGGAGCGACGGGGAGAAAGAGCGGGCGCTGAGGAACACAGTTTCAAACAGACTGTCTCCACACAAACAGGCACCTGTCTGCAGGTATCCTAGATCTTGATTCTTGAACTTGAGGAAACACGCGTCTGAGCAAAACTCCCAAACGCTTCCAGGAAAGACACAGGCTCTCCCACAAGCACACAAGTGTTTGCCCTCAGCTATAGATCAGGGACAAGCCTGTGAAGAGCAACCAAAGAGCTCGTCCGTCTTTCCCTCAATAGATGGGAGTAGGCGCGCTTGCGGATGTGTGCGTGTGTGTGGCCACGCGTTTGCTTAGGCATCAGTGTGTGAAAAGGTAGGTGCTTTTCTCTAGCTGCGTGTGCGTGCACGTGGTGCTGGGTGCACATCCCTGGGTGCTCGTGGAAAGGTTTCTGCATGGTTTTCGCTGAGGAATCGTGTGTGTGCACATGGACAAAGAGAAGGCGCAGCAACCAGGTTCCAGCGCCGAAGAAGGCAAAAGGCGAGGTTTCCGGCGCTATCTCCTTCTCTCCCCAGAGCTAGTCGCGCAAAGCAAGCCGCTAAGCCGGCGACCGGCAAGAGAGCTACAACGAAGCATGCCGAACGGAGAAAATAGCAGCAGCTCATCTGTTCACACCTTGTTTCTGCCATGTGCTTGAACGCCAAGACGTTCGCGCTTCTGTGAGATGAAAGACGTCCTTCTGCATATGTGGTTGCTCACACCGGTGCACTTGTTAGTGTATCCATTCAGTCCTGGGCTGCGGGGCATTCAGAAGTGGCTCTGTGGAGACGTCTGCATAGAGGCAGCTGTCAGAACACGCACACTCGATTGTTCACCAAAACATATGCAGACGCGTCCTTAGCCTGTAGATTTGGATGCACAGAGTTCCCTGTGTTCGCAAGAGACAAGGGAATCGCGTCTGTGCGCACAGAAGCAATAGCGGACCGTTTCCCTCGGAGTGAACGCGAAAGAGCCGTCTATATACTCGCAGACACGCGAACGTGCCTCAATGCGGTCACAGAGGCAGCAGCTTTTGCACAGATGCTCCTGGTGATTCTGGCACTTTCCAGGCACACTCCTGAAAGTCGCGCACACTGCTGTTCACTCGCTAAACGACCTCTTGGGAAACACGTCTCCGGTCGACGGACCGCTCAGATTGCTTCTCGTGTAACTGTGAACTGTGTCAGCGCAGGGAATCCGTCTCTGTTGAGCAGATGTCAATCCTGCCTCGCTTTTGCTTTGTTGCCTCTACCAAGATGATTTCCCGTTTCTCTCTTCACTGGAGCAGGCAGACACAGCCAACGCACATCAAGTGTCAAGAGACACGCTCTGCTGAGCTCAACGCTTGTGCAGATGCACATGTGCGACGAAGTCAACACACGTGCTTGTGGAGAGAAAGAAAGGGACTCCCAGGCGTGTGGAGCGACGGGGAGAAAGAGCGGGCGCTGAGGAACACAGTTTCAAACAGACTGTCTCCACACAAACAGGCACCTGTCTGCAGGTATCCTAGATCTTGATTCTTGAACTTGAGGAAACACGCGTCTGAGCAAAACTCCCAAACGCTTCCAGGAAAGACACAGGCTCTCCCACAAGCACACAAGTGTTTGCCCTCAGCTATAGATCAGGGACAAGCCTGTGAAGAGCAACCAAAGAGCTCGTCCGTCTTTCCCTCAATAGATGGGAGTAGGCGCGCTTGCGGATGTGTGCGTGTGTGTGGCCACGCGTTTGCTTAGGCATCAGTGTGTGAAAAGGTAGGTGCTTTTCTCTAGCTGCGTGTGCGTGCACGTGGTGCTGGGTGCACATCCCTGGGTGCTCGTGGAAAGGTTTCTGCATGGTTTTCGCTGAGGAATCGTGTGTGTGCACATGGACAAAGAGAAGGCGCAGCAACCAGGTTCCAGCGCCGAAGAAGGCAAAAGGCGAGGTTTCCGGCGCTATCTCCTTCTCTCCCCAGAGCTAGTCGCGCAAAGCAAGCCGCTAAGCCGGCGACCGGCAAGAGAGCTACAACGAAGCATGCCGAACGGAGAAAATAGCAGCAGCTCATCTGTTCACACCTTGTTTCTGCCATGTGCTTGAACGCCAAGACGTTCGCGCTTCTGTGAGATGAAAGACGTCCTTCTGCATATGTGGTTGCTCACACCGGTGCACTTGTTAGTGTATCCATTCAGTCCTGGGCTGCGGGGCATTCAGAAGTGGCTCTGTGGAGACGTCTGCATAGAGGCAGCTGTCAGAACACGCACACTCGATTGTTCACCAAAACATATGCAGACGCGTCCTTAGCCTGTAGATTTGGATGCACAGAGTTCCCTGTGTTCGCAAGAGACAAGGGAATCGCGTCTGTGCGCACAGAAGCAATAGCGGACCGTTTCCCTCGGAGTGAACGCGAAAGAGCCGTCTATATACTCGCAGACACGCGAACGTGCCTCAATGCGGTCACAGAGGCAGCAGCTTTTGCACAGATGCTCCTGGTGATTCTGGCACTTTCCAGGCACACTCCTGAAAGTCGCGCACACTGCTGTTCACTCGCTAAACGACCTCTTGGGAAACACGTCTCCGGTCGACGGACCGCTCAGATTGCTTCTCGTGTAACTGTGAACTGTGTCAGCGCAGGGAATCCGTCTCTGTTGAGCAGATGTCAATCCTGCCTCGCTTTTGCTTTGTTGCCTCTACCAAGATGATTTCCCGTTTCTCTCTTCACTGGAGCAGGCAGACACAGCCAACGCACATCAAGTGTCAAGAGACACGCTCTGCTGAGCTCAACGCTTGTGCAGATGCACATGTGCGACGAAGTCAACACACGTGCTTGTGGAGAGAAAGAAAGGGACTCCCAGGCGTGTGGAGCGACGGGGAGAAAGAGCGGGCGCTGAGGAACACAGTTTCAAACAGACTGTCTCCACACAAACAGGCACCTGTCTGCAGGTATCCTAGATCTTGATTCTTGAACTTGAGGAAACACGCGTCTGAGCAAAACTCCCAAACGCTTCCAGGAAAGACACAGGCTCTCCCACAAGCACACAAGTGTTTGCCCTCAGCTATAGATCAGGGACAAGCCTGTGAAGAGCAACCAAAGAGCTCGTCCGTCTTTCCCTCAATAGATGGGAGTAGGCGCGCTTGCGGATGTGTGCGTGTGTGTGGCCACGCGTTTGCTTAGGCATCAGTGTGTGAAAAGGTAGGTGCTTTTCTCTAGCTGCGTGTGCGTGCACGTGGTGCTGGGTGCACATCCCTGGGTGCTCGTGGAAAGGTTTCTGCATGGTTTTCGCTGAGGAATCGTGTGTGTGCACATGGACAAAGAGAAGGCGCAGCAACCAGGTTCCAGCGCCGAAGAAGGCAAAAGGCGAGGTTTCCGGCGCTATCTCCTTCTCTCCCCAGAGCTAGTCGCGCAAAGCAAGCCGCTAAGCCGGCGACCGGCAAGAGAGCTACAACGAAGCATGCCGAACGGAGAAAATAGCAGCAGCTCATCTGTTCACACCTTGTTTCTGCCATGTGCTTGAACGCCAAGACGTTCGCGCTTCTGTGAGATGAAAGACGTCCTTCTGCATATGTGGTTGCTCACACCGGTGCACTTGTTAGTGTATCCATTCAGTCCTGGGCTGCGGGGCATTCAGAAGTGGCTCTGTGGAGACGTCTGCATAGAGGCAGCTGTCAGAACACGCACACTCGATTGTTCACCAAAACATATGCAGACGCGTCCTTAGCCTGTAGATTTGGATGCACAGAGTTCCCTGTGTTCGCAAGAGACAAGGGAATCGCGTCTGTGCGCACAGAAGCAATAGCGGACCGTTTCCCTCGGAGTGAACGCGAAAGAGCCGTCTATATACTCGCAGACACGCGAACGTGCCTCAATGCGGTCACAGAGGCAGCAGCTTTTGCACAGATGCTCCTGGTGATTCTGGCACTTTCCAGGCACACTCCTGAAAGTCGCGCACACTGCTGTTCACTCGCTAAACGACCTCTTGGGAAACACGTCTCCGGTCGACGGACCGCTCAGATTGCTTCTCGTGTAACTGTGAACTGTGTCAGCGCAGGGAATCCGTCTCTGTTGAGCAGATGTCAATCCTGCCTCGCTTTTGCTTTGTTGCCTCTACCAAGATGATTTCCCGTTTCTCTCTTCACTGGAGCAGGCAGACACAGCCAACGCACATCAAGTGTCAAGAGACACGCTCTGCTGAGCTCAACGCTTGTGCAGATGCACATGTGCGACGAAGTCAACACACGTGCTTGTGGAGAGAAAGAAAGGGACTCCCAGGCGTGTGGAGCGACGGGGAGAAAGAGCGGGCGCTGAGGAACACAGTTTCAAACAGACTGTCTCCACACAAACAGGCACCTGTCTGCAGGTATCCTAGATCTTGATTCTTGAACTTGAGGAAACACGCGTCTGAGCAAAACTCCCAAACGCTTCCAGGAAAGACACAGGCTCTCCCACAAGCACACAAGTGTTTGCCCTCAGCTATAGATCAGGGACAAGCCTGTGAAGAGCAACCAAAGAGCTCGTCCGTCTTTCCCTCAATAGATGGGAGTAGGCGCGCTTGCGGATGTGTGCGTGTGTGTGGCCACGCGTTTGCTTAGGCATCAGTGTGTGAAAAGGTAGGTGCTTTTCTCTAGCTGCGTGTGCGTGCACGTGGTGCTGGGTGCACATCCCTGGGTGCTCGTGGAAAGGTTTCTGCATGGTTTTCGCTGAGGAATCGTGTGTGTGCACATGGACAAAGAGAAGGCGCAGCAACCAGGTTCCAGCGCCGAAGAAGGCAAAAGGCGAGGTTTCCGGCGCTATCTCCTTCTCTCCCCAGAGCTAGTCGCGCAAAGCAAGCCGCTAAGCCGGCGACCGGCAAGAGAGCTACAACGAAGCATGCCGAACGGAGAAAATAGCAGCAGCTCATCTGTTCACACCTTGTTTCTGCCATGTGCTTGAACGCCAAGACGTTCGCGCTTCTGTGAGATGAAAGACGTCCTTCTGCATATGTGGTTGCTCACACCGGTGCACTTGTTAGTGTATCCATTCAGTCCTGGGCTGCGGGGCATTCAGAAGTGGCTCTGTGGAGACGTCTGCATAGAGGCAGCTGTCAGAACACGCACACTCGATTGTTCACCAAAACATATGCAGACGCGTCCTTAGCCTGTAGATTTGGATGCACAGAGTTCCCTGTGTTCGCAAGAGACAAGGGAATCGCGTCTGTGCGCACAGAAGCAATAGCGGACCGTTTCCCTCGGAGTGAACGCGAAAGAGCCGTCTATATACTCGCAGACACGCGAACGTGCCTCAATGCGGTCACAGAGGCAGCAGCTTTTGCACAGATGCTCCTGGTGATTCTGGCACTTTCCAGGCACACTCCTGAAAGTCGCGCACACTGCTGTTCACTCGCTAAACGACCTCTTGGGAAACACGTCTCCGGTCGACGGACCGCTCAGATTGCTTCTCGTGTAACTGTGAACTGTGTCAGCGCAGGGAATCCGTCTCTGTTGAGCAGATGTCAATCCTGCCTCGCTTTTGCTTTGTTGCCTCTACCAAGATGATTTCCCGTTTCTCTCTTCACTGGAGCAGGCAGACACAGCCAACGCACATCAAGTGTCAAGAGACACGCTCTGCTGAGCTCAACGCTTGTGCAGATGCACATGTGCGACGAAGTCAACACACGTGCTTGTGGAGAGAAAGAAAGGGACTCCCAGGCGTGTGGAGCGACGGGGAGAAAGAGCGGGCGCTGAGGAACACAGTTTCAAACAGACTGTCTCCACACAAACAGGCACCTGTCTGCAGGTATCCTAGATCTTGATTCTTGAACTTGAGGAAACACGCGTCTGAGCAAAACTCCCAAACGCTTCCAGGAAAGACACAGGCTCTCCCACAAGCACACAAGTGTTTGCCCTCAGCTATAGATCAGGGACAAGCCTGTGAAGAGCAACCAAAGAGCTCGTCCGTCTTTCCCTCAATAGATGGGAGTAGGCGCGCTTGCGGATGTGTGCGTGTGTGTGGCCACGCGTTTGCTTAGGCATCAGTGTGTGAAAAGGTAGGTGCTTTTCTCTAGCTGCGTGTGCGTGCACGTGGTGCTGGGTGCACATCCCTGGGTGCTCGTGGAAAGGTTTCTGCATGGTTTTCGCTGAGGAATCGTGTGTGTGCACATGGACAAAGAGAAGGCGCAGCAACCAGGTTCCAGCGCCGAAGAAGGCAAAAGGCGAGGTTTCCGGCGCTATCTCCTTCTCTCCCCAGAGCTAGTCGCGCAAAGCAAGCCGCTAAGCCGGCGACCGGCAAGAGAGCTACAACGAAGCATGCCGAACGGAGAAAATAGCAGCAGCTCATCTGTTCACACCTTGTTTCTGCCATGTGCTTGAACGCCAAGACGTTCGCGCTTCTGTGAGATGAAAGACGTCCTTCTGCATATGTGGTTGCTCACACCGGTGCACTTGTTAGTGTATCCATTCAGTCCTGGGCTGCGGGGCATTCAGAAGTGGCTCTGTGGAGACGTCTGCATAGAGGCAGCTGTCAGAACACGCACACTCGATTGTTCACCAAAACATATGCAGACGCGTCCTTAGCCTGTAGATTTGGATGCACAGAGTTCCCTGTGTTCGCAAGAGACAAGGGAATCGCGTCTGTGCGCACAGAAGCAATAGCGGACCGTTTCCCTCGGAGTGAACGCGAAAGAGCCGTCTATATACTCGCAGACACGCGAACGTGCCTCAATGCGGTCACAGAGGCAGCAGCTTTTGCACAGATGCTCCTGGTGATTCTGGCACTTTCCAGGCACACTCCTGAAAGTCGCGCACACTGCTGTTCACTCGCTAAACGACCTCTTGGGAAACACGTCTCCGGTCGACGGACCGCTCAGATTGCTTCTCGTGTAACTGTGAACTGTGTCAGCGCAGGGAATCCGTCTCTGTTGAGCAGATGTCAATCCTGCCTCGCTTTTGCTTTGTTGCCTCTACCAAGATGATTTCCCGTTTCTCTCTTCACTGGAGCAGGCAGACACAGCCAACGCACATCAAGTGTCAAGAGACACGCTCTGCTGAGCTCAACGCTTGTGCAGATGCACATGTGCGACGAAGTCAACACACGTGCTTGTGGAGAGAAAGAAAGGGACTCCCAGGCGTGTGGAGCGACGGGGAGAAAGAGCGGGCGCTGAGGAACACAGTTTCAAACAGACTGTCTCCACACAAACAGGCACCTGTCTGCAGGTATCCTAGATCTTGATTCTTGAACTTGAGGAAACACGCGTCTGAGCAAAACTCCCAAACGCTTCCAGGAAAGACACAGGCTCTCCCACAAGCACACAAGTGTTTGCCCTCAGCTATAGATCAGGGACAAGCCTGTGAAGAGCAACCAAAGAGCTCGTCCGTCTTTCCCTCAGTAGATGGGAGTAGGCGCGCTTGCGGATGTGTGCGTGTGTGTGGCCACGCGTTTGCTTAGGCATCAGTGTGTGAAAAGGTAGGTGCTTTTCTCTAGCTGCGTGTGCGTGCACGTGGTGCTGGGTGCACATCCCTGGGTGCTCGTGGAAAGGTTTCTGCATGGTTTTCGCTGAGGAATCGTGTGTGTGCACATGGACAAAGAGAAGGCGCAGCAACCAGGTTCCAGCGCCGAAGAAGGCAAAAGGCGAGGTTTCCGGCGCTATCTCCTTCTCTCCCCAGAGCTAGTCGCGCAAAGCAAGCCGCTAAGCCGGCGACCGGCAAGAGAGCTACAACGAAGCATGCCGAACGGAGAAAATAGCAGCAGCTCATCTGTTCACACCTTGTTTCTGCCATGTGCTTGAACGCCAAGACGTTCGCGCTTCTGTGAGATGAAAGACGTCCTTCTGCATATGTGGTTGCTCACACCGGTGCACTTGTTAGTGTATCCATTCAGTCCTGGGCTGCGGGGCATTCAGAAGTGGCTCTGTGGAGACGTCTGCATAGAGGCAGCTGTCAGAACACGCACACTCGATTGTTCACCAAAACATATGCAGACGCGTCCTTAGCCTGTAGATTTGGATGCACAGAGTTCCCTGTGTTCGCAAGAGACAAGGGAATCGCGTCTGTGCGCACAGAAGCAATAGCGGACCGTTTCCCTCGGAGTGAACGCGAAAGAGCCGTCTATATACTCGCAGACACGCGAACGTGCCTCAATGCGGTCACAGAGGCAGCAGCTTTTGCACAGATGCTCCTGGTGATTCTGGCACTTTCCAGGCACACTCCTGAAAGTCGCGCACACTGCTGTTCACTCGCTAAACGACCTCTTGGGAAACACGTCTCCGGTCGACGGACCGCTCAGATTGCTTCTCGTGTAACTGTGAACTGTGTCAGCGCAGGGAATCCGTCTCTGTTGAGCAGATGTCAATCCTGCCTCGCTTTTGCTTTGTTGCCTCTACCAAGATGATTTCCCGTTTCTCTCTTCACTGGAGCAGGCAGACACAGCCAACGCACATCAAGTGTCAAGAGACACGCTCTGCTGAGCTCAACGCTTGTGCAGATGCACATGTGCGACGAAGTCAACACACGTGCTTGTGGAGAGAAAGAAAGGGACTCCCAGGCGTGTGGAGCGACGGGGAGAAAGAGCGGGCGCTGAGGAACACAGTTTCAAACAGACTGTCTCCACACAAACAGGCACCTGTCTGCAGGTATCCTAGATCTTGATTCTTGAACTTGAGGAAACACGCGTCTGAGCAAAACTCCCAAACGCTTCCAGGAAAGACACAGGCTCTCCCACAAGCACACAAGTGTTTGCCCTCAGCTATAGATCAGGGACAAGCCTGTGAAGAGATGCCCTGCTATTCTTTCGCCTTATGGCATCATGTGTTTCGTTCCTCTTGGAGATCGATTGTTAAACGTCTTTCCTAGGGCGACTGTGAAGCATTTGCCAGCGGAGGAGAAGTAGCACGGAGCAGCATTCAGTACTGCCTACGAGTGTCTTTGCTACCCTACTAGCGGAGCTCCAAGAACAGGCACACATCTTCAGGTACCTTCCAAATGTGGATTCCCCTGCAGCCCCGTAGGCGGGCGTGCAGTACGCCAACCGTCAACGGACGGTTTTCCCCTCAAGCCTGTCAGGACGTTGCTCGTCCGTCTTTCCCTCAATAGATGGGAGTAGGCGCGCTTGCGGATGTGTGCGTGTGTGTGGCCACGCGTTTGCTTAGGCTTCAGTGTGTGAAAAGGTAGGTGCTTTTCTCTAGCTGCGTGTGCGTGCACGTGGTGCTGGGTGCACATCCCTGGGTGCTCGTGGAAAGGTTTCTGCATGGTTTTCGCTGAGGAATCGTGTGTGTGCACAAGGACAAAGAGAAGGCGCAGCAACCAGGTTCCAGCGCCGAAGAAGGCAAAAGGCGAGGTTTCCGGCGCTATCTCCTTCTCTCCCCAGAGCTAGTCGCGCAAAGCAAGCCGCTAAGCCGGCGACCGGCAAGAGAGCTACAACGAAGCATGCCGAACGGAGAAAATAGCAGCAGCTCATCTGTTCACACCTTGTTTCTGCCATGTGCTTGAACGCCAAGACGTTCGCGCTTCTGTGAGATGAAAGACGTCCTTCTGCATATGTGGTTGCTCACACCGGTGCACTTGTTAGTGTATCCATTCAGTCCTGGGCTGCGGGGCATTCAGAAGTGGCTCTGTGGAGACGTCTGCATAGAGGCAGCTGTCAGAACACGCACACTCGATTGTTCACCAAAACATATGCAGACGCGTCCTTAGCCTGTAGATTTGGATGCACAGAGTTCCCTGTGTTCGCAAGAGACAAGGGAATCGCGTCTGTGCGCACAGAAGCAATAGCGGACCGTTTCCCTCGGAGTGAACGCGAAAGAGCCGTCTATATACTCGCAGACACGCGAACGTGCCTCAATGCGGTCACAGAGGCAGCAGCTTTTGCACAGATGCTCCTGGTGATTCTGGCACTTTCCAGGCACACTCCTGAAAGTCGCGCACACTGCTGTTCACTCGCTAAACGACCTCTTGGGAAACACGTCTCCGGTCGACGGACCGCTCAGATTGCTTCTCGTGTAACTGTGAACTGTGTCAGCGCAGGGAATCCGTCTCTGTTGAGCAGATGTCAATCCTGCCTCGCTTTTGCTTTGTTGCCTCTACCAAGATGATTTCCCGTTTCTCTCTTCACTGGAGCAGGCAGACACAGCCAACGCACATCAAGTGTCAAGAGACACGCTCTGCTGAGCTCAACGCTTGTGCAGATGCACATGTGCGACGAAGTCAACACACGTGCTTGTGGAGAGAAAGAAAGGGACTCCCAGGCGTGTGGAGCGACGGGGAGAAAGAGCGGGCGCTGAGGAACACAGTTTCAAACAGACTGTCTCCACACAAACAGGCACCTGTCTGCAGGTATCCTACATCTTGATTCTTGAACTTGAGGAAACACGCGTCTGAGCAAAACTCCCAAACGCTTCCAGGAAAGACACAGGCTCTCCCACAAGCACACAAGTGTTTGCCCTCAGCTATAGATCAGGGACAAGCCTGTGAAGAGCAACCAAAGAGCTCGTCCGTCTTTCCCTCAATAGATGGGAGTAGGCGCGCTTGCGGATGTGTGCGTGTGTGTGGCCACGCGTTTGCTTAGGCATCAGTGTGTGAAAAGGTAGGTGCTTTTCTCTAGCTGCGTGTGCGTGCACGTGGTGCTGGGTGCACATCCCTGGGTGCTCGTGGAAAGGTTTCTGCATGGTTTTCGCTGAGGAATCGTGTGTGTGCACATGGACAAAGAGAAGGCGCAGCAACCAGGTTCCAGCGCCGAAGAAGGCAAAAGGCGAGGTTTCCGGCGCTATCTCCTTCTCTCCCCAGAGCTAGTCGCGCAAAGCAAGCCGCTAAGCCGGCGACCGGCAAGAGAGCTACAACGAAGCATGCCGAACGGAGAAAATAGCAGCAGCTCATCTGTTCACACCTTGTTTCTGCCATGTGCTTGAACGCCAAGACGTTCGCGCTTCTGTGAGATGAAAGACGTCCTTCTGCATATGTGGTTGCTCACACCGGTGCACTTGTTAGTGTATCCATTCAGTCCTGGGCTGCGGGGCATTCAGAAGTGGCTCTGTGGAGACGTCTGCATAGAGGCAGCTGTCAGAACACGCACACTCGATTGTTCACCAAAACATATGCAGACGCGTCCTTAGCCTGTAGATTTGGATGCACAGAGTTCCCTGTGTTCGCAAGAGACAAGGGAATCGCGTCTGTGCGCACAGAAGCAATAGCGGACCGTTTCCCTCGGAGTGAACGCGAAAGAGCCGTCTATATACTCGCAGACACGCGAACGTGCCTCAATGCGGTCACAGAGGCAGCAGCTTTTGCACAGATGCTCCTGGTGATTCTGGCACTTTCCAGGCACACTCCTGAAAGTCGCGCACACTGCTGTTCACTCGCTAAACGACCTCTTGGGAAACACGTCTCCGGTCGACGGACCGCTCAGATTGCTTCTCGTGTAACTGTGAACTGTGTCAGCGCAGGGAATCCGTCTCTGTTGAGCAGATGTCAATCCTGCCTCGCTTTTGCTTTGTTGCCTCTACCAAGATGATTTCCCGTTTCTCTCTTCACTGGAGCAGGCAGACACAGCCAACGCACATCAAGTGTCAAGAGACACGCTCTGCTGAGCTCAACGCTTGTGCAGATGCACATGTGCGACGAAGTCAACACACGTGCTTGTGGAGAGAAAGAAAGGGACTCCCAGGCGTGTGGAGCGACGGGGAGAAAGAGCGGGCGCTGAGGAACACAGTTTCAAACAGACTGTCTCCACACAAACAGGCACCTGTCTGCAGGTATCCTAGATCTTGATTCTTGAACTTGAGGAAACACGCGTCTGAGCAAAACTCCCAAACGCTTCCAGGAAAGACACAGGCTCTCCCACAAGCACACAAGTGTTTGCCCTCAGCTATAGATCAGGGACAAGCCTGTGAAGAGCAACCAAAGAGCTCGTCCGTCTTTCCCTCAATAGATGGGAGTAGGCGCGCTTGCGGATGTGTGCGTGTGTGTGGCCACGCGTTTGCTTAGGCATCAGTGTGTGAAAAGGTAGGTGCTTTTCTCTAGCTGCGTGTGCGTGCACGTGGTGCTGGGTGCACATCCCTGGGTGCTCGTGGAAAGGTTTCTGCATGGTTTTCGCTGAGGAATCGTGTGTGTGCACATGGACAAAGAGAAGGCGCAGCAACCAGGTTCCAGCGCCGAAGAAGGCAAAAGGCGAGGTTTCCGGCGCTATCTCCTTCTCTCCCCAGAGCTAGTCGCGCAAAGCAAGCCGCTAAGCCGGCGACCGGCAAGAGAGCTACAACGAAGCATGCCGAACGGAGAAAATAGCAGCAGCTCATCTGTTCACACCTTGTTTCTGCCATGTGCTTGAACGCCAAGACGTTCGCGCTTCTGTGAGATGAAAGACGTCCTTCTGCATATGTGGTTGCTCACACCGGTGCACTTGTTAGTGTATCCATTCAGTCCTGGGCTGCGGGGCATTCAGAAGTGGCTCTGTGGAGACGTCTGCATAGAGGCAGCTGTCAGAACACGCACACTCGATTGTTCACCAAAACATATGCAGACGCGTCCTTAGCCTGTAGATTTGGATGCACAGAGTTCCCTGTGTTCGCAAGAGACAAGGGAATCGCGTCTGTGCGCACAGAAGCAATAGCGGACCGTTTCCCTCGGAGTGAACGCGAAAGAGCCGTCTATATACTCGCAGACACGCGAACGTGCCTCAATGCGGTCACAGAGGCAGCAGCTTTTGCACAGATGCTCCTGGTGATTCTGGCACTTTCCAGGCACACTCCTGAAAGTCGCGCACACTGCTGTTCACTCGCTAAACGACCTCTTGGGAAACACGTCTCCGGTCGACGGACCGCTCAGATTGCTTCTCGTGTAACTGTGAACTGTGTCAGCGCAGGGAATCCGTCTCTGTTGAGCAGATGTCGATCCTGCCTCGCTTTTGCTTTGTTGCCTCTACCAAGATGATTTCCCGTTTCTCTCTTCACTGGAGCAGGCAGACACAGCCAACGCACATCAAGTGTCAAGAGACACGCTCTGCTGAGCTCAACGCTTGTGCAGATGCACATGTGCGACGAAGTCAACACACGTGCTTGTGGAGAGAAAGAAAGGGACTCCCAGGCGTGTGGAGCGACGGGGAGAAAGAGCGGGCGCTGAGGAACACAGTTTCAAACAGACTGTCTCCACACAAACAGGCACCTGTCTGCAGGTATCCTAGATCTTGATTCTTGAACTTGAGGAAACACGCGTCTGAGCAAAACTCCCAAACGCTTCCAGGAAAGACACAGGCTCTCCCACAAGCACACAAGTGTTTGCCCTCAGCTATAGATCAGGGACAAGCCTGTGAAGAGCAACCAAAGAGCTCGTCCGTCTTTCCCTCAATAGATGGGAGTAGGCGCGCTTGCGGATGTGTGCGTGTGTGTGGCCACGCGTTTGCTTAGGCATCAGTGTGTGAAAAGGTAGGTGCTTTTCTCTAGCTGCGTGTGCGTGCACGTGGTGCTGGGTGCACATCCCTGGGTGCTCGTGGAAAGGTTTCTGCATGGTTTTCGCTGAGGAATCGTGTGTGTGCACATGGACAAAGAGAAGGCGCAGCAACCAGGTTCCAGCGCCGAAGAAGGCAAAAGGCGAGGTTTCCGGCGCTATCTCCTTCTCTCCCCAGAGCTAGTCGCGCAAAGCAAGCCGCTAAGCCGGCGACCGGCAAGAGAGCTACAACGAAGCATGCCGAACGGAGAAAATAGCAGCAGCTCATCTGTTCACACCTTGTTTCTGCCATGTGCTTGAACGCCAAGACGTTCGCGCTTCTGTGAGATGAAAGACGTCCTTCTGCATATGTGGTTGCTCACACCGGTGCACTTGTTAGTGTATCCATTCAGTCCTGGGCTGCGGGGCATTCAGAAGTGGCTCTGTGGAGACGTCTGCATAGAGGCAGCTGTCAGAACACGCACACTCGATTGTTCACCAAAACATATGCAGACGCGTCCTTAGCCTGTAGATTTGGATGCACAGAGTTCCCTGTGTTCGCAAGAGACAAGGGAATCGCGTCTGTGCGCACAGAAGCAATAGCGGACCGTTTCCCTCGGAGTGAACGCGAAAGAGCCGTCTATATACTCGCAGACACGCGAACGTGCCTCAATGCGGTCACAGAGGCAGCAGCTTTTGCACAGATGCTCCTGGTGATTCTGGCACTTTCCAGGCACACTCCTGAAAGTCGCGCACACTGCTGTTCACTCGCTAAACGACCTCTTGGGAAACACGTCTCCGGTCGACGGACCGCTCAGATTGCTTCTCGTGTAACTGTGAACTGTGTCAGCGCAGGGAATCCGTCTCTGTTGAGCAGATGTCGATCCTGCCTCGCTTTTGCTTTGTTGCCTCTACCAAGATGATTTCCCGTTTCTCTCTTCACTGGAGCAGGCAGACACAGCCAACGCACATCAAGTGTCAAGAGACACGCTCTGCTGAGCTCAACGCTTGTGCAGATGCACATGTGCGACGAAGTCAACACACGTGCTTGTGGAGAGAAAGAAAGGGACTCCCAGGCGTGTGGAGCGACGGGGAGAAAGAGCGGGCGCTGAGGAACACAGTTTCAAACAGACTGTCTCCACACAAACAGGCACCTGTCTGCAGGTATCCTAGATCTTGATTCTTGAACTTGAGGAAACACGCGTCTGAGCAAAACTCCCAAACGCTTCCAGGAAAGACACAGGCTCTCCCACAAGCACACAAGTGTTTGCCCTCAGCTATAGATCAGGGACAAGCCTGTGAAGAGCAACCAAAGAGCTCGTCCGTCTTTCCCTCAATAGATGGGAGTAGGCGCGCTTGCGGATGTGTGCGTGTGTGTGGCCACGCGTTTGCTTAGGCATCAGTGTGTGAAAAGGTAGGTGCTTTTCTCTAGCTGCGTGTGCGTGCACGTGGTGCTGGGTGCACATCCCTGGGTGCTCGTGGAAAGGTTTCTGCATGGTTTTCGCTGAGGAATCGTGTGTGTGCACATGGACAAAGAGAAGGCGCAGCAACCAGGTTCCAGCGCCGAAGAAGGCAAAAGGCGAGGTTTCCGGCGCTATCTCCTTCTCTCCCCAGAGCTAGTCGCGCAAAGCAAGCCGCTAAGCCGGCGACCGGCAAGAGAGCTACAACGAAGCATGCCGAACGGAGAAAATAGCAGCAGCTCATCTGTTCACACCTTGTTTCTGCCATGTGCTTGAACGCCAAGACGTTCGCGCTTCTGTGAGATGAAAGACGTCCTTCTGCATATGTGGTTGCTCACACCGGTGCACTTGTTAGTGTATCCATTCAGTCCTGGGCTGCGGGGCATTCAGAAGTGGCTCTGTGGAGACGTCTGCATAGAGGCAGCTGTCAGAACACGCACACTCGATTGTTCACCAAAACATATGCAGACGCGTCCTTAGCCTGTAGATTTGGATGCACAGAGTTCCCTGTGTTCGCAAGAGACAAGGGAATCGCGTCTGTGCGCACAGAAGCAATAGCGGACCGTTTCCCTCGGAGTGAACGCGAAAGAGCCGTCTATATACTCGCAGACACGCGAACGTGCCTCAATGCGGTCACAGAGGCAGCAGCTTTTGCACAGATGCTCCTGGTGATTCTGGCACTTTCCAGGCACACTCCTGAAAGTCGCGCACACTGCTGTTCACTCGCTAAACGACCTCTTGGGAAACACGTCTCCGGTCGACGGACCGCTCAGATTGCTTCTCGTGTAACTGTGAACTGTGTCAGCGCAGGGAATCCGTCTCTGTTGAGCAGATGTCAATCCTGCCTCGCTTTTGCTTTGTTGCCTCTACCAAGATGATTTCCCGTTTCTCTCTTCACTGGAGCAGGCAGACACAGCCAACGCACATCAAGTGTCAAGAGACACGCTCTGCTGAGCTCAACGCTTGTGCAGATGCATATGTGCGACGAAGTCAACACACGTGCTTGTGGAGAGAAAGAAAGGGACTCCCAGGCGTGTGGAGCGACGGGGAGAAAGAGCGGGCGCTGAGGAACACAGTTTCAAACAGACTGTCTCCACACAAACAGGCACCTGTCTGCAGGTATCCTAGATCTTGATTCTTGAACTTGAGGAAACACGCGTCTGAGCAAAACTCCCAAACGCTTCCAGGAAAGACACAGGCTCTCCCACAAGCACACAAGTGTTTGCCCTCAGCTATAGATCAGGGACAAGCCTGTGAAGAGCAACCAAAGAGCTCGTCCGTCTTTCCCTCAATAGATGGGAGTAGGCGCGCTTGCGGATGTGTGCGTGTGTGTGGCCACGCGTTTGCTTAGGCATCAGTGTGTGAAAAGGTAGGTGCTTTTCTCTAGCTGCGTGTGCGTGCACGTGGTGCTGGGTGCACATCCCTGGGTGCTCGTGGAAAGGTTTCTGCATGGTTTTCGCTGAGGAATCGTGTGTGTGCACATGGACAAAGAGAAGGCGCAGCAACCAGGTTCCAGCGCCGAAGAAGGCAAAAGGCGAGGTTTCCGGCGCTATCTCCTTCTCTCCCCAGAGCTAGTCGCGCAAAGCAAGCCGCTAAGCCGGCGACCGGCAAGAGAGCTACAACGAAGCATGCCGAACGGAGAAAATAGCAGCAGCTCATCTGTTCACACCTTGTTTCTGCCATGTGCTTGAACGCCAAGACGTTCGCGCTTCTGTGAGATGAAAGACGTCCTTCTGCATATGTGGTTGCTCACACCGGTGCACTTGTTAGTGTATCCATTCAGTCCTGGGCTGCGGGGCATTCAGAAGTGGCTCTGTGGAGACGTCTGCATAGAGGCAGCTGTCAGAACACGCACACTCGATTGTTCACCAAAACATATGCAGACGCGTCCTTAGCCTGTAGATTTGGATGCACAGAGTTCCCTGTGTTCGCAAGAGACAAGGGAATCGCGTCTGTGCGCACAGAAGCAATAGCGGACCGTTTCCCTCGGAGTGAACGCGAAAGAGCCGTCTATATACTCGCAGACACGCGAACGTGCCTCAATGCGGTCACAGAGGCAGCAGCTTTTGCACAGATGCTCCTGGTGATTCTGGCACTTTCCAGGCACACTCCTGAAAGTCGCGCACACTGCTGTTCACTCGCTAAACGACCTCTTGGGAAACACGTCTCCGGTCGACGGACCGCTCAGATTGCTTCTCGTGTAACTGTGAACTGTGTCAGCGCAGGGAATCCGTCTCTGTTGAGCAGATGTCAATCCTGCCTCGCTTTTGCTTTGTTGCCTCTACCAAGATGATTTCCCGTTTCTCTCTTCACTGGAGCAGGCAGACACAGCCAACGCACATCAAGTGTCAAGAGACACGCTCTGCTGAGCTCAACGCTTGTGCAGATGCACATGTGCGACGAAGTCAACACACGTGCTTGTGGAGAGAAAGAAAGGGACTCCCAGGCGTGTGGAGCGACGGGGAGAAAGAGCGGGCGCTGAGGAACACAGTTTCAAACAGACTGTCTCCACACAAACAGGCACCTGTCTGCAGGTATCCTAGATCTTGATTCTTGAACTTGAGGAAACACGCGTCTGAGCAAAACTCCCAAACGCTTCCAGGAAAGACACAGGCTCTCCCACAAGCACACAAGTGTTTGCCCTCAGCTATAGATCAGGGACAAGCCTGTGAAGAGCAACCAAAGAGCTCGTCCGTCTTTCCCTCAATAGATGGGAGTAGGCGCGCTTGCGGATGTGTGCGTGTGTGTGGCCACGCGTTTGCTTAGGCATCAGTGTGTGAAAAGGTAGGTGCTTTTCTCTAGCTGCGTGTGCGTGCACGTGGTGCTGGGTGCACATCCCTGGGTGCTCGTGGAAAGGTTTCTGCATGGTTTTCGCTGAGGAATCGTGTGTGTGCACATGGACAAAGAGAAGGCGCAGCAACCAGGTTCCAGCGCCGAAGAAGGCAAAAGGCGAGGTTTCCGGCGCTATCTCCTTCTCTCCCCAGAGCTAGTCGCGCAAAGCAAGCCGCTAAGCCGGCGACCGGCAAGAGAGCTACAACGAAGCATGCCGAACGGAGAAAATAGCAGCAGCTCATCTGTTCACACCTTGTTTCTGCCATGTGCTTGAACGCCAAGACGTTCGCGCTTCTGTGAGATGAAAGACGTCCTTCTGCATATGTGGTTGCTCACACCGGTGCACTTGTTAGTGTATCCATTCAGTCCTGGGCTGCGGGGCATTCAGAAGTGGCTCTGTGGAGACGTCTGCATAGAGGCAGCTGTCAGAACACGCACACTCGATTGTTCACCAAAACATATGCAGACGCGTCCTTAGCCTGTAGATTTGGATGCACAGAGTTCCCTGTGTTCGCAAGAGACAAGGGAATCGCGTCTGTGCGCACAGAAGCAATAGCGGACCGTTTCCCTCGGAGTGAACGCGAAAGAGCCGTCTATATACTCGCAGACACGCGAACGTGCCTCAATGCGGTCACAGAGGCAGCAGCTTTTGCACAGATGCTCCTGGTGATTCTGGCACTTTCCAGGCACACTCCTGAAAGTCGCGCACACTGCTGTTCACTCGCTAAACGACCTCTTGGGAAACACGTCTCCGGTCGACGGACCGCTCAGATTGCTTCTCGTGTAACTGTGAACTGTGTCAGCGCAGGGAATCCGTCTCTGTTGAGCAGATGTCAATCCTGCCTCGCTTTTGCTTTGTTGCCTCTACCAAGATGATTTCCCGTTTCTCTCTTCACTGGAGCAGGCAGACACAGCCAACGCACATCAAGTGTCAAGAGACACGCTCTGCTGAGCTCAACGCTTGTGCAGATGCACATGTGCGACGAAGTCAACACACGTGCTTGTGGAGAGAAAGAAAGGGACTCCCAGGCGTGTGGAGCGACGGGGAGAAAGAGCGGGCGCTGAGGAACACAGTTTCAAACAGACTGTCTCCACACAAACAGGCACCTGTCTGCAGGTATCCTAGATCTTGATTCTTGAACTTGAGGAAACACGCGTCTGAGCAAAACTCCCAAACGCTTCCAGGAAAGACACAGGCTCTCCCACAAGCACACAAGTGTTTGCCCTCAGCTATAGATCAGGGACAAGCCTGTGAAGAGCAACCAAAGAGCTCGTCCGTCTTTCCCTCAATAGATGGGAGTAGGCGCGCTTGCGGATGTGTGCGTGTGTGTGGCCACGCGTTTGCTTAGGCATCAGTGTGTGAAAAGGTAGGTGCTTTTCTCTAGCTGCGTGTGCGTGCACGTGGTGCTGGGTGCACATCCCTGGGTGCTCGTGGAAAGGTTTCTGCATGGTTTTCGCTGAGGAATCGTGTGTGTGCACATGGACAAAGAGAAGGCGCAGCAACCAGGTTCCAGCGCCGAAGAAGGCAAAAGGCGAGGTTTCCGGCGCTATCTCCTTCTCTCCCCAGAGCTAGTCGCGCAAAGCAAGCCGCTAAGCCGGCGACCGGCAAGAGAGCTACAACGAAGCATGCCGAACGGAGAAAATAGCAGCAGCTCATCTGTTCACACCTTGTTTCTGCCATGTGCTTGAACGCCAAGACGTTCGCGCTTCTGTGAGATGAAAGACGTCCTTCTGCATATGTGGTTGCTCACACCGGTGCACTTGTTAGTGTATCCATTCAGTCCTGGGCTGCGGGGCATTCAGAAGTGGCTCTGTGGAGACGTCTGCATAGAGGCAGCTGTCAGAACACGCACACTCGATTGTTCACCAAAACATATGCAGACGCGTCCTTAGCCTGTAGATTTGGATGCACAGAGTTCCCTGTGTTCGCAAGAGACAAGGGAATCGCGTCTGTGCGCACAGAAGCAATAGCGGACCGTTTCCCTCGGAGTGAACGCGAAAGAGCCGTCTATATACTCGCAGACACGCGAACGTGCCTCAATGCGGTCACAGAGGCAGCAGCTTTTGCACAGATGCTCCTGGTGATTCTGGCACTTTCCAGGCACACTCCTGAAAGTCGCGCACACTGCTGTTCACTCGCTAAACGACCTCTTGGGAAACACGTCTCCGGTCGACGGACCGCTCAGATTGCTTCTCGTGTAACTGTGAACTGTGTCAGCGCAGGGAATCCGTCTCTGTTGAGCAGATGTCAATCCTGCCTCGCTTTTGCTTTGTTGCCTCTACCAAGATGATTTCCCGTTTCTCTCTTCACTGGAGCAGGCAGACACAGCCAACGCACATCAAGTGTCAAGAGACACGCTCTGCTGAGCTCAACGCTTGTGCAGATGCACATGTGCGACGAAGTCAACACACGTGCTTGTGGAGAGAAAGAAAGGGACTCCCAGGCGTGTGGAGCGACGGGGAGAAAGAGCGGGCGCTGAGGAACACAGTTTCAAACAGACTGTCTCCACACAAACAGGCACCTGTCTGCAGGTATCCTAGATCTTGATTCTTGAACTTGAGGAAACACGCGTCTGAGCAAAACTCCCAAACGCTTCCAGGAAAGACACAGGCTCTCCCACAAGCACACAAGTGTTTGCCCTCAGCTATAGATCAGGGACAAGCCTGTGAAGAGCAACCAAAGAGCTCGTCCGTCTTTCCCTCAATAGATGGGAGTAGGCGCGCTTGCGGATGTGTGCGTGTGTGTGGCCACGCGTTTGCTTAGGCATCAGTGTGTGAAAAGGTAGGTGCTTTTCTCTAGCTGCGTGTGCGTGCACGTGGTGCTGGGTGCACATCCCTGGGTGCTCGTGGAAAGGTTTCTGCATGGTTTTCGCTGAGGAATCGTGTGTGTGCACATGGACAAAGAGAAGGCGCAGCAACCAGGTTCCAGCGCCGAAGAAGGCAAAAGGCGAGGTTTCCGGCGCTATCTCCTTCTCTCCCCAGAGCTAGTCGCGCAAAGCAAGCCGCTAAGCCGGCGACCGGCAAGAGAGCTACAACGAAGCATGCCGAACGGAGAAAATAGCAGCAGCTCATCTGTTCACACCTTGTTTCTGCCATGTGCTTGAACGCCAAGACGTTCGCGCTTCTGTGAGATGAAAGACGTCCTTCTGCATATGTGGTTGCTCACACCGGTGCACTTGTTAGTGTATCCATTCAGTCCTGGGCTGCGGGGCATTCAGAAGTGGCTCTGTGGAGACGTCTGCATAGAGGCAGCTGTCAGAACACGCACACTCGATTGTTCACCAAAACATATGCAGACGCGTCCTTAGCCTGTAGATTTGGATGCACAGAGTTCCCTGTGTTCGCAAGAGACAAGGGAATCGCGTCTGTGCGCACAGAAGCAATAGCGGACCGTTTCCCTCGGAGTGAACGCGAAAGAGCCGTCTATATACTCGCAGACACGCGAACGTGCCTCAATGCGGTCACAGAGGCAGCAGCTTTTGCACAGATGCTCCTGGTGATTCTGGCACTTTCCAGGCACACTCCTGAAAGTCGCGCACACTGCTGTTCACTCGCTAAACGACCTCTTGGGAAACACGTCTCCGGTCGACGGACCGCTCAGATTGCTTCTCGTGTAACTGTGAACTGTGTCAGCGCAGGGAATCCGTCTCTGTTGAGCAGATGTCAATCCTGCCTCGCTTTTGCTTTGTTGCCTCTACCAAGATGATTTCCCGTTTCTCTCTTCACTGGAGCAGGCAGACACAGCCAACGCACATCAAGTGTCAAGAGACACGCTCTGCTGAGCTCAACGCTTGTGCAGATGCACATGTGCGACGAAGTCAACACACGTGCTTGTGGAGAGAAAGAAAGGGACTCCCAGGCGTGTGGAGCGACGGGGAGAAAGAGCGGGCGCTGAGGAACACAGTTTCAAACAGACTGTCTCCACACAAACAGGCACCTGTCTGCAGGTATCCTAGATCTTGATTCTTGAACTTGAGGAAACACGCGTCTGAGCAAAACTCCCAAACGCTTCCAGGAAAGACACAGGCTCTCCCACAAGCACACAAGTGTTTGCCCTCAGCTATAGATCAGGGACAAGCCTGTGAAGAGCAACCAAAGAGCTCGTCCGTCTTTCCCTCAATAGATGGGAGTAGGCGCGCTTGCGGATGTGTGCGTGTGTGTGGCCACGCGTTTGCTTAGGCATCAGTGTGTGAAAAGGTAGGTGCTTTTCTCTAGCTGCGTGTGCGTGCACGTGGTGCTGGGTGCACATCCCTGGGTGCTCGTGGAAAGGTTTCTGCATGGTTTTCGCTGAGGAATCGTGTGTGTGCACATGGACAAAGAGAAGGCGCAGCAACCAGGTTCCAGCGCCGAAGAAGGCAAAAGGCGAGGTTTCCGGCGCTATCTCCTTCTCTCCCCAGAGCTAGTCGCGCAAAGCAAGCCGCTAAGCCGGCGACCGGCAAGAGAGCTACAACGAAGCATGCCGAACGGAGAAAATAGCAGCAGCTCATCTGTTCACACCTTGTTTCTGCCATGTGCTTGAACGCCAAGACGTTCGCGCTTCTGTGAGATGAAAGACGTCCTTCTGCATATGTGGTTGCTCACACCGGTGCACTTGTTAGTGTATCCATTCAGTCCTGGGCTGCGGGGCATTCAGAAGTGGCTCTGTGGAGACGTCTGCATAGAGGCAGCTGTCAGAACACGCACACTCGATTGTTCACCAAAACATATGCAGACGCGTCCTTAGCCTGTAGATTTGGATGCACAGAGTTCCCTGTGTTCGCAAGAGACAAGGGAATCGCGTCTGTGCGCACAGAAGCAATAGCGGACCGTTTCCCTCGGAGTGAACGCGAAAGAGCCGTCTATATACTCGCAGACACGCGAACGTGCCTCAATGCGGTCACAGAGGCAGCAGCTTTTGCACAGATGCTCCTGGTGATTCTGGCACTTTCCAGGCACACTCCTGAAAGTCGCGCACACTGCTGTTCACTCGCTAAACGACCTCTTGGGAAACACGTCTCCGGTCGACGGACCGCTCAGATTGCTTCTCGTGTAACTGTGAACTGTGTCAGCGCAGGGAATCCGTCTCTGTTGAGCAGATGTCAATCCTGCCTCGCTTTTGCTTTGTTGCCTCTACCAAGATGATTTCCCGTTTCTCTCTTCACTGGAGCAGGCAGACACAGCCAACGCACATCAAGTGTCAAGAGACACGCTCTGCTGAGCTCAACGCTTGTGCAGATGCACATGTGCGACGAAGTCAACACACGTGCTTGTGGAGAGAAAGAAAGGGACTCCCAGGCGTGTGGAGCGACGGGGAGAAAGAGCGGGCGCTGAGGAACACAGTTTCAAACAGACTGTCTCCACACAAACAGGCACCTGTCTGCAGGTATCCTAGATCTTGATTCTTGAACTTGAGGAAACACGCGTCTGAGCAAAACTCCCAAACGCTTCCAGGAAAGACACAGGCTCTCCCACAAGCACACAAGTGTTTGCCCTCAGCTATAGATCAGGGACAAGCCTGTGAAGAGCAACCAAAGAGCTCGTCCGTCTTTCCCTCAATAGATGGGAGTAGGCGCGCTTGCGGATGTGTGCGTGTGTGTGGCCACGCGTTTGCTTAGGCATCAGTGTGTGAAAAGGTAGGTGCTTTTCTCTAGCTGCGTGTGCGTGCACGTGGTGCTGGGTGCACATCCCTGGGTGCTCGTGGAAAGGTTTCTGCATGGTTTTCGCTGAGGAATCGTGTGTGTGCACATGGACAAAGAGAAGGCGCAGCAACCAGGTTCCAGCGCCGAAGAAGGCAAAAGGCGAGGTTTCCGGCGCTATCTCCTTCTCTCCCCAGAGCTAGTCGCGCAAAGCAAGCCGCTAAGCCGGCGACCGGCAAGAGAGCTACAACGAAGCATGCCGAACGGAGAAAATAGCAGCAGCTCATCTGTTCACACCTTGTTTCTGCCATGTGCTTGAACGCCAAGACGTTCGCGCTTCTGTGAGATGAAAGACGTCCTTCTGCATATGTGGTTGCTCACACCGGTGCACTTGTTAGTGTATCCATTCAGTCCTGGGCTGCGGGGCATTCAGAAGTGGCTCTGTGGAGACGTCTGCATAGAGGCAGCTGTCAGAACACGCACACTCGATTGTTCACCAAAACATATGCAGACGCGTCCTTAGCCTGTAGATTTGGATGCACAGAGTTCCCTGTGTTCGCAAGAGACAAGGGAATCGCGTCTGTGCGCACAGAAGCAATAGCGGACCGTTTCCCTCGGAGTGAACGCGAAAGAGCCGTCTATATACTCGCAGACACGCGAACGTGCCTCAATGCGGTCACAGAGGCAGCAGCTTTTGCACAGATGCTCCTGGTGATTCTGGCACTTTCCAGGCACACTCCTGAAAGTCGCGCACACTGCTGTTCACTCGCTAAACGACCTCTTGGGAAACACGTCTCCGGTCGACGGACCGCTCAGATTGCTTCTCGTGTAACTGTGAACTGTGTCAGCGCAGGGAATCCGTCTCTGTTGAGCAGATGTCAATCCTGCCTCGCTTTTGCTTTGTTGCCTCTACCAAGATGATTTCCCGTTTCTCTCTTCACTGGAGCAGGCAGACACAGCCAACGCACATCAAGTGTCAAGAGACACGCTCTGCTGAGCTCAACGCTTGTGCAGATGCACATGTGCGACGAAGTCAACACACGTGCTTGTGGAGAGAAAGAAAGGGACTCCCAGGCGTGTGGAGCGACGGGGAGAAAGAGCGGGCGCTGAGGAACACAGTTTCAAACAGACTGTCTCCACACAAACAGGCACCTGTCTGCAGGTATCCTAGATCTTGATTCTTGAACTTGAGGAAACACGCGTCTGAGCAAAACTCCCAAACGCTTCCAGGAAAGACACAGGCTCTCCCACAAGCACACAAGTGTTTGCCCTCAGCTATAGATCAGGGACAAGCCTGTGAAGAGCAACCAAAGAGCTCGTCCGTCTTTCCCTCAATAGATGGGAGTAGGCGCGCTTGCGGATGTGTGCGTGTGTGTGGCCACGCGTTTGCTTAGGCATCAGTGTGTGAAAAGGTAGGTGCTTTTCTCTAGCTGCGTGTGCGTGCACGTGGTGCTGGGTGCACATCCCTGGGTGCTCGTGGAAAGGTTTCTGCATGGTTTTCGCTGAGGAATCGTGTGTGTGCACATGGACAAAGAGAAGGCGCAGCAACCAGGTTCCAGCGCCGAAGAAGGCAAAAGGCGAGGTTTCCGGCGCTATCTCCTTCTCTCCCCAGAGCTAGTCGCGCAAAGCAAGCCGCTAAGCCGGCGACCGGCAAGAGAGCTACAACGAAGCATGCCGAACGGAGAAAATAGCAGCAGCTCATCTGTTCACACCTTGTTTCTGCCATGTGCTTGAACGCCAAGACGTTCGCGCTTCTGTGAGATGAAAGACGTCCTTCTGCATATGTGGTTGCTCACACCGGTGCACTTGTTAGTGTATCCATTCAGTCCTGGGCTGCGGGGCATTCAGAAGTGGCTCTGTGGAGACGTCTGCATAGAGGCAGCTGTCAGAACACGCACACTCGATTGTTCACCAAAACATATGCAGACGCGTCCTTAGCCTGTAGATTTGGATGCACAGAGTTCCCTGTGTTCGCAAGAGACAAGGGAATCGCGTCTGTGCGCACAGAAGCAATAGCGGACCGTTTCCCTCGGAGTGAACGCGAAAGAGCCGTCTATATACTCGCAGACACGCGAACGTGCCTCAATGCGGTCACAGAGGCAGCAGCTTTTGCACAGATGCTCCTGGTGATTCTGGCACTTTCCAGGCACACTCCTGAAAGTCGCGCACACTGCTGTTCACTCGCTAAACGACCTCTTGGGAAACACGTCTCCGGTCGACGGACCGCTCAGATTGCTTCTCGTGTAACTGTGAACTGTGTCAGCGCAGGGAATCCGTCTCTGTTGAGCAGATGTCAATCCTGCCTCGCTTTTGCTTTGTTGCCTCTACCAAGATGATTTCCCGTTTCTCTCTTCACTGGAGCAGGCAGACACAGCCAACGCACATCAAGTGTCAAGAGACACGCTCTGCTGAGCTCAACGCTTGTGCAGATGCACATGTGCGACGAAGTCAACACACGTGCTTGTGGAGAGAAAGAAAGGGACTCCCAGGCGTGTGGAGCGACGGGGAGAAAGAGCGGGCGCTGAGGAACACAGTTTCAAACAGACTGTCTCCACACAAACAGGCACCTGTCTGCAGGTATCCTAGATCTTGATTCTTGAACTTGAGGAAACACGCGTCTGAGCAAAACTCCCAAACGCTTCCAGGAAAGACACAGGCTCTCCCACAAGCACACAAGTGTTTGCCCTCAGCTATAGATCAGGGACAAGCCTGTGAAGAGCAACCAAAGAGCTCGTCCGTCTTTCCCTCAATAGATGGGAGTAGGCGCGCTTGCGGATGTGTGCGTGTGTGTGGCCACGCGTTTGCTTAGGCATCAGTGTGTGAAAAGGTAGGTGCTTTTCTCTAGCTGCGTGTGCGTGCACGTGGTGCTGGGTGCACATCCCTGGGTGCTCGTGGAAAGGTTTCTGCATGGTTTTCGCTGAGGAATCGTGTGTGTGCACATGGACAAAGAGAAGGCGCAGCAACCAGGTTCCAGCGCCGAAGAAGGCAAAAGGCGAGGTTTCCGGCGCTATCTCCTTCTCTCCCCAGAGCTAGTCGCGCAAAGCAAGCCGCTAAGCCGGCGACCGGCAAGAGAGCTACAACGAAGCATGCCGAACGGAGAAAATAGCAGCAGCTCATCTGTTCACACCTTGTTTCTGCCATGTGCTTGAACGCCAAGACGTTCGCGCTTCTGTGAGATGAAAGACGTCCTTCTGCATATGTGGTTGCTCACACCGGTGCACTTGTTAGTGTATCCATTCAGTCCTGGGCTGCGGGGCATTCAGAAGTGGCTCTGTGGAGACGTCTGCATAGAGGCAGCTGTCAGAACACGCACACTCGATTGTTCACCAAAACATATGCAGACGCGTCCTTAGCCTGTAGATTTGGATGCACAGAGTTCCCTGTGTTCGCAAGAGACAAGGGAATCGCGTCTGTGCGCACAGAAGCAATAGCGGACCGTTTCCCTCGGAGTGAACGCGAAAGAGCCGTCTATATACTCGCAGACACGCGAACGTGCCTCAATGCGGTCACAGAGGCAGCAGCTTTTGCACAGATGCTCCTGGTGATTCTGGCACTTTCCAGGCACACTCCTGAAAGTCGCGCACACTGCTGTTCACTCGCTAAACGACCTCTTGGGAAACACGTCTCCGGTCGACGGACCGCTCAGATTGCTTCTCGTGTAACTGTGAACTGTGTCAGCGCAGGGAATCCGTCTCTGTTGAGCAGATGTCGATCCTGCCTCGCTTTTGCTTTGTTGCCTCTACCAAGATGATTTCCCGTTTCTCTCTTCACTGGAGCACGCAGACACAGCCAACGCACATCAAGTGTCAAGAGACACGCTCTGCTGAGCTCAACGCTTGTGCAGATGCACATGTGCGACGAAGTCAACACACGTGCTTGTGGAGAGAAAGAAAGGGACTCCCAGGCGTGTGGAGCGACGGGGAGAAAGAGCGGGCGCTGAGGAACACAGTTTCAAACAGACTGTCTCCACACAAACAGGCACCTGTCTGCAGGTATCCTAGATCTTGATTCTTGAACTTGAGGAAACACGCGTCTGAGCAAAACTCCCAAACGCTTCCAGGAAAGACACAGGCTCTCCCACAAGCACACAAGTGTTTGCCCTCAGCTATAGATCAGGGACAAGCCTGTGAAGAGCAACCAAAGAGCTCGTCCGTCTTTCCCTCAATAGATGGGAGTAGGCGCGCTTGCGGATGTGTGCGTGTGTGTGGCCACGCGTTTGCTTAGGCATCAGTGTGTGAAAAGGTAGGTGCTTTTCTCTAGCTGCGTGTGCGTGCACGTGGTGCTGGGTGCACATCCCTGGGTGCTCGTGGAAAGGTTTCTGCATGGTTTTCGCTGAGGAATCGTGTGTGTGCACATGGACAAAGAGAAGGCGCAGCAACCAGGTTCCAGCGCCGAAGAAGGCAAAAGGCGAGGTTTCCGGCGCTATCTCCTTCTCTCCCCAGAGCTAGTCGCGCAAAGCAAGCCGCTAAGCCGGCGACCGGCAAGAGAGCTACAACGAAGCATGCCGAACGGAGAAAATAGCAGCAGCTCATCTGTTCACACCTTGTTTCTGCCATGTGCTTGAACGCCAAGACGTTCGCGCTTCTGTGAGATGAAAGACGTCCTTCTGCATATGTGGTTGCTCACACCGGTGCACTTGTTAGTGTATCCATTCAGTCCTGGGCTGCGGGGCATTCAGAAGTGGCTCTGTGGAGACGTCTGCATAGAGGCAGCTGTCAGAACACGCACACTCGATTGTTCACCAAAACATATGCAGACGCGTCCTTAGCCTGTAGATTTGGATGCACAGAGTTCCCTGTGTTCGCAAGAGACAAGGGAATCGCGTCTGTGCGCACAGAAGCAATAGCGGACCGTTTCCCTCGGAGTGAACGCGAAAGAGCCGTCTATATACTCGCAGACACGCGAACGTGCCTCAATGCGGTCACAGAGGCAGCAGCTTTTGCACAGATGCTCCTGGTGATTCTGGCACTTTCCAGGCACACTCCTGAAAGTCGCGCACACTGCTGTTCACTCGCTAAACGACCTCTTGGGAAACACGTCTCCGGTCGACGGACCGCTCAGATTGCTTCTCGTGTAACTGTGAACTGTGTCAGCGCAGGGAATCCGTCTCTGTTGAGCAGATGTCGATCCTGCCTCGCTTTTGCTTTGTTGCCTCTACCAAGATGATTTCCCGTTTCTCTCTTCACTGGAGCACGCAGACACAGCCAACGCACATCAAGTGTCAAGAGACACGCTCTGCTGAGCTCAACGCTTGTGCAGATGCACATGTGCGACGAAGTCAACACACGTGCTTGTGGAGAGAAAGAAAGGGACTCCCAGGCGTGTGGAGCGACGGGGAGAAAGAGCGGGCGCTGAGGAACACAGTTTCAAACAGACTGTCTCCACACAAACAGGCACCTGTCTGCAGGTATCCTAGATCTTGATTCTTGAACTTGAGGAAACACGCGTCTGAGCAAAACTCCCAAACGCTTCCAGGAAAGACACAGGCTCTCCCACAAGCACACAAGTGTTTGCCCTCAGCTATAGATCAGGGACAAGCCTGTGAAGAGCAACCAAAGAGCTCGTCCGTCTTTCCCTCAATAGATGGGAGTAGGCGCGCTTGCGGATGTGTGCGTGTGTGTGGCCACGCGTTTGCTTAGGCATCAGTGTGTGAAAAGGTAGGTGCTTTTCTCTAGCTGCGTGTGCGTGCACGTGGTGCTGGGTGCACATCCCTGGGTGCTCGTGGAAAGGTTTCTGCATGGTTTTCGCTGAGGAATCGTGTGTGTGCACATGGACAAAGAGAAGGCGCAGCAACCAGGTTCCAGCGCCGAAGAAGGCAAAAGGCGAGGTTTCCGGCGCTATCTCCTTCTCTCCCCAGAGCTAGTCGCGCAAAGCAAGCCGCTAAGCCGGCGACCGGCAAGAGAGCTACAACGAAGCATGCCGAACGGAGAAAATAGCAGCAGCTCATCTGTTCACACCTTGTTTCTGCCATGTGCTTGAACGCCAAGACGTTCGCGCTTCTGTGAGATGAAAGACGTCCTTCTGCATATGTGGTTGCTCACACCGGTGCATTTGTTAGTGTATCCATTCAGTCCTGGGCTGCGGGGCATTCAGAAGTGGCTCTGTGGAGACGTCTGCATAGAGGCAGCTGTCAGAACACGCACACTCGATTGTTCACCAAAACATATGCAGACGCGTCCTTAGCCTGTAGATTTGGATGCACAGAGTTCCCTGTGTTCGCAAGAGACAAGGGAATCGCGTCTGTGCGCACAGAAGCAATAGCGGACCGTTTCCCTCGGAGTGAACGCGAAAGAGCCGTCTATATACTCGCAGACACGCGAACGTGCCTCAATGCGGTCACAGAGGCAGCAGCTTTTGCACAGATGCTCCTGGTGATTCTGGCACTTTCCAGGCACACTCCTGAAAGTCGCGCACACTGCTGTTCACTCGCTAAACGACCTCTTGGGAAACACGTCTCCGGTCGACGGACCGCTCAGATTGCTTCTCGTGTAACTGTGAACTGTGTCAGCGCAGGGAATCCGTCTCTGTTGAGCAGATGTCAATCCTGCCTCGCTTTTGCTTTGTTGCCTCTACCAAGATGATTTCCCGTTTCTCTCTTCACTGGAGCACGCAGACACAGCCAACGCACATCAAGTGTCAAGAGACACGCTCTGCTGAGCTCAACGCTTGTGCAGATGCACATGTGCGACGAAGTCAACACACGTGCTTGTGGAGAGAAAGAAAGGGACTCCCAGGCGTGTGGAGCGACGGGGAGAAAGAGCGGGCGCTGAGGAACACAGTTTCAAACAGACTGTCTCCACACAAACAGGCACCTGTCTGCAGGTATCCTAGATCTTGATTCTTGAACTTGAGGAAACACGCGTCTGAGCAAAACTCCCAAACGCTTCCAGGAAAGACACAGGCTCTCCCACAAGCACACAAGTGTTTGCCCTCAGCTATAGATCAGGGACAAGCCTGTGAAGAGCAACCAAAGAGCTCGTCCGTCTTTCCCTCAATAGATGGGAGTAGGCGCGCTTGCGGATGTGTGCGTGTGTGTGGCCACGCGTTTGCTTAGGCATCAGTGTGTGAAAAGGTAGGTGCTTTTCTCTAGCTGCGTGTGCGTGCACGTGGTGCTGGGTGCACATCCCTGGGTGCTCGTGGAAAGGTTTCTGCATGGTTTTCGCTGAGGAATCGTGTGTGTGCACATGGACAAAGAGAAGGCGCAGCAACCAGGTTCCAGCGCCGAAGAAGGCAAAAGGCGAGGTTTCCGGCGCTATCTCCTTCTCTCCCCAGAGCTAGTCGCGCAAAGCAAGCCGCTAAGCCGGCGACCGGCAAGAGAGCTACAACGAAGCATGCCGAACGGAGAAAATAGCAGCAGCTCATCTGTTCACACCTTGTTTCTGCCATGTGCTTGAACGCCAAGACGTTCGCGCTTCTGTGAGATGAAAGACGTCCTTCTGCATATGTGGTTGCTCACACCGGTGCACTTGTTAGTGTATCCATTCAGTCCTGGGCTGCGGGGCATTCAGAAGTGGCTCTGTGGAGACGTCTGCATAGAGGCAGCTGTCAGAACACGCACACTCGATTGTTCACCAAAACATATGCAGACGCGTCCTTAGCCTGTAGATTTGGATGCACAGAGTTCCCTGTGTTCGCAAGAGACAAGGGAATCGCGTCTGTGCGCACAGAAGCAATAGCGGACCGTTTCCCTCGGAGTGAACGCGAAAGAGCCGTCTATATACTCGCAGACACGCGAACGTGCCTCAATGCGGTCACAGAGGCAGCAGCTTTTGCACAGATGCTCCTGGTGATTCTGGCACTTTCCAGGCACACTCCTGAAAGTCGCGCACACTGCTGTTCACTCGCTAAACGACCTCTTGGGAAACACGTCTCCGGTCGACGGACCGCTCAGATTGCTTCTCGTGTAACTGTGAACTGTGTCAGCGCAGGGAATCCGTCTCTGTTGAGCAGATGTCGATCCTGCCTCGCTTTTGCTTTGTTGCCTCTACCAAGATGATTTCCCGTTTCTCTCTTCACTGGAGCACGCAGACACAGCCAACGCACATCAAGTGTCAAGAGACACGCTCTGCTGAGCTCAACGCTTGTGCAGATGCACATGTGCGACGAAGTCAACACACGTGCTTGTGGAGAGAAAGAAAGGGACTCCCAGGCGTGTGGAGCGACGGGGAGAAAGAGCGGGCGCTGAGGAACACAGTTTCAAACAGACTGTCTCCACACAAACAGGCACCTGTCTGCAGGTATCCTAGATCTTGATTCTTGAACTTGAGGAAACACGCGTCTGAGCAAAACTCCCAAACGCTTCCAGGAAAGACACAGGCTCTCCCACAAGCACACAAGTGTTTGCCCTCAGCTATAGATCAGGGACAAGCCTGTGAAGAGCAACCAAAGAGCTCGTCCGTCTTTCCCTCAATAGATGGGAGTAGGCGCGCTTGCGGATGTGTGCGTGTGTGTGGCCACGCGTTTGCTTAGGCATCAGTGTGTGAAAAGGTAGGTGCTTTTCTCTAGCTGCGTGTGCGTGCACGTGGTGCTGGGTGCACATCCCTGGGTGCTCGTGGAAAGGTTTCTGCATGGTTTTCGCTGAGGAATCGTGTGTGTGCACATGGACAAAGAGAAGGCGCAGCAACCAGGTTCCAGCGCCGAAGAAGGCAAAAGGCGAGGTTTCCGGCGCTATCTCCTTCTCTCCCCAGAGCTAGTCGCGCAAAGCAAGCCGCTAAGCCGGCGACCGGCAAGAGAGCTACAACGAAGCATGCCGAACGGAGAAAATAGCAGCAGCTCATCTGTTCACACCTTGTTTCTGCCATGTGCTTGAACGCCAAGACGTTCGCGCTTCTGTGAGATGAAAGACGTCCTTCTGCATATGTGGTTGCTCACACCGGTGCACTTGTTAGTGTATCCATTCAGTCCTGGGCTGCGGGGCATTCAGAAGTGGCTCTGTGGAGACGTCTGCATAGAGGCAGCTGTCAGAACACGCACACTCGATTGTTCACCAAAACATATGCAGACGCGTCCTTAGCCTGTAGATTTGGATGCACAGAGTTCCCTGTGTTCGCAAGAGACAAGGGAATCGCGTCTGTGCGCACAGAAGCAATAGCGGACCGTTTCCCTCGGAGTGAACGCGAAAGAGCCGTCTATATACTCGCAGACACGCGAACGTGCCTCAATGCGGTCACAGAGGCAGCAGCTTTTGCACAGATGCTCCTGGTGATTCTGGCACTTTCCAGGCACACTCCTGAAAGTCGCGCACACTGCTGTTCACTCGCTAAACGACCTCTTGGGAAACACGTCTCCGGTCGACGGACCGCTCAGATTGCTTCTCGTGTAACTGTGAACTGTGTCAGCGCAGGGAATCCGTCTCTGTTGAGCAGATGTCGATCCTGCCTCGCTTTTGCTTTGTTGCCTCTACCAAGATGATTTCCCGTTTCTCTCTTCACTGGAGCACGCAGACACAGCCAACGCACATCAAGTGTCAAGAGACACGCTCTGCTGAGCTCAACGCTTGTGCAGATGCACATGTGCGACGAAGTCAACACACGTGCTTGTGGAGAGAAAGAAAGGGACTCCCAGGCGTGTGGAGCGACGGGGAGAAAGAGCGGGCGCTGAGGAACACAGTTTCAAACAGACTGTCTCCACACAAACAGGCACCTGTCTGCAGGTATCCTAGATCTTGATTCTTGAACTTGAGGAAACACGCGTCTGAGCAAAACTCCCAAACGCTTCCAGGAAAGACACAGGCTCTCCCACAAGCACACAAGTGTTTGCCCTCAGCTATAGATCAGGGACAAGCCTGTGAAGAGCAACCAAAGAGCTCGTCCGTCTTTCCCTCAATAGATGGGAGTAGGCGCGCTTGCGGATGTGTGCGTGTGTGTGGCCACGCGTTTGCTTAGGCATCAGTGTGTGAAAAGGTAGGTGCTTTTCTCTAGCTGCGTGTGCGTGCACGTGGTGCTGGGTGCACATCCCTGGGTGCTCGTGGAAAGGTTTCTGCATGGTTTTCGCTGAGGAATCGTGTGTGTGCACATGGACAAAGAGAAGGCGCAGCAACCAGGTTCCAGCGCCGAAGAAGGCAAAAGGCGAGGTTTCCGGCGCTATCTCCTTCTCTCCCCAGAGCTAGTCGCGCAAAGCAAGCCGCTAAGCCGGCGACCGGCAAGAGAGCTACAACGAAGCATGCCGAACGGAGAAAATAGCAGCAGCTCATCTGTTCACACCTTGTTTCTGCCATGTGCTTGAACGCCAAGACGTTCGCGCTTCTGTGAGATGAAAGACGTCCTTCTGCATATGTGGTTGCTCACACCGGTGCACTTGTTAGTGTATCCATTCAGTCCTGGGCTGCGGGGCATTCAGAAGTGGCTCTGTGGAGACGTCTGCATAGAGGCAGCTGTCAGAACACGCACACTCGATTGTTCACCAAAACATATGCAGACGCGTCCTTAGCCTGTAGATTTGGATGCACAGAGTTCCCTGTGTTCGCAAGAGACAAGGGAATCGCGTCTGTGCGCACAGAAGCAATAGCGGACCGTTTCCCTCGGAGTGAACGCGAAAGAGCCGTCTATATACTCGCAGACACGCGAACGTGCCTCAATGCGGTCACAGAGGCAGCAGCTTTTGCACAGATGCTCCTGGTGATTCTGGCACTTTCCAGGCACACTCCTGAAAGTCGCGCACACTGCTGTTCACTCGCTAAACGACCTCTTGGGAAACACGTCTCCGGTCGACGGACCGCTCAGATTGCTTCTCGTGTAACTGTGAACTGTGTCAGCGCAGGGAATCCGTCTCTGTTGAGCAGATGTCAATCCTGCCTCGCTTTTGCTTTGTTGCCTCTACCAAGATGATTTCCCGTTTCTCTCTTCACTGGAGCACGCAGACACAGCCAACGCACATCAAGTGTCAAGAGACACGCTCTGCTGAGCTCAACGCTTGTGCAGATGCACATGTGCGACGAAGTCAACACACGTGCTTGTGGAGAGAAAGAAAGGGACTCCCAGGCGTGTGGAGCGACGGGGAGAAAGAGCGGGCGCTGAGGAACACAGTTTCAAACAGACTGTCTCCACACAAACAGGCACCTGTCTGCAGGTATCCTAGATCTTGATTCTTGAACTTGAGGAAACACGCGTCTGAGCAAAACTCCCAAACGCTTCCAGGAAAGACACAGGCTCTCCCACAAGCACACAAGTGTTTGCCCTCAGCTATAGATCAGGGACAAGCCTGTGAAGAGCAACCAAAGAGCTCGTCCGTCTTTCCCTCAATAGATGGGAGTAGGCGCGCTTGCGGATGTGTGCGTGTGTGTGGCCACGCGTTTGCTTAGGCATCAGTGTGTGAAAAGGTAGGTGCTTTTCTCTAGCTGCGTGTGCGTGCACGTGGTGCTGGGTGCACATCCCTGGGTGCTCGTGGAAAGGTTTCTGCATGGTTTTCGCTGAGGAATCGTGTGTGTGCACATGGACAAAGAGAAGGCGCAGCAACCAGGTTCCAGCGCCGAAGAAGGCAAAAGGCGAGGTTTCCGGCGCTATCTCCTTCTCTCCCCAGAGCTAGTCGCGCAAAGCAAGCCGCTAAGCCGGCGACCGGCAAGAGAGCTACAACGAAGCATGCCGAACGGAGAAAATAGCAGCAGCTCATCTGTTCACACCTTGTTTCTGCCATGTGCTTGAACGCCAAGACGTTCGCGCTTCTGTGAGATGAAAGACGTCCTTCTGCATATGTGGTTGCTCACACCGGTGCACTTGTTAGTGTATCCATTCAGTCCTGGGCTGCGGGGCATTCAGAAGTGGCTCTGTGGAGACGTCTGCATAGAGGCAGCTGTCAGAACACGCACACTCGATTGTTCACCAAAACATATGCAGACGCGTCCTTAGCCTGTAGATTTGGATGCACAGAGTTCCCTGTGTTCGCAAGAGACAAGGGAATCGCGTCTGTGCGCACAGAAGCAATAGCGGACCGTTTCCCTCGGAGTGAACGCGAAAGAGCCGTCTATATACTCGCAGACACGCGAACGTGCCTCAATGCGGTCACAGAGGCAGCAGCTTTTGCACAGATGCTCCTGGTGATTCTGGCACTTTCCAGGCACACTCCTGAAAGTCGCGCACACTGCTGTTCACTCGCTAAACGACCTCTTGGGAAACACGTCTCCGGTCGACGGACCGCTCAGATTGCTTCTCGTGTAACTGTGAACTGTGTCAGCGCAGGGAATCCGTCTCTGTTGAGCAGATGTCAATCCTGCCTCGCTTTTGCTTTGTTGCCTCTACCAAGATGATTTCCCGTTTCTCTCTTCACTGGAGCACGCAGACACAGCCAACGCACATCAAGTGTCAAGAGACACGCTCTGCTGAGCTCAACGCTTGTGCAGATGCACATGTGCGACGAAGTCAACACACGTGCTTGTGGAGAGAAAGAAAGGGACTCCCAGGCGTGTGGAGCGACGGGGAGAAAGAGCGGGCGCTGAGGAACACAGTTTCAAACAGACTGTCTCCACACAAACAGGCACCTGTCTGCAGGTATCCTAGATCTTGATTCTTGAACTTGAGGAAACACGCGTCTGAGCAAAACTCCCAAACGCTTCCAAGAAAGACACAGGCTCTCCCACAAGCACACAAGTGTTTGCCCTCAGCTATAGATCAGGGACAAGCCTGTGAAGAGCAACCAAAGAGCTCGTCCGTCTTTCCCTCAATAGATGGGAGTAGGCGCGCTTGCGGATGTGTGCGTGTGTGTGGCCACGCGTTTGCTTAGGCATCAGTGTGTGAAAAGGTAGGTGCTTTTCTCTAGCTGCGTGTGCGTGCACGTGGTGCTGGGTGCACATCCCTGGGTGCTCGTGGAAAGGTTTCTGCATGGTTTTCGCTGAGGAATCGTGTGTGTGCACATGGACAAAGAGAAGGCGCAGCAACCAGGTTCCAGCGCCGAAGAAGGCAAAAGGCGAGGTTTCCGGCGCTATCTCCTTCTCTCCCCAGAGCTAGTCGCGCAAAGCAAGCCGCTAAGCCGGCGACCGGCAAGAGAGCTACAACGAAGCATGCCGAACGGAGAAAATAGCAGCAGCTCATCTGTTCACACCTTGTTTCTGCCATGTGCTTGAACGCCAAGACGTTCGCGCTTCTGTGAGATGAAAGACGTCCTTCTGCATATGTGGTTGCTCACACCGGTGCACTTGTTAGTGTATCCATTCAGTCCTGGGCTGCGGGGCATTCAGAAGTGGCTCTGTGGAGACGTCTGCATAGAGGCAGCTGTCAGAACACGCACACTCGATTGTTCACCAAAACATATGCAGACGCGTCCTTAGCCTGTAGATTTGGATGCACAGAGTTCCCTGTGTTCGCAAGAGACAAGGGAATCGCGTCTGTGCGCACAGAAGCAATAGCGGACCGTTTCCCTCGGAGTGAACGCGAAAGAGCCGTCTATATACTCGCAGACACGCGAACGTGCCTCAATGCGGTCACAGAGGCAGCAGCTTTTGCACAGATGCTCCTGGTGATTCTGGCACTTTCCAGGCACACTCCTGAAAGTCGCGCACACTGCTGTTCACTCGCTAAACGACCTCTTGGGAAACACGTCTCCGGTCGACGGACCGCTCAGATTGCTTCTCGTGTAACTGTGAACTGTGTCAGCGCAGGGAATCCGTCTCTGTTGAGCAGATGTCAATCCTGCCTCGCTTTTGCTTTGTTGCCTCTACCAAGATGATTTCCCGTTTCTCTCTTCACTGGAGCACGCAGACACAGCCAACGCACATCAAGTGTCAAGAGACACGCTCTGCTGAGCTCAACGCTTGTGCAGATGCACATGTGCGACGAAGTCAACACACGTGCTTGTGGAGAGAAAGAAAGGGACTCCCAGGCGTGTGGAGCGACGGGGAGAAAGAGCGGGCGCTGAGGAACACAGTTTCAAACAGACTGTCTCCACACAAACAGGCACCTGTCTGCAGGTATCCTAGATCTTGATTCTTGAACTTGAGGAAACACGCGTCTGAGCAAAACTCCCAAACGCTTCCAGGAAAGACACAGGCTCTCCCACAAGCACACAAGTGTTTGCCCTCAGCTATAGATCAGGGACAAGCCTGTGAAGAGCAACCAAAGAGCTCGTCCGTCTTTCCCTCAATAGATGGGAGTAGGCGCGCTTGCGGATGTGTGCGTGTGTGTGGCCACGCGTTTGCTTAGGCATCAGTGTGTGAAAAGGTAGGTGCTTTTCTCTAGCTGCGTGTGCGTGCACGTGGTGCTGGGTGCACATCCCTGGGTGCTCGTGGAAAGGTTTCTGCATGGTTTTCGCTGAGGAATCGTGTGTGTGCACATGGACAAAGAGAAGGCGCAGCAACCAGGTTCCAGCGCCGAAGAAGGCAAAAGGCGAGGTTTCCGGCGCTATCTCCTTCTCTCCCCAGAGCTAGTCGCGCAAAGCAAGCCGCTAAGCCGGCGACCGGCAAGAGAGCTACAACGAAGCATGCCGAACGGAGAAAATAGCAGCAGCTCATCTGTTCACACCTTGTTTCTGCCATGTGCTTGAACGCCAAGACGTTCGCGCTTCTGTGAGATGAAAGACGTCCTTCTGCATATGTGGTTGCTCACACCGGTGCACTTGTTAGTGTATCCATTCAGTCCTGGGCTGCGGGGCATTCAGAAGTGGCTCTGTGGAGACGTCTGCATAGAGGCAGCTGTCAGAACACGCACACTCGATTGTTCACCAAAACATATGCAGACGCGTCCTTAGCCTGTAGATTTGGATGCACAGAGTTCCCTGTGTTCGCAAGAGACAAGGGAATCGCGTCTGTGCGCACAGAAGCAATAGCGGACCGTTTCCCTCGGAGTGAACGCGAAAGAGCCGTCTATATACTCGCAGACACGCGAACGTGCCTCAATGCGGTCACAGAGGCAGCAGCTTTTGCACAGATGCTCCTGGTGATTCTGGCACTTTCCAGGCACACTCCTGAAAGTCGCGCACACTGCTGTTCACTCGCTAAACGACCTCTTGGGAAACACGTCTCCGGTCGACGGACCGCTCAGATTGCTTCTCGTGTAACTGTGAACTGTGTCAGCGCAGGGAATCCGTCTCTGTTGAGCAGATGTCAATCCTGCCTCGCTTTTGCTTTGTTGCCTCTACCAAGATGATTTCCCGTTTCTCTCTTCACTGGAGCACGCAGACACAGCCAACGCACATCAAGTGTCAAGAGACACGCTCTGCTGAGCTCAACGCTTGTGCAGATGCACATGTGCGACGAAGTCAACACACGTGCTTGTGGAGAGAAAGAAAGGGACTCCCAGGCGTGTGGAGCGACGGGGAGAAAGAGCGGGCGCTGAGGAACACAGTTTCAAACAGACTGTCTCCACACAAACAGGCACCTGTCTGCAGGTATCCTAGATCTTGATTCTTGAACTTGAGGAAACACGCGTCTGAGCAAAACTCCCAAACGCTTCCAGGAAAGACACAGGCTCTCCCACAAGCACACAAGTGTTTGCCCTCAGCTATAGATCAGGGACAAGCCTGTGAAGAGCAACCAAAGAGCTCGTCCGTCTTTCCCTCAATAGATGGGAGTAGGCGCGCTTGCGGATGTGTGCGTGTGTGTGGCCACGCGTTTGCTTAGGCATCAGTGTGTGAAAAGGTAGGTGCTTTTCTCTAGCTGCGTGTGCGTGCACGTGGTGCTGGGTGCACATCCCTGGGTGCTCGTGGAAAGGTTTCTGCATGGTTTTCGCTGAGGAATCGTGTGTGTGCACATGGACAAAGAGAAGGCGCAGCAACCAGGTTCCAGCGCCGAAGAAGGCAAAAGGCGAGGTTTCCGGCGCTATCTCCTTCTCTCCCCAGAGCTAGTCGCGCAAAGCAAGCCGCTAAGCCGGCGACCGGCAAGAGAGCTACAACGAAGCATGCCGAACGGAGAAAATAGCAGCAGCTCATCTGTTCACACCTTGTTTCTGCCATGTGCTTGAACGCCAAGACGTTCGCGCTTCTGTGAGATGAAAGACGTCCTTCTGCATATGTGGTTGCTCACACCGGTGCACTTGTTAGTGTATCCATTCAGTCCTGGGCTGCGGGGCATTCAGAAGTGGCTCTGTGGAGACGTCTGCATAGAGGCAGCTGTCAGAACACGCACACTCGATTGTTCACCAAAACATATGCAGACGCGTCCTTAGCCTGTAGATTTGGATGCACAGAGTTCCCTGTGTTCGCAAGAGACAAGGGAATCGCGTCTGTGCGCACAGAAGCAATAGCGGACCGTTTCCCTCGGAGTGAACGCGAAAGAGCCGTCTATATACTCGCAGACACGCGAACGTGCCTCAATGCGGTCACAGAGGCAGCAGCTTTTGCACAGATGCTCCTGGTGATTCTGGCACTTTCCAGGCACACTCCTGAAAGTCGCGCACACTGCTGTTCACTCGCTAAACGACCTCTTGGGAAACACGTCTCCGGTCGACGGACCGCTCAGATTGCTTCTCGTGTAACTGTGAACTGTGTCAGCGCAGGGAATCCGTCTCTGTTGAGCAGATGTCAATCCTGCCTCGCTTTTGCTTTGTTGCCTCTACCAAGATGATTTCCCGTTTCTCTCTTCACTGGAGCACGCAGACACAGCCAACGCACATCAAGTGTCAAGAGACACGCTCTGCTGAGCTCAACGCTTGTGCAGATGCACATGTGCGACGAAGTCAACACACGTGCTTGTGGAGAGAAAGAAAGGGACTCCCAGGCGTGTGGAGCGACGGGGAGAAAGAGCGGGCGCTGAGGAACACAGTTTCAAACAGACTGTCTCCACACAAACAGGCACCTGTCTGCAGGTATCCTACATCTTGATTCTTGAACTTGAGGAAACACGCGTCTGAGCAAAACTCCCAAACGCTTCCAGGAAAGACACAGGCTCTCCCACAAGCACACAAGTGTTTGCCCTCAGCTATAGATCAGGGACAAGCCTGTGAAGAGCAACCAAAGAGCTCGTCCGTCTTTCCCTCAATAGATGGGAGTAGGCGCGCTTGCGGATGTGTGCGTGTGTGTGGCCACGCGTTTGCTTAGGCATCAGTGTGTGAAAAGGTAGGTGCTTTTCTCTAGCTGCGTGTGCGTGCACGTGGTGCTGGGTGCACATCCCTGGGTGCTCGTGGAAAGGTTTCTGCATGGTTTTCGCTGAGGAATCGTGTGTGTGCACATGGACAAAGAGAAGGCGCAGCAACCAGGTTCCAGCGCCGAAGAAGGCAAAAGGCGAGGTTTCCGGCGCTATCTCCTTCTCTCCCCAGAGCTAGTCGCGCAAAGCAAGCCGCTAAGCCGGCGACCGGCAAGAGAGCTACAACGAAGCATGCCGAACGGAGAAAATAGCAGCAGCTCATCTGTTCACACCTTGTTTCTGCCATGTGCTTGAACGCCAAGACGTTCGCGCTTCTGTGAGATGAAAGACGTCCTTCTGCATATGTGGTTGCTCACACCGGTGCACTTGTTAGTGTATCCATTCAGTCCTGGGCTGCGGGGCATTCAGAAGTGGCTCTGTGGAGACGTCTGCATAGAGGCAGCTGTCAGAACACGCACACTCGATTGTTCACCAAAACATATGCAGACGCGTCCTTAGCCTGTAGATTTGGATGCACAGAGTTCCCTGTGTTCGCAAGAGACAAGGGAATCGCGTCTGTGCGCACAGAAGCAATAGCGGACCGTTTCCCTCGGAGTGAACGCGAAAGAGCCGTCTATATACTCGCAGACACGCGAACGTGCCTCAATGCGGTCACAGAGGCAGCAGCTTTTGCACAGATGCTCCTGGTGATTCTGGCACTTTCCAGGCACACTCCTGAAAGTCGCGCACACTGCTGTTCACTCGCTAAACGACCTCTTGGGAAACACGTCTCCGGTCGACGGACCGCTCAGATTGCTTCTCGTGTAACTGTGAACTGTGTCAGCGCAGGGAATCCGTCTCTGTTGAGCAGATGTCAATCCTGCCTCGCTTTTGCTTTGTTGCCTCTACCAAGATGATTTCCCGTTTCTCTCTTCACTGGAGCACGCAGACACAGCCAACGCACATCAAGTGTCAAGAGACACGCTCTGCTGAGCTCAACGCTTGTGCAGATGCACATGTGCGACGAAGTCAACACACGTGCTTGTGGAGAGAAAGAAAGGGACTCCCAGGCGTGTGGAGCGACGGGGAGAAAGAGCGGGCGCTGAGGAACACAGTTTCAAACAGACTGTCTCCACACAAACAGGCACCTGTCTGCAGGTATCCTAGATCTTGATTCTTGAACTTGAGGAAACACGCGTCTGAGCAAAACTCCCAAACGCTTCCAGGAAAGACACAGGCTCTCCCACAAGCACACAAGTGTTTGCCCTCAGCTATAGATCAGGGACAAGCCTGTGAAGAGCAACCAAAGAGCTCGTCCGTCTTTCCCTCAATAGATGGGAGTAGGCGCGCTTGCGGATGTGTGCGTGTGTGTGGCCACGCGTTTGCTTAGGCATCAGTGTGTGAAAAGGTAGGTGCTTTTCTCTAGCTGCGTGTGCGTGCACGTGGTGCTGGGTGCACATCCCTGGGTGCTCGTGGAAAGGTTTCTGCATGGTTTTCGCTGAGGAATCGTGTGTGTGCACATGGACAAAGAGAAGGCGCAGCAACCAGGTTCCAGCGCCGAAGAAGGCAAAAGGCGAGGTTTCCGGCGCTATCTCCTTCTCTCCCCAGAGCTAGTCGCGCAAAGCAAGCCGCTAAGCCGGCGACCGGCAAGAGAGCTACAACGAAGCATGCCGAACGGAGAAAATAGCAGCAGCTCATCTGTTCACACCTTGTTTCTGCCATGTGCTTGAACGCCAAGACGTTCGCGCTTCTGTGAGATGAAAGACGTCCTTCTGCATATGTGGTTGCTCACACCGGTGCACTTGTTAGTGTATCCATTCAGTCCTGGGCTGCGGGGCATTCAGAAGTGGCTCTGTGGAGACGTCTGCATAGAGGCAGCTGTCAGAACACGCACACTCGATTGTTCACCAAAACATATGCAGACGCGTCCTTAGCCTGTAGATTTGGATGCACAGAGTTCCCTGTGTTCGCAAGAGACAAGGGAATCGCGTCTGTGCGCACAGAAGCAATAGCGGACCGTTTCCCTCGGAGTGAACGCGAAAGAGCCGTCTATATACTCGCAGACACGCGAACGTGCCTCAATGCGGTCACAGAGGCAGCAGCTTTTGCACAGATGCTCCTGGTGATTCTGGCACTTTCCAGGCACACTCCTGAAAGTCGCGCACACTGCTGTTCACTCGCTAAACGACCTCTTGGGAAACACGTCTCCGGTCGACGGACCGCTCAGATTGCTTCTCGTGTAACTGTGAACTGTGTCAGCGCAGGGAATCCGTCTCTGTTGAGCAGATGTCAATCCTGCCTCGCTTTTGCTTTGTTGCCTCTACCAAGATGATTTCCCGTTTCTCTCTTCACTGGAGCACGCAGACACAGCCAACGCACATCAAGTGTCAAGAGACACGCTCTGCTGAGCTCAACGCTTGTGCAGATGCACATGTGCGACGAAGTCAACACACGTGCTTGTGGAGAGAAAGAAAGGGACTCCCAGGCGTGTGGAGCGACGGGGAGAAAGAGCGGGCGCTGAGGAACACAGTTTCAAACAGACTGTCTCCACACAAACAGGCACCTGTCTGCAGGTATCCTAGATCTTGATTCTTGAACTTGAGGAAACACGCGTCTGAGCAAAACTCCCAAACGCTTCCAGGAAAGACACAGGCTCTCCCACAAGCACACAAGTGTTTGCCCTCAGCTATAGATCAGGGACAAGCCTGTGAAGAGCAACCAAAGAGCTCGTCCGTCTTTCCCTCAATAGATGGGAGTAGGCGCGCTTGCGGATGTGTGCGTGTGTGTGGCCACGCGTTTGCTTAGGCATCAGTGTGTGAAAAGGTAGGTGCTTTTCTCTAGCTGCGTGTGCGTGCACGTGGTGCTGGGTGCACATCCCTGGGTGCTCGTGGAAAGGTTTCTGCATGGTTTTCGCTGAGGAATCGTGTGTGTGCACATGGACAAAGAGAAGGCGCAGCAACCAGGTTCCAGCGCCGAAGAAGGCAAAAGGCGAGGTTTCCGGCGCTATCTCCTTCTCTCCCCAGAGCTAGTCGCGCAAAGCAAGCCGCTAAGCCGGCGACCGGCAAGAGAGCTACAACGAAGCATGCCGAACGGAGAAAATAGCAGCAGCTCATCTGTTCACACCTTGTTTCTGCCATGTGCTTGAACGCCAAGACGTTCGCGCTTCTGTGAGATGAAAGACGTCCTTCTGCATATGTGGTTGCTCACACCGGTGCACTTGTTAGTGTATCCATTCAGTCCTGGGCTGCGGGGCATTCAGAAGTGGCTCTGTGGAGACGTCTGCATAGAGGCAGCTGTCAGAACACGCACACTCGATTGTTCACCAAAACATATGCAGACGCGTCCTTAGCCTGTAGATTTGGATGCACAGAGTTCCCTGTGTTCGCAAGAGACAAGGGAATCGCGTCTGTGCGCACAGAAGCAATAGCGGACCGTTTCCCTCGGAGTGAACGCGAAAGAGCCGTCTATATACTCGCAGACACGCGAACGTGCCTCAATGCGGTCACAGAGGCAGCAGCTTTTGCACAGATGCTCCTGGTGATTCTGGCACTTTCCAGGCACACTCCTGAAAGTCGCGCACACTGCTGTTCACTCGCTAAACGACCTCTTGGGAAACACGTCTCCGGTCGACGGACCGCTCAGATTGCTTCTCGTGTAACTGTGAACTGTGTCAGCGCAGGGAATCCGTCTCTGTTGAGCAGATGTCAATCCTGCCTCGCTTTTGCTTTGTTGCCTCTACCAAGATGATTTCCCGTTTCTCTCTTCACTGGAGCAGGCAGACACAGCCAACGCACATCAAGTGTCAAGAGACACGCTCTGCTGAGCTCAACGCTTGTGCAGATGCACATGTGCGACGAAGTCAACACACGTGCTTGTGGAGAGAAAGAAAGGGACTCCCAGGCGTGTGGAGCGACGGGGAGAAAGAGCGGGCGCTGAGGAACACAGTTTCAAACAGACTGTCTCCACACAAACAGGCACCTGTCTGCAGGTATCCTACATCTTGATTCTTGAACTTGAGGAAACACGCGTCTGAGCAAAACTCCCAAACGCTTCCAGGAAAGACACAGGCTCTCCCACAAGCACACAAGTGTTTGCCCTCAGCTATAGATCAGGGACAAGCCTGTGAAGAGCAACCAAAGAGCTCGTCCGTCTTTCCCTCAATAGATGGGAGTAGGCGCGCTTGCGGATGTGTGCGTGTGTGTGGCCACGCGTTTGCTTAGGCATCAGTGTGTGAAAAGGTAGGTGCTTTTCTCTAGCTGCGTGTGCGTGCACGTGGTGCTGGGTGCACATCCCTGGGTGCTCGTGGAAAGGTTTCTGCATGGTTTTCGCTGAGGAATCGTGTGTGTGCACATGGACAAAGAGAAGGCGCAGCAACCAGGTTCCAGCGCCGAAGAAGGCAAAAGGCGAGGTTTCCGGCGCTATCTCCTTCTCTCCCCAGAGCTAGTCGCGCAAAGCAAGCCGCTAAGCCGGCGACCGGCAAGAGAGCTACAACGAAGCATGCCGAACGGAGAAAATAGCAGCAGCTCATCTGTTCACACCTTGTTTCTGCCATGTGCTTGAACGCCAAGACGTTCGCGCTTCTGTGAGATGAAAGACGTCCTTCTGCATATGTGGTTGCTCACACCGGTGCACTTGTTAGTGTATCCATTCAGTCCTGGGCTGCGGGGCATTCAGAAGTGGCTCTGTGGAGACGTCTGCATAGAGGCAGCTGTCAGAACACGCACACTCGATTGTTCACCAAAACATATGCAGACGCGTCCTTAGCCTGTAGATTTGGATGCACAGAGTTCCCTGTGTTCGCAAGAGACAAGGGAATCGCGTCTGTGCGCACAGAAGCAATAGCGGACCGTTTCCCTCGGAGTGAACGCGAAAGAGCCGTCTATATACTCGCAGACACGCGAACGTGCCTCAATGCGGTCACAGAGGCAGCAGCTTTTGCACAGATGCTCCTGGTGATTCTGGCACTTTCCAGGCACACTCCTGAAAGTCGCGCACACTGCTGTTCACTCGCTAAACGACCTCTTGGGAAACACGTCTCCGGTCGACGGACCGCTCAGATTGCTTCTCGTGTAACTGTGAACTGTGTCAGCGCAGGGAATCCGTCTCTGTTGAGCAGATGTCAATCCTGCCTCGCTTTTGCTTTGTTGCCTCTACCAAGATGATTTCCCGTTTCTCTCTTCACTGGAGCAGGCAGACACAGCCAACGCACATCAAGTGTCAAGAGACACGCTCTCTGCTGAGCTCAACGCTTGTGCAGATGCACATGTGCGACGAAGTCAACACACGTGCTTGTGGAGAGAAAGAAAGGGACTCCCAGGCGTGTGGAGCGACGGGGAGAAAGAGCGGGCGCTGAGGAACACAGTTTCAAACAGACTGTCTCCACACAAACAGGCACCTGTCTGCAGGTATCCTAGATCTTGATTCTTGAACTTGAGGAAACACGCGTCTGAGCAAAACTCCCAAACGCTTCCAGGAAAGACACAGGCTCTCCCACAAGCACACAAGTGTTTGCCCTCAGCTATAGATCAGGGACAAGCCTGTGAAGAGCAACCAAAGAGCTCGTCCGTCTTTCCCTCAGTAGATGGGAGTAGGCGCGCTTGCGGATGTGTGCGTGTGTGTGGCCACGCGTTTGCTTAGGCATCAGTGTGTGAAAAGGTAGGTGCTTTTCTCTAGCTGCGTGTGCGTGCACGTGGTGCTGGGTGCACATCCCTGGGTGCTCGTGGAAAGGTTTCTGCATGGTTTTCGCTGAGGAATCGTGTGTGTGCACATGGACAAAGAGAAGGCGCAGCAACCAGGTTCCAGCGCCGAAGAAGGCAAAAGGCGAGGTTTCCGGCGCTATCTCCTTCTCTCCCCAGAGCTAGTCGCGCAAAGCAAGCCGCTAAGCCGGCGACCGGCAAGAGAGCTACAACGAAGCATGCCGAACGGAGAAAATAGCAGCAGCTCATCTGTTCACACCTTGTTTCTGCCATGTGCTTGAACGCCAAGACGTTCGCGCTTCTGTGAGATGAAAGACGTCCTTCTGCATATGTGGTTGCTCACACCGGTGCACTTGTTAGTGTATCCATTCAGTCCTGGGCTGCGGGGCATTCAGAAGTGGCTCTGTGGAGACGTCTGCATAGAGGCAGCTGTCAGAACACGCACACTCGATTGTTCACCAAAACATATGCAGACGCGTCCTTAGCCTGTAGATTTGGATGCACAGAGTTCCCTGTGTTCGCAAGAGACAAGGGAATCGCGTCTGTGCGCACAGAAGCAATAGCGGACCGTTTCCCTCGGAGTGAACGCGAAAGAGCCGTCTATATACTCGCAGACACGCGAACGTGCCTCAATGCGGTCACAGAGGCAGCAGCTTTTGCACAGATGCTCCTGGTGATTCTGGCACTTTCCAGGCACACTCCTGAAAGTCGCGCACACTGCTGTTCACTCGCTAAACGACCTCTTGGGAAACACGTCTCCGGTCGACGGACCGCTCAGATTGCTTCTCGTGTAACTGTGAACTGTGTCAGCGCAGGGAATCCGTCTCTGTTGAGCAGATGTCAATCCTGCCTCGCTTTTGCTTTGTTGCCTCTACCAAGATGATTTCCCGTTTCTCTCTTCACTGGAGCAGGCAGACACAGCCAACGCACATCAAGTGTCAAGAGACACGCTCTGCTGAGCTCAACGCTTGTGCAGATGCACATGTGCGACGAAGTCAACACACGTGCTTGTGGAGAGAAAGAAAGGGACTCCCAGGCGTGTGGAGCGACGGGGAGAAAGAGCGGGCGCTGAGGAACACAGTTTCAAACAGACTGTCTCCACACAAACAGGCACCTGTCTGCAGGTATCCTAGATCTTGATTCTTGAACTTGAGGAAACACGCGTCTGAGCAAAACTCCCAAACGCTTCCAGGAAAGACACAGGCTCTCCCACAAGCACACAAGTGTTTGCCCTCAGCTATAGATCAGGGACAAGCCTGTGAAGAGCAACCAAAGAGCTCGTCCGTCTTTCCCTCAATAGATGGGAGTAGGCGCGCTTGCGGATGTGTGCGTGTGTGTGGCCACGCGTTTGCTTAGGCATCAGTGTGTGAAAAGGTAGGTGCTTTTCTCTAGCTGCGTGTGCGTGCACGTGGTGCTGGGTGCACATCCCTGGGTGCTCGTGGAAAGGTTTCTGCATGGTTTTCGCTGAGGAATCGTGTGTGTGCACATGGACAAAGAGAAGGCGCAGCAACCAGGTTCCAGCGCCGAAGAAGGCAAAAGGCGAGGTTTCCGGCGCTATCTCCTTCTCTCCCCAGAGCTAGTCGCGCAAAGCAAGCCGCTAAGCCGGCGACCGGCAAGAGAGCTACAACGAAGCATGCCGAACGGAGAAAATAGCAGCAGCTCATCTGTTCACACCTTGTTTCTGCCATGTGCTTGAACGCCAAGACGTTCGCGCTTCTGTGAGATGAAAGACGTCCTTCTGCATATGTGGTTGCTCACACCGGTGCACTTGTTAGTGTATCCATTCAGTCCTGGGCTGCGGGGCATTCAGAAGTGGCTCTGTGGAGACGTCTGCATAGAGGCAGCTGTCAGAACACGCACACTCGATTGTTCACCAAAACATATGCAGACGCGTCCTTAGCCTGTAGATTTGGATGCACAGAGTTCCCTGTGTTCGCAAGAGACAAGGGAATCGCGTCTGTGCGCACAGAAGCAATAGCGGACCGTTTCCCTCGGAGTGAACGCGAAAGAGCCGTCTATATACTCGCAGACACGCGAACGTGCCTCAATGCGGTCACAGAGGCAGCAGCTTTTGCACAGATGCTCCTGGTGATTCTGGCACTTTCCAGGCACACTCCTGAAAGTCGCGCACACTGCTGTTCACTCGCTAAACGACCTCTTGGGAAACACGTCTCCGGTCGACGGACCGCTCAGATTGCTTCTCGTGTAACTGTGAACTGTGTCAGCGCAGGGAATCCGTCTCTGTTGAGCAGATGTCAATCCTGCCTCGCTTTTGCTTTGTTGCCTCTACCAAGATGATTTCCCGTTTCTCTCTTCACTGGAGCAGGCAGACACAGCCAACGCACATCAAGTGTCAAGAGACACGCTCTGCTGAGCTCAACGCTTGTGCAGATGCACATGTGCGACGAAGTCAACACACGTGCTTGTGGAGAGAAAGAAAGGGACTCCCAGGCGTGTGGAGCGACGGGGAGAAAGAGCGGGCGCTGAGGAACACAGTTTCAAACAGACTGTCTCCACACAAACAGGCACCTGTCTGCAGGTATCCTAGATCTTGATTCTTGAACTTGAGGAAACACGCGTCTGAGCAAAACTCCCAAACGCTTCCAGGAAAGACACAGGCTCTCCCACAAGCACACAAGTGTTTGCCCTCAGCTATAGATCAGGGACAAGCCTGTGAAGAGCAACCAAAGAGCTCGTCCGTCTTTCCCTCAATAGATGGGAGTAGGCGCGCTTGCGGATGTGTGCGTGTGTGTGGCCACGCGTTTGCTTAGGCATCAGTGTGTGAAAAGGTAGGTGCTTTTCTCTAGCTGCGTGTGCGTGCACGTGGTGCTGGGTGCACATCCCTGGGTGCTCGTGGAAAGGTTTCTGCATGGTTTTCGCTGAGGAATCGTGTGTGTGCACATGGACAAAGAGAAGGCGCAGCAACCAGGTTCCAGCGCCGAAGAAGGCAAAAGGCGAGGTTTCCGGCGCTATCTCCTTCTCTCCCCAGAGCTAGTCGCGCAAAGCAAGCCGCTAAGCCGGCGACCGGCAAGAGAGCTACAACGAAGCATGCCGAACGGAGAAAATAGCAGCAGCTCATCTGTTCACACCTTGTTTCTGCCATGTGCTTGAACGCCAAGACGTTCGCGCTTCTGTGAGATGAAAGACGTCCTTCTGCATATGTGGTTGCTCACACCGGTGCACTTGTTAGTGTATCCATTCAGTCCTGGGCTGCGGGGCATTCAGAAGTGGCTCTGTGGAGACGTCTGCATAGAGGCAGCTGTCAGAACACGCACACTCGATTGTTCACCAAAACATATGCAGACGCGTCCTTAGCCTGTAGATTTGGATGCACAGAGTTCCCTGTGTTCGCAAGAGACAAGGGAATCGCGTCTGTGCGCACAGAAGCAATAGCGGACCGTTTCCCTCGGAGTGAACGCGAAAGAGCCGTCTATATACTCGCAGACACGCGAACGTGCCTCAATGCGGTCACAGAGGCAGCAGCTTTTGCACAGATGCTCCTGGTGATTCTGGCACTTTCCAGGCACACTCCTGAAAGTCGCGCACACTGCTGTTCACTCGCTAAACGACCTCTTGGGAAACACGTCTCCGGTCGACGGACCGCTCAGATTGCTTCTCGTGTAACTGTGAACTGTGTCAGCGCAGGGAATCCGTCTCTGTTGAGCAGATGTCAATCCTGCCTCGCCTTTGCTTTGTTGCCTCTACCAAGATGATTTCCCGTTTCTCTCTTCACTGGAGCAGGCAGACACAGCCAACGCACATCAAGTGTCAAGAGACACGCTCTGCTGAGCTCAACGCTTGTGCAGATGCACATGTGCGACGAAGTCAACACACGTGCTTGTGGAAAGAAAGAAAGGGACTCCCAGGCGTGTGGAGCGACGGGGAGAAAGAGCGGGCGCTGAGGAACACAGTTTCAAACAGACTGTCTCCACACAAACAGGCACCTGTCTGCAGGTATCCTAGATCTTGATTCTTGAACTTGAGGAAACACGCGTCTGAGCAAAACTCCCAAACGCTTCCAGGAAAGACACAGGCTCTCCCACAAGCACACAAGTGTTTGCCCTCAGCTATAGATCAGGGACAAGCCTGTGAAGAGCAACCAAAGAGCTCGTCCGTCTTTCCCTCAATAGATGGGAGTAGGCGCGCTTGCGGATGTGTGCGTGTGTGTGGCCACGCGTTTGCTTAGGCATCAGTGTGTGAAAAGGTAGGTGCTTTTCTCTAGCTGCGTGTGCGTGCACGTGGTGCTGGGTGCACATCCCTGGGTGCTCGTGGAAAGGTTTCTGCATGGTTTTCGCTGAGGAATCGTGTGTGTGCACATGGACAAAGAGAAGGCGCAGCAACCAGGTTCCAGCGCCGAAGAAGGCAAAAGGCGAGGTTTCCGGCGCTATCTCCTTCTCTCCCCAGAGCTAGTCGCGCAAAGCAAGCCGCTAAGCCGGCGACCGGCAAGAGAGCTACAACGAAGCATGCCGAACGGAGAAAATAGCAGCAGCTCATCTGTTCACACCTTGTTTCTGCCATGTGCTTGAACGCCAAGACGTTCGCGCTTCTGTGAGATGAAAGACGTCCTTCTGCATATGTGGTTGCTCACACCGGTGCACTTGTTAGTGTATCCATTCAGTCCTGGGCTGCGGGGCATTCAGAAGTGGCTCTGTGGAGACGTCTGCATAGAGGCAGCTGTCAGAACACGCACACTCGATTGTTCACCAAAACATATGCAGACGCGTCCTTAGCCTGTAGATTTGGATGCACAGAGTTCCCTGTGTTCGCAAGAGACAAGGGAATCGCGTCTGTGCGCACAGAAGCAATAGCGGACCGTTTCCCTCGGAGTGAACGCGAAAGAGCCGTCTATATACTCGCAGACACGCGAACGTGCCTCAATGCGGTCACAGAGGCAGCAGCTTTTGCACAGATGCTCCTGGTGATTCTGGCACTTTCCAGGCACACTCCTGAAAGTCGCGCACACTGCTGTTCACTCGCTAAACGACCTCTTGGGAAACACGTCTCCGGTCGACGGACCGCTCAGATTGCTTCTCGTGTAACTGTGAACTGTGTCAGCGCAGGGAATCCGTCTCTGTTGAGCAGATGTCAATCCTGCCTCGCTTTTGCTTTGTTGCCTCTACCAAGATGATTTCCCGTTTCTCTCTTCACTGGAGCAGGCAGACACAGCCAACGCACATCAAGTGTCAAGAGACACGCTCTGCTGAGCTCAACGCTTGTGCAGATGCACATGTGCGACGAAGTCAACACACGTGCTTGTGGAGAGAAAGAAAGGGACTCCCAGGCGTGTGGAGCGACGGGGAGAAAGAGCGGGCGCTGAGGAACACAGTTTCAAACAGACTGTCTCCACACAAACAGGCACCTGTCTGCAGGTATCCTAGATCTTGATTCTTGAACTTGAGGAAACACGCGTCTGAGCAAAACTCCCAAACGCTTCCAGGAAAGACACAGGCTCTCCCACAAGCACACAAGTGTTTGCCCTCAGCTATAGATCAGGGACAAGCCTGTGAAGAGATGCCCTGCTATTCTTTCGCCTTATGGCATCATGTGTTTCGTTCCTCTTGGAGATCGATTGTTAAACGTCTTTCCTAGGGCGACTGTGAAGCATTTGCCAGCGGAGGAGAAGTAGCACGGAGCAGCATTCAGTACTGCCTACGAGTGTCTTTGCTACCCTACTAGCGGAGCTCCAAGAACAGGCACACATCTTCAGGTACCTTCCAAATGTGGATTCCCCTGCAGCCCCGTAGGCGGGCGTGCAGTACGCCAACCGTCAACGGACGTTTTTCCCCTCAAGCCTGTCAGGACGTTGCTCGTCCGTCTTTCCCTCAATAGATGGGAGTAGGCGCGCTTGCGGATGTGTGCGTGTGTGTGGCCACGCGTTTGCTTAGGCTTCAGTGTGTGAAAAGGTAGGTGCTTTTCTCTAGCTGCGTGTGCGTGCACGTGGTGCTGGGTGCACATCCCTGGGTGCTCGTGGAAAGGTTTCTGCATGGTTTTCGCTGAGGAATCGTGTGTGTGCACATGGACAAAGAGAAGGCGCAGCAACCAGGTTCCAGCGCCGAAGAAGGCAAAAGGCGAGGTTTCCGGCGCTATCTCCTTCTCTCCCCAGAGCTAGTCGCGCAAAGCAAGCCGCTAAGCCGGCGACCGGCAAGAGAGCTACAACGAAGCATGCCGAACGGAGAAAATAGCAGCAGCTCATCTGTTCACACCTTGTTTCTGCCATGTGCTTGAACGCCAAGACGTTCGCGCTTCTGTGAGATGAAAGACGTCCTTCTGCATATGTGGTTGCTCACACCGGTGCACTTGTTAGTGTATCCATTCAGTCCTGGGCTGCGGGGCATTCAGAAGTGGCTCTGTGGAGACGTCTGCATAGAGGCAGCTGTCAGAACACGCACACTCGATTGTTCACCAAAACATATGCAGACGCGTCCTTAGCCTGTAGATTTGGATGCACAGAGTTCCCTGTGTTCGCAAGAGACAAGGGAATCGCGTCTGTGCGCACAGAAGCAATAGCGGACCGTTTCCCTCGGAGTGAACGCGAAAGAGCCGTCTATATACTCGCAGACACGCGAACGTGCCTCAATGCGGTCACAGAGGCAGCAGCTTTTGCACAGATGCTCCTGGTGATTCTGGCACTTTCCAGGCACACTCCTGAAAGTCGCGCACACTGCTGTTCACTCGCTAAACGACCTCTTGGGAAACACGTCTCCGGTCGACGGACCGCTCAGATTGCTTCTCGTGTAACTGTGAACTGTGTCAGCGCAGGGAATCCGTCTCTGTTGAGCAGATGTCAATCCTGCCTCGCTTTTGCTTTGTTGCCTCTACCAAGATGATTTCCCGTTTCTCTCTTCACTGGAGCAGGCAGACACAGCCAACGCACATCAAGTGTCAAGAGACACGCTCTGCTGAGCTCAACGCTTGTGCAGATGCACATGTGCGACGAAGTCAACACACGTGCTTGTGGAGAGAAAGAAAGGGACTCCCAGGCGTGTGGAGCGACGGGGAGAAAGAGCGGGCGCTGAGGAACACAGTTTCAAACAGACTGTCTCCACACAAACAGGCACCTGTCTGCAGGTATCCTAGATCTTGATTCTTGAACTTGAGGAAACACGCGTCTGAGCAAAACTCCCAAACGCTTCCAGGAAAGACACAGGCTCTCCCACAAGCACACAAGTGTTTGCCCTCAGCTATAGATCAGGGACAAGCCTGTGAAGAGATGCCCTGCTATTCTTTCGCCTTATGGCATCATGTGTTTCGTTCCTCTTGGAGATCGATTGTTAAACGTCTTTCCTAGGGCGACTGTGAAGCATTTGCCAGCGGAGGAGAAGTAGCACGGAGCAGCATTCAGTACTGCCTACGAGTGTCTTTGCTACCCTACTAGCGGAGCTCCAAGAACAGGCACACATCTTCAGGTACCTTCCAAATGTGGATTCCCCTGCAGCCCCGTAGGCGGGCGTGCAGTACGCCAACCGTCAACGGACGTTTTTCCCCTCAAGCCTGTCAGGACGTTGCTCGTCCGTCTTTCCCTCAATAGATGGGAGTAGGCGCGCTTGCGGATGTGTGCGTGTGTGTGGCCACGCGTTTGCTTAGGCTTCAGTGTGTGAAAAGGTAGGTGCTTTTCTCTAGCTGCGTGTGCGTGCACGTGGTGCTGGGTGCACATCCCTGGGTGCTCGTGGAAAGGTTTCTGCATGGTTTTCGCTGAGGAATCGTGTGTGTGCACATGGACAAAGAGAAGGCGCAGCAACCAGGTTCCAGCGCCGAAGAAGGCAAAAGGCGAGGTTTCCGGCGCTATCTCCTTCTCTCCCCAGAGCTAGTCGCGCAAAGCAAGCCGCTAAGCCGGCGACCGGCAAGAGAGCTACAACGAAGCATGCCGAACGGAGAAAATAGCAGCAGCTCATCTGTTCACACCTTGTTTCTGCCATGTGCTTGAACGCCAAGACGTTCGCGCTTCTGTGAGATGAAAGACGTCCTTCTGCATATGTGGTTGCTCACACCGGTGCACTTGTTAGTGTATCCATTCAGTCCTGGGCTGCGGGGCATTCAGAAGTGGCTCTGTGGAGACGTCTGCATAGAGGCAGCTGTCAGAACACGCACACTCGATTGTTCACCAAAACATATGCAGACGCGTCCTTAGCCGGTAGATTTGGATGCACAGAGTTCCCTGTGTTCGCAAGAGACAAGGGAATCGCGTCTGTGCGCACAGAAGCAATAGCGGACCGTTTCCCTCGGAGTGAACGCGAAAGAGCCGTCTATATACTCGCAGACACGCGAACGTGCCTCAATGCGGTCACAGAGGCAGCAGCTTTTGCACAGATGCTCCTGGTGATTCTGGCACTTTCCAGGCACACTCCTGAAAGTCGCGCACACTGCTGTTCACTCGCTAAACGACCTCTTGGGAAACACGTCTCCGGTCGACGGACCGCTCAGATTGCTTCTCGTGTAACTGTGAACTGTGTCAGCGCAGGGAATCCGTCTCTGTTGAGCAGATGTCAATCCTGCCTCGCTTTTGCTTTGTTGCCTCTACCAAGATGATTTCCCGTTTCTCTCTTCACTGGAGCAGGCAGACACAGCCAACGCACATCAAGTGTCAAGAGACACGCTCTGCTGAGCTCAACGCTTGTGCAGATGCACATGTGCGACGAAGTCAACACACGTGCTTGTGGAGAGAAAGAAAGGGACTCCCAGGCGTGTGGAGCGACGGGGAGAAAGAGCGGGCGCTGAGGAACACAGTTTCAAACAGACTGTCTCCACACAAACAGGCACCTGTCTGCAGGTATCCTAGATCTTGATTCTTGAACTTGAGGAAACACGCGTCTGAGCAAAACTCCCAAACGCTTCCAGGAAAGACACAGGCTCTCCCACAAGCACACAAGTGTTTGCCCTCAGCTATAGATCAGGGACAAGCCTGTGAAGAGCAACCAAAGAGCTCGTCCGTCTTTCCCTCAATAGATGGGAGTAGGCGCGCTTGCGGATGTGTGCGTGTGTGTGGCCACGCGTTTGCTTAGGCATCAGTGTGTGAAAAGGTAGGTGCTTTTCTCTAGCTGCGTGTGCGTGCACGTGGTGCTGGGTGCACATCCCTGGGTGCTCGTGGAAAGGTTTCTGCATGGTTTTCGCTGAGGAATCGTGTGTGTGCACATGGACAAAGAGAAGGCGCAGCAACCAGGTTCCAGCGCCGAAGAAGGCAAAAGGCGAGGTTTCCGGCGCTATCTCCTTCTCTCCCCAGAGCTAGTCGCGCAAAGCAAGCCGCTAAGCCGGCGACCGGCAAGAGAGCTACAACGAAGCATGCCGAACGGAGAAAATAGCAGCAGCTCATCTGTTCACACCTTGTTTCTGCCATGTGCTTGAACGCCAAGACGTTCGCGCTTCTGTGAGATGAAAGACGTCCTTCTGCATATGTGGTTGCTCACACCGGTGCACTTGTTAGTGTATCCATTCAGTCCTGGGCTGCGGGGCATTCAGAAGTGGCTCTGTGGAGACGTCTGCATAGAGGCAGCTGTCAGAACACGCACACTCGATTGTTCACCAAAACATATGCAGACGCGTCCTTAGCCTGTAGATTTGGATGCACAGAGTTCCCTGTGTTCGCAAGAGACAAGGGAATCGCGTCTGTGCGCACAGAAGCAATAGCGGACCGTTTCCCTCGGAGTGAACGCGAAAGAGCCGTCTATATACTCGCAGACACGCGAACGTGCCTCAATGCGGTCACAGAGGCAGCAGCTTTTGCACAGATGCTCCTGGTGATTCTGGCACTTTCCAGGCACACTCCTGAAAGTCGCGCACACTGCTGTTCACTCGCTAAACGACCTCTTGGGAAACACGTCTCCGGTCGACGGACCGCTCAGATTGCTTCTCGTGTAACTGTGAACTGTGTCAGCGCAGGGAATCCGTCTCTGTTGAGCAGATGTCAATCCTGCCTCGCTTTTGCTTTGTTGCCTCTACCAAGATGATTTCCCGTTTCTCTCTTCACTGGAGCAGGCAGACACAGCCAACGCACATCAAGTGTCAAGAGACACGCTCTGCTGAGCTCAACGCTTGTGCAGATGCACATGTGCGACGAAGTCAACACACGTGCTTGTGGAGAGAAAGAAAGGGACTCCCAGGCGTGTGGAGCGACGGGGAGAAAGAGCGGGCGCTGAGGAACACAGTTTCAAACAGACTGTCTCCACACAAACAGGCACCTGTCTGCAGGTATCCTAGATCTTGATTCTTGAACTTGAGGAAACACGCGTCTGAGCAAAACTCCCAAACGCTTCCAGGAAAGACACAGGCTCTCCCACAAGCACACAAGTGTTTGCCCTCAGCTATAGATCAGGGACAAGCCTGTGAAGAGATGCCCTGCTATTCTTTCGCCTTATGGCATCATGTGTTTCGTTCCTCTTGGAGATCGATTGTTAAACGTCTTTCCTAGGGCGACTGTGAAGCATTTGCCAGCGGAGGAGAAGTAGCACGGAGCAGCATTCAGTACTGCCTACGAGTGTCTTTGCTACCCTACTAGCGGAGCTCCAAGAACAGGCACACATCTTCAGGTACCTTCCAAATGTGGATTCCCCTGCAGCCCCGTAGGCGGGCGTGCAGTACGCCAACCGTCAACGGACGTTTTTCCCCTCAAGCCTGTCAGGACGTTGCTCGTCCGTCTTTCCCTCAATAGATGGGAGTAGGCGCGCTTGCGGATGTGTGCGTGTGTGTGGCCACGCGTTTGCTTAGGCATCAGTGTGTGAAAAGGTAGGTGCTTTTCTCTAGCTGCGTGTGCGTGCACGTGGTGCTGGGTGCACATCCCTGGGTGCTCGTGGAAAGGTTTCTGCATGGTTTTCGCTGAGGAATCGTGTGTGTGCACATGGACAAAGAGAAGGCGCAGCAACCAGGTTCCAGCGCCGAAGAAGGCAAAAGGCGAGGTTTCCGGCGCTATCTCCTTCTCTCCCCAGAGCTAGTCGCGCAAAGCAAGCCGCTAAGCCGGCGACCGGCAAGAGAGCTACAACGAAGCATGCCGAACGGAGAAAATAGCAGCAGCTCATCTGTTCACACCTTGTTTCTGCCATGTGCTTGAACGCCAAGACGTTCGCGCTTCTGTGAGATGAAAGACGTCCTTCTGCATATGTGGTTGCTCACACCGGTGCACTTGTTAGTGTATCCATTCAGTCCTGGGCTGCGGGGCATTCAGAAGTGGCTCTGTGGAGACGTCTGCATAGAGGCAGCTGTCAGAACACGCACACTCGATTGTTCACCAAAACATATGCAGACGCGTCCTTAGCCGGTAGATTTGGATGCACAGAGTTCCCTGTGTTCGCAAGAGACAAGGGAATCGCGTCTGTGCGCACAGAAGCAATAGCGGACCGTTTCCCTCGGAGTGAACGCGAAAGAGCCGTCTATATACTCGCAGACACGCGAACGTGCCTCAATGCGGTCACAGAGGCAGCAGCTTTTGCACAGATGCTCCTGGTGATTCTGGCACTTTCCAGGCACACTCCTGAAAGTCGCGCACACTGCTGTTCACTCGCTAAACGACCTCTTGGGAAACACGTCTCCGGTCGACGGACCGCTCAGATTGCTTCTCGTGTAACTGTGAACTGTGTCAGCGCAGGGAATCCGTCTCTGTTGAGCAGATGTCAATCCTGCCTCGCTTTTGCTTTGTTGCCTCTACCAAGATGATTTCCCGTTTCTCTCTTCACTGGAGCAGGCAGACACAGCCAACGCACATCAAGTGTCAAGAGACACGCTCTGCTGAGCTCAACGCTTGTGCAGATGCACATGTGCGACGAAGTCAACACACGTGCTTGTGGAGAGAAAGAAAGGGACTCCCAGGCGTGTGGAGCGACGGGGAGAAAGAGCGGGCGCTGAGGAACACAGTTTCAAACAGACTGTCTCCACACAAACAGGCACCTGTCTGCAGGTATCCTAGATCTTGATTCTTGAACTTGAGGAAACACGCGTCTGAGCAAAACTCCCAAACGCTTCCAGGAAAGACACAGGCTCTCCCACAAGCACACAAGTGTTTGCCCTCAGCTATAGATCAGGGACAAGCCTGTGAAGAGCAACCAAAGAGCTCGTCCGTCTTTCCCTCAATAGATGGGAGTAGGCGCGCTTGCGGATGTGTGCGTGTGTGTGGCCACGCGTTTGCTTAGGCATCAGTGTGTGAAAAGGTAGGTGCTTTTCTCTAGCTGCGTGTGCGTGCACGTGGTGCTGGGTGCACATCCCTGGGTGCTCGTGGAAAGGTTTCTGCATGGTTTTCGCTGAGGAATCGTGTGTGTGCACATGGACAAAGAGAAGGCGCAGCAACCAGGTTCCAGCGCCGAAGAAGGCAAAAGGCGAGGTTTCCGGCGCTATCTCCTTCTCTCCCCAGAGCTAGTCGCGCAAAGCAAGCCGCTAAGCCGGCGACCGGCAAGAGAGCTACAACGAAGCATGCCGAACGGAGAAAATAGCAGCAGCTCATCTGTTCACACCTTGTTTCTGCCATGTGCTTGAACGCCAAGACGTTCGCGCTTCTGTGAGATGAAAGACGTCCTTCTGCATATGTGGTTGCTCACACCGGTGCACTTGTTAGTGTATCCATTCAGTCCTGGGCTGCGGGGCATTCAGAAGTGGCTCTGTGGAGACGTCTGCATAGAGGCAGCTGTCAGAACACGCACACTCGATTGTTCACCAAAACATATGCAGACGCGTCCTTAGCCTGTAGATTTGGATGCACAGAGTTCCCTGTGTTCGCAAGAGACAAGGGAATCGCGTCTGTGCGCACAGAAGCAATAGCGGACCGTTTCCCTCGGAGTGAACGCGAAAGAGCCGTCTATATACTCGCAGACACGCGAACGTGCCTCAATGCGGTCACAGAGGCAGCAGCTTTTGCACAGATGCTCCTGGTGATTCTGGCACTTTCCAGGCACACTCCTGAAAGTCGCGCACACTGCTGTTCACTCGCTAAACGACCTCTTGGGAAACACGTCTCCGGTCGACGGACCGCTCAGATTGCTTCTCGTGTAACTGTGAACTGTGTCAGCGCAGGGAATCCGTCTCTGTTGAGCAGATGTCAATCCTGCCTCGCTTTTGCTTTGTTGCCTCTACCAAGATGATTTCCCGTTTCTCTCTTCACTGGAGCACGCAGACACAGCCAACGCACATCAAGTGTCAAGAGACACGCTCTGCTGAGCTCAACGCTTGTGCAGATGCACATGTGCGACGAAGTCAACACACGTGCTTGTGGAGAGAAAGAAAGGGACTCCCAGGCGTGTGGAGCGACGGGGAGAAAGAGCGGGCGCTGAGGAACACAGTTTCAAACAGACTGTCTCCACACAAACAGGCACCTGTCTGCAGGTATCCTAGATCTTGATTCTTGAACTTGAGGAAACACGCGTCTGAGCAAAACTCCCAAACGCTTCCAGGAAAGACACAGGCTCTCCCACAAGCACACAAGTGTTTGCCCTCAGCTATAGATCAGGGACAAGCCTGTGAAGAGATGCCCTGCTATTCTTTCGCCTTATGGCATCATGTGTTTCGTTCCTCTTGGAGATCGATTGTTAAACGTCTTTCCTAGGGCGACTGTGAAGCATTTGCCAGCGGAGGAGAAGTAGCACGGAGCAGCATTCAGTACTGCCTACGAGTGTCTTTGCTACCCTACTAGCGGAGCTCCAAGAACAGGCACACATCTTCAGGTACCTTCCAAATGTGGATTCCCCTGCAGCCCCGTAGGCGGGCGTGCAGTACGCCAACCGTCAACGGACGTTTTTCCCCTCAAGCCTGTCAGGACGTTGCTCGTCCGTCTTTCCCTCAATAGATGGGAGTAGGCGCGCTTGCGGATGTGTGCGTGTGTGTGGCCACGCGTTTGCTTAGGCTTCAGTGTGTGAAAAGGTAGGTGCTTTTCTCTAGCTGCGTGTGCGTGCACGTGGTGCTGGGTGCACATCCCTGGGTGCTCGTGGAAAGGTTTCTGCATGGTTTTCGCTGAGGAATCGTGTGTGTGCACATGGACAAAGAGAAGGCGCAGCAACCAGGTTCCAGCGCCGAAGAAGGCAAAAGGCGAGGTTTCCGGCGCTATCTCCTTCTCTCCCCAGAGCTAGTCGCGCAAAGCAAGCCGCTAAGCCGGCGACCGGCAAGAGAGCTACAACGAAGCATGCCGAACGGAGAAAATAGCAGCAGCTCATCTGTTCACACCTTGTTTCTGCCATGTGCTTGAACGCCAAGACGTTCGCGCTTCTGTGAGATGAAAGACGTCCTTCTGCATATGTGGTTGCTCACACCGGTGCACTTGTTAGTGTATCCATTCAGTCCTGGGCTGCGGGGCATTCAGAAGTGGCTCTGTGGAGACGTCTGCATAGAGGCAGCTGTCAGAACACGCACACTCGATTGTTCACCAAAACATATGCAGACGCGTCCTTAGCCTGTAGATTTGGATGCACAGAGTTCCCTGTGTTCGCAAGAGACAAGGGAATCGCGTCTGTGCGCACAGAAGCAATAGCGGACCGTTTCCCTCGGAGTGAACGCGAAAGAGCCGTCTATATACTCGCAGACACGCGAACGTGCCTCAATGCGGTCACAGAGGCAGCAGCTTTTGCACAGATGCTCCTGGTGATTCTGGCACTTTCCAGGCACACTCCTGAAAGTCGCGCACACTGCTGTTCACTCGCTAAACGACCTCTTGGGAAACACGTCTCCGGTCGACGGACCGCTCAGATTGCTTCTCGTGTAACTGTGAACTGTGTCAGCGCAGGGAATCCGTCTCTGTTGAGCAGATGTCAATCCTGCCTCGCTTTTGCTTTGTTGCCTCTACCAAGATGATTTCCCGTTTCTCTCTTCACTGGAGCAGGCAGACACAGCCAACGCACATCAAGTGTCAAGAGACACGCTCTGCTGAGCTCAACGCTTGTGCAGATGCACATGTGCGACGAAGTCAACACACGTGCTTGTGGAGAGAAAGAAAGGGACTCCCAGGCGTGTGGAGCGACGGGGAGAAAGAGCGGGCGCTGAGGAACACAGTTTCAAACAGACTGTCTCCACACAAACAGGCACCTGTCTGCAGGTATCCTAGATCTTGATTCTTGAACTTGAGGAAACACGCGTCTGAGCAAAACTCCCAAACGCTTCCAGGAAAGACACAGGCTCTCCCACAAGCACACAAGTGTTTGCCCTCAGCTATAGATCAGGGACAAGCCTGTGAAGAGCAACCAAAGAGCTCGTCCGTCTTTCCCTCAATAGATGGGAGTAGGCGCGCTTGCGGATGTGTGCGTGTGTGTGGCCACGCGTTTGCTTAGGCATCAGTGTGTGAAAAGGTAGGTGCTTTTCTCTAGCTGCGTGTGCGTGCACGTGGTGCTGGGTGCACATCCCTGGGTGCTCGTGGAAAGGTTTCTGCATGGTTTTCGCTGAGGAATCGTGTGTGTGCACATGGACAAAGAGAAGGCGCAGCAACCAGGTTCCAGCGCCGAAGAAGGCAAAAGGCGAGGTTTCCGGCGCTATCTCCTTCTCTCCCCAGAGCTAGTCGCGCAAAGCAAGCCGCTAAGCCGGCGACCGGCAAGAGAGCTACAACGAAGCATGCCGAACGGAGAAAATAGCAGCAGCTCATCTGTTCACACCTTGTTTCTGCCATGTGCTTGAACGCCAAGACGTTCGCGCTTCTGTGAGATGAAAGACGTCCTTCTGCATATGTGGTTGCTCACACCGGTGCACTTGTTAGTGTATCCATTCAGTCCTGGGCTGCGGGGCATTCAGAAGTGGCTCTGTGGAGACGTCTGCATAGAGGCAGCTGTCAGAACACGCACACTCGATTGTTCACCAAAACATATGCAGACGCGTCCTTAGCCTGTAGATTTGGATGCACAGAGTTCCCTGTGTTCGCAAGAGACAAGGGAATCGCGTCTGTGCGCACAGAAGCAATAGCGGACCGTTTCCCTCGGAGTGAACGCGAAAGAGCCGTCTATATACTCGCAGACACGCGAACGTGCCTCAATGCGGTCACAGAGGCAGCAGCTTTTGCACAGATGCTCCTGGTGATTCTGGCACTTTCCAGGCACACTCCTGAAAGTCGCGCACACTGCTGTTCACTCGCTAAACGACCTCTTGGGAAACACGTCTCCGGTCGACGGACCGCTCAGATTGCTTCTCGTGTAACTGTGAACTGTGTCAGCGCAGGGAATCCGTCTCTGTTGAGCAGATGTCAATCCTGCCTCGCTTTTGCTTTGTTGCCTCTACCAAGATGATTTCCCGTTTCTCTCTTCACTGGAGCACGCAGACACAGCCAACGCACATCAAGTGTCAAGAGACACGCTCTGCTGAGCTCAACGCTTGTGCAGATGCACATGTGCGACGAAGTCAACACACGTGCTTGTGGAGAGAAAGAAAGGGACTCCCAGGCGTGTGGAGCGACGGGGAGAAAGAGCGGGCGCTGAGGAACACAGTTTCAAACAGACTGTCTCCACACAAACAGGCACCTGTCTGCAGGTATCCTAGATCTTGATTCTTGAACTTGAGGAAACACGCGTCTGAGCAAAACTCCCAAACGCTTCCAGGAAAGACACAGGCTCTCCCACAAGCACACAAGTGTTTGCCCTCAGCTATAGATCAGGGACAAGCCTGTGAAGAGATGCCCTGCTATTCTTTCGCCTTATGGCATCATGTGTTTCGTTCCTCTTGGAGATCGATTGTTAAACGTCTTTCCTAGGGCGACTGTGAAGCATTTGCCAGCGGAGGAGAAGTAGCACGGAGCAGCATTCAGTACTGCCTACGAGTGTCTTTGCTACCCTACTAGCGGAGCTCCAAGAACAGGCACACATCTTCAGGTACCTTCCAAATGTGGATTCCCCTGCAGCCCCGTAGGCGGGCGTGCAGTACGCCAACCGTCAACGGACGTTTTTCCCCTCAAGCCTGTCAGGACGTTGCTCGTCCGTCTTTCCCTCAATAGATGGGAGTAGGCGCGCTTGCGGATGTGTGCGTGTGTGTGGCCACGCGTTTGCTTAGGCTTCAGTGTGTGAAAAGGTAGGTGCTTTTCTCTAGCTGCGTGTGCGTGCACGTGGTGCTGGGTGCACATCCCTGGGTGCTCGTGGAAAGGTTTCTGCATGGTTTTCGCTGAGGAATCGTGTGTGTGCACATGGACAAAGAGAAGGCGCAGCAACCAGGTTCCAGCGCCGAAGAAGGCAAAAGGCGAGGTTTCCGGCGCTATCTCCTTCTCTCCCCAGAGCTAGTCGCGCAAAGCAAGCCGCTAAGCCGGCGACCGGCAAGAGAGCTACAACGAAGCATGCCGAACGGAGAAAATAGCAGCAGCTCATCTGTTCACACCTTGTTTCTGCCATGTGCTTGAACGCCAAGACGTTCGCGCTTCTGTGAGATGAAAGACGTCCTTCTGCATATGTGGTTGCTCACACCGGTGCACTTGTTAGTGTATCCATTCAGTCCTGGGCTGCGGGGCATTCAGAAGTGGCTCTGTGGAGACGTCTGCATAGAGGCAGCTGTCAGAACACGCACACTCGATTGTTCACCAAAACATATGCAGACGCGTCCTTAGCCTGTAGATTTGGATGCACAGAGTTCCCTGTGTTCGCAAGAGACAAGGGAATCGCGTCTGTGCGCACAGAAGCAATAGCGGACCGTTTCCCTCGGAGTGAACGCGAAAGAGCCGTCTATATACTCGCAGACACGCGAACGTGCCTCAATGCGGTCACAGAGGCAGCAGCTTTTGCACAGATGCTCCTGGTGATTCTGGCACTTTCCAGGCACACTCCTGAAAGTCGCGCACACTGCTGTTCACTCGCTAAACGACCTCTTGGGAAACACGTCTCCGGTCGACGGACCGCTCAGATTGCTTCTCGTGTAACTGTGAACTGTGTCAGCGCAGGGAATCCGTCTCTGTTGAGCAGATGTCAATCCTGCCTCGCTTTTGCTTTGTTGCCTCTACCAAGATGATTTCCCGTTTCTCTCTTCACTGGAGCAGGCAGACACAGCCAACGCACATCAAGTGTCAAGAGACACGCTCTGCTGAGCTCAACGCTTGTGCAGATGCACATGTGCGACGAAGTCAACACACGTGCTTGTGGAGAGAAAGAAAGGGACTCCCAGGCGTGTGGAGCGACGGGGAGAAAGAGCGGGCGCTGAGGAACACAGTTTCAAACAGACTGTCTCCACACAAACAGGCACCTGTCTGCAGGTATCCTACATCTTGATTCTTGAACTTGAGGAAACACGCGTCTGAGCAAAACTCCCAAACGCTTCCAGGAAAGACACAGGCTCTCCCACAAGCACACAAGTGTTTGCCCTCAGCTATAGATCAGGGACAAGCCTGTGAAGAGCAACCAAAGAGCTCGTCCGTCTTTCCCTCAATAGATGGGAGTAGGCGCGCTTGCGGATGTGTGCGTGTGTGTGGCCACGCGTTTGCTTAGGCATCAGTGTGTGAAAAGGTAGGTGCTTTTCTCTAGCTGCGTGTGCGTGCACGTGGTGCTGGGTGCACATCCCTGGGTGCTCGTGGAAAGGTTTCTGCATGGTTTTCGCTGAGGAATCGTGTGTGTGCACATGGACAAAGAGAAGGCGCAGCAACCAGGTTCCAGCGCCGAAGAAGGCAAAAGGCGAGGTTTCCGGCGCTATCTCCTTCTCTCCCCAGAGCTAGTCGCGCAAAGCAAGCCGCTAAGCCGGCGACCGGCAAGAGAGCTACAACGAAGCATGCCGAACGGAGAAAATAGCAGCAGCTCATCTGTTCACACCTTGTTTCTGCCATGTGCTTGAACGCCAAGACGTTCGCGCTTCTGTGAGATGAAAGACGTCCTTCTGCATATGTGGTTGCTCACACCGGTGCACTTGTTAGTGTATCCATTCAGTCCTGGGCTGCGGGGCATTCAGAAGTGGCTCTGTGGAGACGTCTGCATAGAGGCAGCTGTCAGAACACGCACACTCGATTGTTCACCAAAACATATGCAGACGCGTCCTTAGCCTGTAGATTTGGATGCACAGAGTTCCCTGTGTTCGCAAGAGACAAGGGAATCGCGTCTGTGCGCACAGAAGCAATAGCGGACCGTTTCCCTCGGAGTGAACGCGAAAGAGCCGTCTATATACTCGCAGACACGCGAACGTGCCTCAATGCGGTCACAGAGGCAGCAGCTTTTGCACAGATGCTCCTGGTGATTCTGGCACTTTCCAGGCACACTCCTGAAAGTCGCGCACACTGCTGTTCACTCGCTAAACGACCTCTTGGGAAACACGTCTCCGGTCGACGGACCGCTCAGATTGCTTCTCGTGTAACTGTGAACTGTGTCAGCGCAGGGAATCCGTCTCTGTTGAGCAGATGTCAATCCTGCCTCGCTTTTGCTTTGTTGCCTCTACCAAGATGATTTCCCGTTTCTCTCTTCACTGGAGCAGGCAGACACAGCCAACGCACATCAAGTGTCAAGAGACACGCTCTGCTGAGCTCAACGCTTGTGCAGATGCACATGTGCGACGAAGTCAACACACGTGCTTGTGGAGAGAAAGAAAGGGACTCCCAGGCGTGTGGAGCGACGGGGAGAAAGAGCGGGCGCTGAGGAACACAGTTTCAAACAGACTGTCTCCACACAAACAGGCACCTGTCTGCAGGTATCCTACATCTTGATTCTTGAACTTGAGGAAACACGCGTCTGAGCAAAACTCCCAAACGCTTCCAGGAAAGACACAGGCTCTCCCACAAGCACACAAGTGTTTGCCCTCAGCTATAGATCAGGGACAAGCCTGTGAAGAGATGCCCTGCTATTCTTTCGCCTTATGGCATCATGTGTTTCGTTCCTCTTGGAGATCGATTGTTAAACGTCTTTCCTAGGGCGACTGTGAAGCATTTGCCAGCGGAGGAGAAGTAGCACGGAGCAGCATTCAGTACTGCCTACGAGTGTCTTTGCTACCCTACTAGCGGAGCTCCAAGAACAGGCACACATCTTCAGGTACCTTCCAAATGTGGATTCCCCTGCAGCCCCGTAGGCGGGCGTGCAGTACGCCAACCGTCAACGGACGTTTTTCCCCTCAAGCCTGTCAGGACGTTGCTCGTCCGTCTTTCCCTCAATAGATGGGAGTAGGCGCGCTTGCGGATGTGTGCGTGTGTGTGGCCACGCGTTTGCTTAGGCTTCAGTGTGTGAAAAGGTAGGTGCTTTTCTCTAGCTGCGTGTGCGTGCACGTGGTGCTGGGTGCACATCCCTGGGTGCTCGTGGAAAGGTTTCTGCATGGTTTTCGCTGAGGAATCGTGTGTGTGCACATGGACAAAGAGAAGGCGCAGCAACCAGGTTCCAGCGCCGAAGAAGGCAAAAGGCGAGGTTTCCGGCGCTATCTCCTTCTCTCCCCAGAGCTAGTCGCGCAAAGCAAGCCGCTAAGCCGGCGACCGGCAAGAGAGCTACAACGAAGCATGCCGAACGGAGAAAATAGCAGCAGCTCATCTGTTCACACCTTGTTTCTGCCATGTGCTTGAACGCCAAGACGTTCGCGCTTCTGTGAGATGAAAGACGTCCTTCTGCATATGTGGTTGCTCACACCGGTGCACTTGTTAGTGTATCCATTCAGTCCTGGGCTGCGGGGCATTCAGAAGTGGCTCTGTGGAGACGTCTGCATAGAGGCAGCTGTCAGAACACGCACACTCGATTGTTCACCAAAACATATGCAGACGCGTCCTTAGCCTGTAGATTTGGATGCACAGAGTTCCCTGTGTTCGCAAGAGACAAGGGAATCGCGTCTGTGCGCACAGAAGCAATAGCGGACCGTTTCCCTCGGAGTGAACGCGAAAGAGCCGTCTATATACTCGCAGACACGCGAACGTGCCTCAATGCGGTCACAGAGGCAGCAGCTTTTGCACAGATGCTCCTGGTGATTCTGGCACTTTCCAGGCACACTCCTGAAAGTCGCGCACACTGCTGTTCACTCGCTAAACGACCTCTTGGGAAACACGTCTCCGGTCGACGGACCGCTCAGATTGCTTCTCGTGTAACTGTGAACTGTGTCAGCGCAGGGAATCCGTCTCTGTTGAGCAGATGTCAATCCTGCCTCGCTTTTGCTTTGTTGCCTCTACCAAGATGATTTCCCGTTTCTCTCTTCACTGGAGCAGGCAGACACAGCCAACGCACATCAAGTGTCAAGAGACACGCTCTGCTGAGCTCAACGCTTGTGCAGATGCACATGTGCGACGAAGTCAACACACGTGCTTGTGGAGAGAAAGAAAGGGACTCCCAGGCGTGTGGAGCGACGGGGAGAAAGAGCGGGCGCTGAGGAACACAGTTTCAAACAGACTGTCTCCACACAAACAGGCACCTGTCTGCAGGTATCCTAGATCTTGATTCTTGAACTTGAGGAAACACGCGTCTGAGCAAAACTCCCAAACGCTTCCAGGAAAGACACAGGCTCTCCCACAAGCACACAAGTGTTTGCCCTCAGCTATAGATCAGGGACAAGCCTGTGAAGAGATGCCCTGCTATTCTTTCGCCTTATGGCATCATGTGTTTCGTTCCTCTTGGAGATCGATTGTTAAACGTCTTTCCTAGGGCGACTGTGAAGCATTTGCCAGCGGAGGAGAAGTAGCACGGAGCAGCATTCAGTACTGCCTACGAGTGTCTTTGCTACCCTACTAGCGGAGCTCCAAGAACAGGCACACATCTTCAGGTACCTTCCAAATGTGGATTCCCCTGCAGCCCCGTAGGCGGGCGTGCAGTACGCCAACCGTCAACGGACGTTTTTCCCCTCAAGCCTGTCAGGACGTTGCTCGTCCGTCTTTCCCTCAATAGATGGGAGTAGGCGCGCTTGCGGATGTGTGCGTGTGTGTGGCCACGCGTTTGCTTAGGCTTCAGTGTGTGAAAAGGTAGGTGCTTTTCTCTAGCTGCGTGTGCGTGCACGTGGTGCTGGGTGCACATCCCTGGGTGCTCGTGGAAAGGTTTCTGCATGGTTTTCGCTGAGGAATCGTGTGTGTGCACATGGACAAAGAGAAGGCGCAGCAACCAGGTTCCAGCGCCGAAGAAGGCAAAAGGCGAGGTTTCCGGCGCTATCTCCTTCTCTCCCCAGAGCTAGTCGCGCAAAGCAAGCCGCTAAGCCGGCGACCGGCAAGAGAGCTACAACGAAGCATGCCGAACGGAGAAAATAGCAGCAGCTCATCTGTTCACACCTTGTTTCTGCCATGTGCTTGAACGCCAAGACGTTCGCGCTTCTGTGAGATGAAAGACGTCCTTCTGCATATGTGGTTGCTCACACCGGTGCACTTGTTAGTGTATCCATTCAGTCCTGGGCTGCGGGGCATTCAGAAGTGGCTCTGTGGAGACGTCTGCATAGAGGCAGCTGTCAGAACACGCACACTCGATTGTTCACCAAAACATATGCAGACGCGTCCTTAGCCTGTAGATTTGGATGCACAGAGTTCCCTGTGTTCGCAAGAGACAAGGGAATCGCGTCTGTGCGCACAGAAGCAATAGCGGACCGTTTCCCTCGGAGTGAACGCGAAAGAGCCGTCTATATACTCGCAGACACGCGAACGTGCCTCAATGCGGTCACAGAGGCAGCAGCTTTTGCACAGATGCTCCTGGTGATTCTGGCACTTTCCAGGCACACTCCTGAAAGTCGCGCACACTGCTGTTCACTCGCTAAACGACCTCTTGGGAAACACGTCTCCGGTCGACGGACCGCTCAGATTGCTTCTCGTGTAACTGTGAACTGTGTCAGCGCAGGGAATCCGTCTCTGTTGAGCAGATGTCAATCCTGCCTCGCTTTTGCTTTGTTGCCTCTACCAAGATGATTTCCCGTTTCTCTCTTCACTGGAGCAGGCAGACACAGCCAACGCACATCAAGTGTCAAGAGACACGCTCTGCTGAGCTCAACGCTTGTGCAGATGCACATGTGCGACGAAGTCAACACACGTGCTTGTGGAGAGAAAGAAAGGGACTCCCAGGCGTGTGGAGCGACGGGGAGAAAGAGCGGGCGCTGAGGAACACAGTTTCAAACAGACTGTCTCCACACAAACAGGCACCTGTCTGCAGGTATCCTAGATCTTGATTCTTGAACTTGAGGAAACACGCGTCTGAGCAAAACTCCCAAACGCTTCCAGGAAAGACACAGGCTCTCCCACAAGCACACAAGTGTTTGCCCTCAGCTATAGATCAGGGACAAGCCTGTGAAGAGCAACCAAAGAGCTCGTCCGTCTTTCCCTCAATAGATGGGAGTAGGCGCGCTTGCGGATGTGTGCGTGTGTGTGGCCACGCGTTTGCTTAGGCATCAGTGTGTGAAAAGGTAGGTGCTTTTCTCTAGCTGCGTGTGCGTGCACGTGGTGCTGGGTGCACATCCCTGGGTGCTCGTGGAAAGGTTTCTGCATGGTTTTCGCTGAGGAATCGTGTGTGTGCACATGGACAAAGAGAAGGCGCAGCAACCAGGTTCCAGCGCCGAAGAAGGCAAAAGGCGAGGTTTCCGGCGCTATCTCCTTCTCTCCCCAGAGCTAGTCGCGCAAAGCAAGCCGCTAAGCCGGCGACCGGCAAGAGAGCTACAACGAAGCATGCCGAACGGAGAAAATAGCAGCAGCTCATCTGTTCACACCTTGTTTCTGCCATGTGCTTGAACGCCAAGACGTTCGCGCTTCTGTGAGATGAAAGACGTCCTTCTGCATATGTGGTTGCTCACACCGGTGCACTTGTTAGTGTATCCATTCAGTCCTGGGCTGCGGGGCATTCAGAAGTGGCTCTGTGGAGACGTCTGCATAGAGGCAGCTGTCAGAACACGCACACTCGATTGTTCACCAAAACATATGCAGACGCGTCCTTAGCCTGTAGATTTGGATGCACAGAGTTCCCTGTGTTCGCAAGAGACAAGGGAATCGCGTCTGTGCGCACAGAAGCAATAGCGGACCGTTTCCCTCGGAGTGAACGCGAAAGAGCCGTCTATATACTCGCAGACACGCGAACGTGCCTCAATGCGGTCACAGAGGCAGCAGCTTTTGCACAGATGCTCCTGGTGATTCTGGCACTTTCCAGGCACACTCCTGAAAGTCGCGCACACTGCTGTTCACTCGCTAAACGACCTCTTGGGAAACACGTCTCCGGTCGACGGACCGCTCAGATTGCTTCTCGTGTAACTGTGAACTGTGTCAGCGCAGGGAATCCGTCTCTGTTGAGCAGATGTCAATCCTGCCTCGCTTTTGCTTTGTTGCCTCTACCAAGATGATTTCCCGTTTCTCTCTTCACTGGAGCAGGCAGACACAGCCAACGCACATCAAGTGTCAAGAGACACGCTCTGCTGAGCTCAACGCTTGTGCAGATGCACATGTGCGACGAAGTCAACACACGTGCTTGTGGAGAGAAAGAAAGGGACTCCCAGGCGTGTGGAGCGACGGGGAGAAAGAGCGGGCGCTGAGGAACACAGTTTCAAACAGACTGTCTCCACACAAACAGGCACCTGTCTGCAGGTATCCTACATCTTGATTCTTGAACTTGAGGAAACACGCGTCTGAGCAAAACTCCCAAACGCTTCCAGGAAAGACACAGGCTCTCCCACAAGCACACAAGTGTTTGCCCTCAGCTATAGATCAGGGACAAGCCTGTGAAGAGATGCCCTGCTATTCTTTCGCCTTATGGCATCATGTGTTTCGTTCCTCTTGGAGATCGATTGTTAAACGTCTTTCCTAGGGCGACTGTGAAGCATTTGCCAGCGGAGGAGAAGTAGCACGGAGCAGCATTCAGTACTGCCTACGAGTGTCTTTGCTACCCTACTAGCGGAGCTCCAAGAACAGGCACACATCTTCAGGTACCTTCCAAATGTGGATTCCCCTGCAGCCCCGTAGGCGGGCGTGCAGTACGCCAACCGTCAACGGACGTTTTTCCCCTCAAGCCTGTCAGGACGTTGCTCGTCCGTCTTTCCCTCAATAGATGGGAGTAGGCGCGCTTGCGGATGTGTGCGTGTGTGTGGCCACGCGTTTGCTTAGGCTTCAGTGTGTGAAAAGGTAGGTGCTTTTCTCTAGCTGCGTGTGCGTGCACGTGGTGCTGGGTGCACATCCCTGGGTGCTCGTGGAAAGGTTTCTGCATGGTTTTCGCTGAGGAATCGTGTGTGTGCACATGGACAAAGAGAAGGCGCAGCAACCAGGTTCCAGCGCCGAAGAAGGCAAAAGGCGAGGTTTCCGGCGCTATCTCCTTCTCTCCCCAGAGCTAGTCGCGCAAAGCAAGCCGCTAAGCCGGCGACCGGCAAGAGAGCTACAACGAAGCATGCCGAACGGAGAAAATAGCAGCAGCTCATCTGTTCACACCTTGTTTCTGCCATGTGCTTGAACGCCAAGACGTTCGCGCTTCTGTGAGATGAAAGACGTCCTTCTGCATATGTGGTTGCTCACACCGGTGCACTTGTTAGTGTATCCATTCAGTCCTGGGCTGCGGGGCATTCAGAAGTGGCTCTGTGGAGACGTCTGCATAGAGGCAGCTGTCAGAACACGCACACTCGATTGTTCACCAAAACATATGCAGACGCGTCCTTAGCCTGTAGATTTGGATGCACAGAGTTCCCTGTGTTCGCAAGAGACAAGGGAATCGCGTCTGTGCGCACAGAAGCAATAGCGGACCGTTTCCCTCGGAGTGAACGCGAAAGAGCCGTCTATATACTCGCAGACACGCGAACGTGCCTCAATGCGGTCACAGAGGCAGCAGCTTTTGCACAGATGCTCCTGGTGATTCTGGCACTTTCCAGGCACACTCCTGAAAGTCGCGCACACTGCTGTTCACTCGCTAAACGACCTCTTGGGAAACACGTCTCCGGTCGACGGACCGCTCAGATTGCTTCTCGTGTAACTGTGAACTGTGTCAGCGCAGGGAATCCGTCTCTGTTGAGCAGATGTCAATCCTGCCTCGCTTTTGCTTTGTTGCCTCTACCAAGATGATTTCCCGTTTCTCTCTTCACTGGAGCAGGCAGACACAGCCAACGCACATCAAGTGTCAAGAGACACGCTCTGCTGAGCTCAACGCTTGTGCAGATGCACATGTGCGACGAAGTCAACACACGTGCTTGTGGAGAGAAAGAAAGGGACTCCCAGGCGTGTGGAGCGACGGGGAGAAAGAGCGGGCGCTGAGGAACACAGTTTCAAACAGACTGTCTCCACACAAACAGGCACCTGTCTGCAGGTATCCTAGATCTTGATTCTTGAACTTGAGGAAACACGCGTCTGAGCAAAACTCCCAAACGCTTCCAGGAAAGACACAGGCTCTCCCACAAGCACACAAGTGTTTGCCCTCAGCTATAGATCAGGGACAAGCCTGTGAAGAGCAACCAAAGAGCTCGTCCGTCTTTCCCTCAATAGATGGGAGTAGGCGCGCTTGCGGATGTGTGCGTGTGTGTGGCCACGCGTTTGCTTAGGCATCAGTGTGTGAAAAGGTAGGTGCTTTTCTCTAGCTGCGTGTGCGTGCACGTGGTGCTGGGTGCACATCCCTGGGTGCTCGTGGAAAGGTTTCTGCATGGTTTTCGCTGAGGAATCGTGTGTGTGCACATGGACAAAGAGAAGGCGCAGCAACCAGGTTCCAGCGCCGAAGAAGGCAAAAGGCGAGGTTTCCGGCGCTATCTCCTTCTCTCCCCAGAGCTAGTCGCGCAAAGCAAGCCGCTAAGCCGGCGACCGGCAAGAGAGCTACAACGAAGCATGCCGAACGGAGAAAATAGCAGCAGCTCATCTGTTCACACCTTGTTTCTGCCATGTGCTTGAACGCCAAGACGTTCGCGCTTCTGTGAGATGAAAGACGTCCTTCTGCATATGTGGTTGCTCACACCGGTGCACTTGTTAGTGTATCCATTCAGTCCTGGGCTGCGGGGCATTCAGAAGTGGCTCTGTGGAGACGTCTGCATAGAGGCAGCTGTCAGAACACGCACACTCGATTGTTCACCAAAACATATGCAGACGCGTCCTTAGCCTGTAGATTTGGATGCACAGAGTTCCCTGTGTTCGCAAGAGACAAGGGAATCGCGTCTGTGCGCACAGAAGCAATAGCGGACCGTTTCCCTCGGAGTGAACGCGAAAGAGCCGTCTATATACTCGCAGACACGCGAACGTGCCTCAATGCGGTCACAGAGGCAGCAGCTTTTGCACAGATGCTCCTGGTGATTCTGGCACTTTCCAGGCACACTCCTGAAAGTCGCGCACACTGCTGTTCACTCGCTAAACGACCTCTTGGGAAACACGTCTCCGGTCGACGGACCGCTCAGATTGCTTCTCGTGTAACTGTGAACTGTGTCAGCGCAGGGAATCCGTCTCTGTTGAGCAGATGTCAATCCTGCCTCGCTTTTGCTTTGTTGCCTCTACCAAGATGATTTCCCGTTTCTCTCTTCACTGGAGCAGGCAGACACAGCCAACGCACATCAAGTGTCAAGAGACACGCTCTGCTGAGCTCAACGCTTGTGCAGATGCACATGTGCGACGAAGTCAACACACGTGCTTGTGGAGAGAAAGAAAGGGACTCCCAGGCGTGTGGAGCGACGGGGAGAAAGAGCGGGCGCTGAGGAACACAGTTTCAAACAGACTGTCTCCACACAAACAGGCACCTGTCTGCAGGTATCCTAGATCTTGATTCTTGAACTTGAGGAAACACGCGTCTGAGCAAAACTCCCAAACGCTTCCAGGAAAGACACAGGCTCTCCCACAAGCACACAAGTGTTTGCCCTCAGCTATAGATCAGGGACAAGCCTGTGAAGAGATGCCCTGCTATTCTTTCGCCTTATGGCATCATGTGTTTCGTTCCTCTTGGAGATCGATTGTTAAACGTCTTTCCTAGGGCGACTGTGAAGCATTTGCCAGCGGAGGAGAAGTAGCACGGAGCAGCATTCAGTACTGCCTACGAGTGTCTTTGCTACCCTACTAGCGGAGCTCCAAGAACAGGCACACATCTTCAGGTACCTTCCAAATGTGGATTCCCCTGCAGCCCCGTAGGCGGGCGTGCAGTACGCCAACCGTCAACGGACGTTTTTCCCCTCAAGCCTGTCAGGACGTTGCTCGTCCGTCTTTCCCTCAATAGATGGGAGTAGGCGCGCTTGCGGATGTGTGCGTGTGTGTGGCCACGCGTTTGCTTAGGCTTCAGTGTGTGAAAAGGTAGGTGCTTTTCTCTAGCTGCGTGTGCGTGCACGTGGTGCTGGGTGCACATCCCTGGGTGCTCGTGGAAAGGTTTCTGCATGGTTTTCGCTGAGGAATCGTGTGTGTGCACATGGACAAAGAGAAGGCGCAGCAACCAGGTTCCAGCGCCGAAGAAGGCAAAAGGCGAGGTTTCCGGCGCTATCTCCTTCTCTCCCCAGAGCTAGTCGCGCAAAGCAAGCCGCTAAGCCGGCGACCGGCAAGAGAGCTACAACGAAGCATGCCGAACGGAGAAAATAGCAGCAGCTCATCTGTTCACACCTTGTTTCTGCCATGTGCTTGAACGCCAAGACGTTCGCGCTTCTGTGAGATGAAAGACGTCCTTCTGCATATGTGGTTGCTCACACCGGTGCACTTGTTAGTGTATCCATTCAGTCCTGGGCTGCGGGGCATTCAGAAGTGGCTCTGTGGAGACGTCTGCATAGAGGCAGCTGTCAGAACACGCACACTCGATTGTTCACCAAAACATATGCAGACGCGTCCTTAGCCGGTAGATTTGGATGCACAGAGTTCCCTGTGTTCGCAAGAGACAAGGGAATCGCGTCTGTGCGCACAGAAGCAATAGCGGACCGTTTCCCTCGGAGTGAACGCGAAAGAGCCGTCTATATACTCGCAGACACGCGAACGTGCCTCAATGCGGTCACAGAGGCAGCAGCTTTTGCACAGATGCTCCTGGTGATTCTGGCACTTTCCAGGCACACTCCTGAAAGTCGCGCACACTGCTGTTCACTCGCTAAACGACCTCTTGGGAAACACGTCTCCGGTCGACGGACCGCTCAGATTGCTTCTCGTGTAACTGTGAACTGTGTCAGCGCAGGGAATCCGTCTCTGTTGAGCAGATGTCAATCCTGCCTCGCTTTTGCTTTGTTGCCTCTACCAAGATGATTTCCCGTTTCTCTCTTCACTGGAGCAGGCAGACACAGCCAACGCACATCAAGTGTCAAGAGACACGCTCTGCTGAGCTCAACGCTTGTGCAGATGCACATGTGCGACGAAGTCAACACACGTGCTTGTGGAGAGAAAGAAAGGGACTCCCAGGCGTGTGGAGCGACGGGGAGAAAGAGCGGGCGCTGAGGAACACAGTTTCAAACAGACTGTCTCCACACAAACAGGCACCTGTCTGCAGGTATCCTACATCTTGATTCTTGAACTTGAGGAAACACGCGTCTGAGCAAAACTCCCAAACGCTTCCAGGAAAGACACAGGCTCTCCCACAAGCACACAAGTGTTTGCCCTCAGCTATAGATCAGGGACAAGCCTGTGAAGAGCAACCAAAGAGCTCGTCCGTCTTTCCCTCAATAGATGGGAGTAGGCGCGCTTGCGGATGTGTGCGTGTGTGTGGCCACGCGTTTGCTTAGGCATCAGTGTGTGAAAAGGTAGGTGCTTTTCTCTAGCTGCGTGTGCGTGCACGTGGTGCTGGGTGCACATCCCTGGGTGCTCGTGGAAAGGTTTCTGCATGGTTTTCGCTGAGGAATCGTGTGTGTGCACATGGACAAAGAGAAGGCGCAGCAACCAGGTTCCAGCGCCGAAGAAGGCAAAAGGCGAGGTTTCCGGCGCTATCTCCTTCTCTCCCCAGAGCTAGTCGCGCAAAGCAAGCCGCTAAGCCGGCGACCGGCAAGAGAGCTACAACGAAGCATGCCGAACGGAGAAAATAGCAGCAGCTCATCTGTTCACACCTTGTTTCTGCCATGTGCTTGAACGCCAAGACGTTCGCGCTTCTGTGAGATGAAAGACGTCCTTCTGCATATGTGGTTGCTCACACCGGTGCACTTGTTAGTGTATCCATTCAGTCCTGGGCTGCGGGGCATTCAGAAGTGGCTCTGTGGAGACGTCTGCATAGAGGCAGCTGTCAGAACACGCACACTCGATTGTTCACCAAAACATATGCAGACGCGTCCTTAGCCTGTAGATTTGGATGCACAGAGTTCCCTGTGTTCGCAAGAGACAAGGGAATCGCGTCTGTGCGCACAGAAGCAATAGCGGACCGTTTCCCTCGGAGTGAACGCGAAAGAGCCGTCTATATACTCGCAGACACGCGAACGTGCCTCAATGCGGTCACAGAGGCAGCAGCTTTTGCACAGATGCTCCTGGTGATTCTGGCACTTTCCAGGCACACTCCTGAAAGTCGCGCACACTGCTGTTCACTCGCTAAACGACCTCTTGGGAAACACGTCTCCGGTCGACGGACCGCTCAGATTGCTTCTCGTGTAACTGTGAACTGTGTCAGCGCAGGGAATCCGTCTCTGTTGAGCAGATGTCAATCCTGCCTCGCTTTTGCTTTGTTGCCTCTACCAAGATGATTTCCCGTTTCTCTCTTCACTGGAGCAGGCAGACACAGCCAACGCACATCAAGTGTCAAGAGACACGCTCTGCTGAGCTCAACGCTTGTGCAGATGCACATGTGCGACGAAGTCAACACACGTGCTTGTGGAGAGAAAGAAAGGGACTCCCAGGCGTGTGGAGCGACGGGGAGAAAGAGCGGGCGCTGAGGAACACAGTTTCAAACAGACTGTCTCCACACAAACAGGCACCTGTCTGCAGGTATCCTACATCTTGATTCTTGAACTTGAGGAAACACGCGTCTGAGCAAAACTCCCAAACGCTTCCAGGAAAGACACAGGCTCTCCCACAAGCACACAAGTGTTTGCCCTCAGCTATAGATCAGGGACAAGCCTGTGAAGAGATGCCCTGCTATTCTTTCGCCTTATGGCATCATGTGTTTCGTTCCTCTTGGAGATCGATTGTTAAACGTCTTTCCTAGGGCGACTGTGAAGCATTTGCCAGCGGAGGAGAAGTAGCACGGAGCAGCATTCAGTACTGCCTACGAGTGTCTTTGCTACCCTACTAGCGGAGCTCCAAGAACAGGCACACATCTTCAGGTACCTTCCAAATGTGGATTCCCCTGCAGCCCCGTAGGCGGGCGTGCAGTACGCCAACCGTCAACGGACGTTTTTCCCCTCAAGCCTGTCAGGACGTTGCTCGTCCGTCTTTCCCTCAATAGATGGGAGTAGGCGCGCTTGCGGATGTGTGCGTGTGTGTGGCCACGCGTTTGCTTAGGCTTCAGTGTGTGAAAAGGTAGGTGCTTTTCTCTAGCTGCGTGTGCGTGCACGTGGTGCTGGGTGCACATCCCTGGGTGCTCGTGGAAAGGTTTCTGCATGGTTTTCGCTGAGGAATCGTGTGTGTGCACATGGACAAAGAGAAGGCGCAGCAACCAGGTTCCAGCGCCGAAGAAGGCAAAAGGCGAGGTTTCCGGCGCTATCTCCTTCTCTCCCCAGAGCTAGTCGCGCAAAGCAAGCCGCTAAGCCGGCGACCGGCAAGAGAGCTACAACGAAGCATGCCGAACGGAGAAAATAGCAGCAGCTCATCTGTTCACACCTTGTTTCTGCCATGTGCTTGAACGCCAAGACGTTCGCGCTTCTGTGAGATGAAAGACGTCCTTCTGCATATGTGGTTGCTCACACCGGTGCACTTGTTAGTGTATCCATTCAGTCCTGGGCTGCGGGGCATTCAGAAGTGGCTCTGTGGAGACGTCTGCATAGAGGCAGCTGTCAGAACACGCACACTCGATTGTTCACCAAAACATATGCAGACGCGTCCTTAGCCTGTAGATTTGGATGCACAGAGTTCCCTGTGTTCGCAAGAGACAAGGGAATCGCGTCTGTGCGCACAGAAGCAATAGCGGACCGTTTCCCTCGGAGTGAACGCGAAAGAGCCGTCTATATACTCGCAGACACGCGAACGTGCCTCAATGCGGTCACAGAGGCAGCAGCTTTTGCACAGATGCTCCTGGTGATTCTGGCACTTTCCAGGCACACTCCTGAAAGTCGCGCACACTGCTGTTCACTCGCTAAACGACCTCTTGGGAAACACGTCTCCGGTCGACGGACCGCTCAGATTGCTTCTCGTGTAACTGTGAACTGTGTCAGCGCAGGGAATCCGTCTCTGTTGAGCAGATGTCAATCCTGCCTCGCTTTTGCTTTGTTGCCTCTACCAAGATGATTTCCCGTTTCTCTCTTCACTGGAGCAGGCAGACACAGCCAACGCACATCAAGTGTCAAGAGACACGCTCTGCTGAGCTCAACGCTTGTGCAGATGCACATGTGCGACGAAGTCAACACACGTGCTTGTGGAGAGAAAGAAAGGGACTCCCAGGCGTGTGGAGCGACGGGGAGAAAGAGCGGGCGCTGAGGAACACAGTTTCAAACAGACTGTCTCCACACAAACAGGCACCTGTCTGCAGGTATCCTAGATCTTGATTCTTGAACTTGAGGAAACACGCGTCTGAGCAAAACTCCCAAACGCTTCCAGGAAAGACACAGGCTCTCCCACAAGCACACAAGTGTTTGCCCTCAGCTATAGATCAGGGACAAGCCTGTGAAGAGATGCCCTGCTATTCTTTCGCCTTATGGCATCATGTGTTTCGTTCCTCTTGGAGATCGATTGTTAAACGTCTTTCCTAGGGCGACTGTGAAGCATTTGCCAGCGGAGGAGAAGTAGCACGGAGCAGCATTCAGTACTGCCTACGAGTGTCTTTGCTACCCTACTAGCGGAGCTCCAAGAACAGGCACACATCTTCAGGTACCTTCCAAATGTGGATTCCCCTGCAGCCCCGTAGGCGGGCGTGCAGTACGCCAACCGTCAACGGACGTTTTTCCCCTCAAGCCTGTCAGGACGTTGCTCGTCCGTCTTTCCCTCAATAGATGGGAGTAGGCGCGCTTGCGGATGTGTGCGTGTGTGTGGCCACGCGTTTGCTTAGGCTTCAGTGTGTGAAAAGGTAGGTGCTTTTCTCTAGCTGCGTGTGCGTGCACGTGGTGCTGGGTGCACATCCCTGGGTGCTCGTGGAAAGGTTTCTGCATGGTTTTCGCTGAGGAATCGTGTGTGTGCACATGGACAAAGAGAAGGCGCAGCAACCAGGTTCCAGCGCCGAAGAAGGCAAAAGGCGAGGTTTCCGGCGCTATCTCCTTCTCTCCCCAGAGCTAGTCGCGCAAAGCAAGCCGCTAAGCCGGCGACCGGCAAGAGAGCTACAACGAAGCATGCCGAACGGAGAAAATAGCAGCAGCTCATCTGTTCACACCTTGTTTCTGCCATGTGCTTGAACGCCAAGACGTTCGCGCTTCTGTGAGATGAAAGACGTCCTTCTGCATATGTGGTTGCTCACACCGGTGCACTTGTTAGTGTATCCATTCAGTCCTGGGCTGCGGGGCATTCAGAAGTGGCTCTGTGGAGACGTCTGCATAGAGGCAGCTGTCAGAACACGCACACTCGATTGTTCACCAAAACATATGCAGACGCGTCCTTAGCCTGTAGATTTGGATGCACAGAGTTCCCTGTGTTCGCAAGAGACAAGGGAATCGCGTCTGTGCGCACAGAAGCAATAGCGGACCGTTTCCCTCGGAGTGAACGCGAAAGAGCCGTCTATATACTCGCAGACACGCGAACGTGCCTCAATGCGGTCACAGAGGCAGCAGCTTTTGCACAGATGCTCCTGGTGATTCTGGCACTTTCCAGGCACACTCCTGAAAGTCGCGCACACTGCTGTTCACTCGCTAAACGACCTCTTGGGAAACACGTCTCCGGTCGACGGACCGCTCAGATTGCTTCTCGTGTAACTGTGAACTGTGTCAGCGCAGGGAATCCGTCTCTGTTGAGCAGATGTCAATCCTGCCTCGCTTTTGCTTTGTTGCCTCTACCAAGATGATTTCCCGTTTCTCTCTTCACTGGAGCAGGCAGACACAGCCAACGCACATCAAGTGTCAAGAGACACGCTCTGCTGAGCTCAACGCTTGTGCAGATGCACATGTGCGACGAAGTCAACACACGTGCTTGTGGAGAGAAAGAAAGGGACTCCCAGGCGTGTGGAGCGACGGGGAGAAAGAGCGGGCGCTGAGGAACACAGTTTCAAACAGACTGTCTCCACACAAACAGGCACCTGTCTGCAGGTATCCTAGATCTTGATTCTTGAACTTGAGGAAACACGCGTCTGAGCAAAACTCCCAAACGCTTCCAGGAAAGACACAGGCTCTCCCACAAGCACACAAGTGTTTGCCCTCAGCTATAGATCAGGGACAAGCCTGTGAAGAGATGCCCTGCTATTCTTTCGCCTTATGGCATCATGTGTTTCGTTCCTCTTGGAGATCGATTGTTAAACGTCTTTCCTAGGGCGACTGTGAAGCATTTGCCAGCGGAGGAGAAGTAGCACGGAGCAGCATTCAGTACTGCCTACGAGTGTCTTTGCTACCCTACTAGCGGAGCTCCAAGAACAGGCACACATCTTCAGGTACCTTCCAAATGTGGATTCCCCTGCAGCCCCGTAGGCGGGCGTGCAGTACGCCAACCGTCAACGGACGTTTTTCCCCTCAAGCCTGTCAGGACGTTGCTCGTCCGTCTTTCCCTCAATAGATGGGAGTAGGCGCGCTTGCGGATGTGTGCGTGTGTGTGGCCACGCGTTTGCTTAGGCTTCAGTGTGTGAAAAGGTAGGTGCTTTTCTCTAGCTGCGTGTGCGTGCACGTGGTGCTGGGTGCACATCCCTGGGTGCTCGTGGAAAGGTTTCTGCATGGTTTTTGCTGAGGAATCGTGTGTGTGCACATGGACAAAGAGAAGGCGCAGCAACCAGGTTCCAGCGCCGAAGAAGGCAAAAGGCGAGGTTTCCGGCGCTATCTCCTTCTCTCCCCAGAGCTAGTCGCGCAAAGCAAGCCGCTAAGCCGGCGACCGGCAAGAGAGCTACAACGAAGCATGCCGAACGGAGAAAATAGCAGCAGCTCATCTGTTCACACCTTGTTTCTGCCATGTGCTTGAACGCCAAGACGTTCGCGCTTCTGTGAGATGAAAGACGTCCTTCTGCATATGTGGTTGCTCACACCGGTGCACTTGTTAGTGTATCCATTCAGTCCTGGGCTGCGGGGCATTCAGAAGTGGCTCTGTGGAGACGTCTGCATAGAGGCAGCTGTCAGAACACGCACACTCGATTGTTCACCAAAACATATGCAGACGCGTCCTTAGCCTGTAGATTTGGATGCACAGAGTTCCCTGTGTTCGCAAGAGACAAGGGAATCGCGTCTGTGCGCACAGAAGCAATAGCGGACCGTTTCCCTCGGAGTGAACGCGAAAGAGCCGTCTATATACTCGCAGACACGCGAACGTGCCTCAATGCGGTCACAGAGGCAGCAGCTTTTGCACAGATGCTCCTGGTGATTCTGGCACTTTCCAGGCACACTCCTGAAAGTCGCGCACACTGCTGTTCACTCGCTAAACGACCTCTTGGGAAACACGTCTCCGGTCGACGGACCGCTCAGATTGCTTCTCGTGTAACTGTGAACTGTGTCAGCGCAGGGAATCCGTCTCTGTTGAGCAGATGTCAATCCTGCCTCGCTTTTGCTTTGTTGCCTCTACCAAGATGATTTCCCGTTTCTCTCTTCACTGGAGCACGCAGACACAGCCAACGCACATCAAGTGTCAAGAGACACGCTCTGCTGAGCTCAACGCTTGTGCAGATGCACATGTGCGACGAAGTCAACACACGTGCTTGTGGAGAGAAAGAAAGGGACTCCCAGGCGTGTGGAGCGACGGGGAGAAAGAGCGGGCGCTGAGGAACACAGTTTCAAACAGACTGTCTCCACACAAACAGGCACCTGTCTGCAGGTATCCTAGATCTTGATTCTTGAACTTGAGGAAACACGCGTCTGAGCAAAACTCCTAAACGCTTCCAGGAAAGACACAGGCTCTCCCACAAGCACACAAGTGTTTGCCCTCAGCTATAGATCAGGGACAAGCCTGTGAAGAGCAACCAAAGAGCTCGTCCGTCTTTCCCTCAATAGATGGGAGTAGGCGCGCTTGCGGATGTGTGCGTGTGTGTGGCCACGCCTTTGCTTAGGCATCAGTGTGTGAAAAGGTAGGTGCTTTTCTCTAGCTGCGTGTGCGTGCACGTGGTGCTGGGTGCACATCCCTGGGTGCTCGTGGAAAGGTTTCTGCATGGTTTTCGCTGAGGAATCGTGTGTGTGCACATGGACAAAGAGAAGGCGCAGCAACCAGGTTCCAGCGCCGAAGAAGGCAAAAGGCGAGGTTTCCGGCGCTATCTCCTTCTCTCCCCAGAGCTAGTCGCGCAAAGCAAGCCGCTAAGCCGGCGACCGGCAAGAGAGCTACAACGAAGCATGCCGAACGGAGAAAATAGCAGCAGCTCATCTGTTCACACCTTGTTTCTGCCATGTGCTTGAACGCCAAGACGTTCGCGCTTCTCTGAGATGAAAGACGTCCTTCTGCATATGTGGTTGCTCACACCGGTGCACTTGTTAGTGTATCCATTCAGTCCTGGGCTGCGGGGCATTCAGAAGTGGCTCTGTGGAGACGTCTGCATAGAGGCAGCTGTCAGAACACGCACACTCGATTGTTCACCAAAACATATGCAGACGCGTCCTTAGCCTGTAGATTTGGATGCACAGAGTTCCCTGTGTTCGCAAGAGACAAGGGAATCGCGTCTGTGCGCACAGAAGCAATAGCGGACCGTTTCCCTCGGAGTGAACGCGAAAGAGCCGTCTATATACTCGCAGACACGCGAACGTGCCTCAATGCGGTCACAGAGGCAGCAGCTTTTGCACAGATGCTCCTGGTGATTCTGGCACTTTCCAGGCACACTCCTGAAAGTCGCGCACACTGCTGTTCACTCGCTAAACGACCTCTTGGGAAACACGTCTCCGGTCGACGGACCGCTCAGATTGCTTCTCGTGTAACTGTGAACTGTGTCAGCGCAGGGAATCCGTCTCTGTTGAGCAGATGTCAATCCTGCCTCGCTTTTGCTTTGTTGCCTCTACCAAGATGATTTCCCGTTTCTCTCTTCACTGGAGCAGGCAGACACAGCCAACGCACATCAAGTGTCAAGAGACACGCTCTGCTGAGCTCAACGCTTGTGCAGATGCACATGTGCGACGAAGTCAACACACGTGCTTGTGGAGAGAAAGAAAGGGACTCCCAGGCGTGTGGAGCGACGGGGAGAAAGAGCGGGCGCTGAGGAACACAGTTTCAAACAGACTGTCTCCACACAAACAGGCACCTGTCTGCAGGTATCCTAGATCTTGATTCTTGAACTTGAGGAAACACGCGTCTGAGCAAAACTCCCAAACGCTTCCAGGAAAGACACAGGCTCTCCCACAAGCACACAAGTGTTTGCCCTCAGCTATAGATCAGGGACAAGCCTGTGAAGAGCAACCAAAGAGCTCGTCCGTCTTTCCCTCAATAGATGGGAGTAGGCGCGCTTGCGGATGTGTGCGTGTGTGTGGCCACGCGTTTGCTTAGGCATCAGTGTGTGAAAAGGTAGGTGCTTTTCTCTAGCTGCGTGTGCGTGCACGTGGTGCTGGGTGCACATCCCTGGGTGCTCGTGGAAAGGTTTCTGCATGGTTTTCGCTGAGGAATCGTGTGTGTGCACATGGACAAAGAGAAGGCGCAGCAACCAGGTTCCAGCGCCGAAGAAGGCAAAAGGCGAGGTTTCCGGCGCTATCTCCTTCTCTCCCCAGAGCTAGTCGCGCAAAGCAAGCCGCTAAGCCGGCGACCGGCAAGAGAGCTACAACGAAGCATGCCGAACGGAGAAAATAGCAGCAGCTCATCTGTTCACACCTTGTTTCTGCCATGTGCTTGAACGCCAAGACGTTCGCGCTTCTGTGAGATGAAAGACGTCCTTCTGCATATGTGGTTGCTCACACCGGTGCACTTGTTAGTGTATCCATTCAGTCCTGGGCTGCGGGGCATTCAGAAGTGGCTCTGTGGAGACGTCTGCATAGAGGCAGCTGTCAGAACACGCACACTCGATTGTTCACCAAAACATATGCAGACGCGTCCTTAGCCTGTAGATTTGGATGCACAGAGTTCCCTGTGTTCGCAAGAGACAAGGGAATCGCGTCTGTGCGCACAGAAGCAATAGCGGACCGTTTCCCTCGGAGTGAACGCGAAAGAGCCGTCTATATACTCGCAGACACGCGAACGTGCCTCAATGCGGTCACAGAGGCAGCAGCTTTTGCACAGATGCTCCTGGTGATTCTGGCACTTTCCAGGCACACTCCTGAAAGTCGCGCACACTGCTGTTCACTCGCTAAACGACCTCTTGGGAAACACGTCTCCGGTCGACGGACCGCTCAGATTGCTTCTCGTGTAACTGTGAACTGTGTCAGCGCAGGGAATCCGTCTCTGTTGAGCAGATGTCAATCCTGCCTCGCTTTTGCTTTGTTGCCTCTACCAAGATGATTTCCCGTTTCTCTCTTCACTGGAGCAGGCAGACACAGCCAACGCACATCAAGTGTCAAGAGACACGCTCTGCTGAGCTCAACGCTTGTGCAGATGCACATGTGCGACGAAGTCAACACACGTGCTTGTGGAGAGAAAGAAAGGGACTCCCAGGCGTGTGGAGCGACGGGGAGAAAGAGCGGGCGCTGAGGAACACAGTTTCAAACAGACTGTCTCCACACAAACAGGCACCTGTCTGCAGGTATCCTAGATCTTGATTCTTGAACTTGAGGAAACACGCGTCTGAGCAAAACTCCCAAACGCTTCCAGGAAAGACACAGGCTCTCCCACAAGCACACAAGTGTTTGCCCTCAGCTATAGATCAGGGACAAGCCTGTGAAGAGCAACCAAAGAGCTCGTCCGTCTTTCCCTCAATAGATGGGAGTAGGCGCGCTTGCGGATGTGTGCGTGTGTGTGGCCACGCGTTTGCTTAGGCATCAGTGTGTGAAAAGGTAGGTGCTTTTCTCTAGCTGCGTGTGCGTGCACGTGGTGCTGGGTGCACATCCCTGGGTGCTCGTGGAAAGGTTTCTGCATGGTTTTCGCTGAGGAATCGTGTGTGTGCACATGGACAAAGAGAAGGCGCAGCAACCAGGTTCCAGCGCCGAAGAAGGCAAAAGGCGAGGTTTCCGGCGCTATCTCCTTCTCTCCCCAGAGCTAGTCGCGCAAAGCAAGCCGCTAAGCCGGCGACCGGCAAGAGAGCTACAACGAAGCATGCCGAACGGAGAAAATAGCAGCAGCTCATCTGTTCACACCTTGTTTCTGCCATGTGCTTGAACGCCAAGACGTTCGCGCTTCTGTGAGATGAAAGACGTCCTTCTGCATATGTGGTTGCTCACACCGGTGCACTTGTTAGTGTATCCATTCAGTCCTGGGCTGCGGGGCATTCAGAAGTGGCTCTGTGGAGACGTCTGCATAGAGGCAGCTGTCAGAACACGCACACTCGATTGTTCACCAAAACATATGCAGACGCGTCCTTAGCCTGTAGATTTGGATGCACAGAGTTCCCTGTGTTCGCAAGAGACAAGGGAATCGCGTCTGTGCGCACAGAAGCAATAGCGGACCGTTTCCCTCGGAGTGAACGCGAAAGAGCCGTCTATATACTCGCAGACACGCGAACGTGCCTCAATGCGGTCACAGAGGCAGCAGCTTTTGCACAGATGCTCCTGGTGATTCTGGCACTTTCCAGGCACACTCCTGAAAGTCGCGCACACTGCTGTTCACTCGCTAAACGACCTCTTGGGAAACACGTCTCCGGTCGACGGACCGCTCAGATTGCTTCTCGTGTAACTGTGAACTGTGTCAGCGCAGGGAATCCGTCTCTGTTGAGCAGATGTCAATCCTGCCTCGCTTTTGCTTTGTTGCCTCTACCAAGATGATTTCCCGTTTCTCTCTTCACTGGAGCAGGCAGACACAGCCAACGCACATCAAGTGTCAAGAGACACGCTCTGCTGAGCTCAACGCTTGTGCAGATGCACATGTGCGACGAAGTCAACACACGTGCTTGTGGAGAGAAAGAAAGGGACTCCCAGGCGTGTGGAGCGACGGGGAGAAAGAGCGGGCGCTGAGGAACACAGTTTCAAACAGACTGTCTCCACACAAACAGGGACCTGTCTGCAGGTATCCTAGATCTTGATTCTTGAACTTGAGGAAACACGCGTCTGAGCAAAACTCCCAAACGCTTCCAGGAAAGACACAGGCTCTCCCACAAGCACACAAGTGTTTGCCCTCAGCTATAGATCAGGGACAAGCCTGTGAAGAGATGCCCTGCTATTCTTTCGCCTTATGGCATCATGTGTTTCGTTCCTCTTGGAGATCGATTGTTAAACGTCTTGCCTAGGGCGACTGTGAAGCATTTGCCAGCGGAGGAGAAGTAGCACGGAGCAGCATTCAGTACTGCCTACGAGTGTCTTTGCTACCCTACTAGCGGAGCTCCAAGAACAGGCACACATCTTCAGGTACCTTCCAAATGTGGATTCCCCTGCAGCCCCGTAGGCGGGCGTGCAGTACGCCAACCGTCAACGGACGTTTTTCCCCTCAAGCCTGTCAGGACGTTGCTCGTCCGTCTTTCCCTCAATAGATGGGAGTAGGCGCGCTTGCGGATGTGTGCGTGTGTGTGGCCACGCGTTTGCTTAGGCATCAGTGTGTGAAAAGGTAGGTGCTTTTCTCTAGCTGCGTGTGCGTGCACGTGGTGCTGGGTGCACATCCCTGGGTGCTCGTGGAAAGGTTTCTGCATGGTTTTCGCTGAGGAATCGTGTGTGTGCACATGGACAAAGAGAAGGCGCAGCAACCAGGTTCCAGCGCCGAAGAAGGCAAAAGGCGAGGTTTCCGGCGCTATCTCCTTCTCTCCCCAGAGCTAGTCGCGCAAAGCAAGCCGCTAAGCCGGCGACCGGCAAGAGAGCTACAACGAAGCATGCCGAACGGAGAAAATAGCAGCAGCTCATCTGTTCACACCTTGTTTCTGCCATGTGCTTGAACGCCAAGACGTTCGCGCTTCTGTGAGATGAAAGACGTCCTTCTGCATATGTGGTTGCTCACACCGGTGCACTTGTTAGTGTATCCATTCAGTCCTGGGCTGCGGGGCATTCAGAAGTGGCTCTGTGGAGACGTCTGCATAGAGGCAGCTGTCAGAACACGCACACTCGATTGTTCACCAAAACATATGCAGACGCGTCCTTAGCCTGTAGATTTGGATGCACAGAGTTCCCTGTGTTCGCAAGAGACAAGGGAATCGCGTCTGTGCGCACAGAAGCAATAGCGGACCGTTTCCCTCGGAGTGAACGCGAAAGAGCCGTCTATATACTCGCAGACACGCGAACGTGCCTCAATGCGGTCACAGAGGCAGCAGCTTTTGCACAGATGCTCCTGGTGATTCTGGCACTTTCCAGGCACACTCCTGAAAGTCGCGCACACTGCTGTTCACTCGCTAAACGACCTCTTGGGAAACACGTCTCCGGTCGACGGACCGCTCAGATTGCTTCTCGTGTAACTGTGAACTGTGTCAGCGCAGGGAATCCGTCTCTGTTGAGCAGATGTCAATCCTGCCTCGCTTTTGCTTTGTTGCCTCTACCAAGATGATTTCCCGTTTCTCTCTTCACTGGAGCAGGCAGACACAGCCAACGCACATCAAGTGTCAAGAGACACGCTCTGCTGAGCTCAACGCTTGTGCAGATGCACATGTGCGACGAAGTCAACACACGTGCTTGTGGAGAGAAAGAAAGGGACTCCCAGGCGTGTGGAGCGACGGGGAGAAAGAGCGGGCGCTGAGGAACACAGTTTCAAACAGACTGTCTCCACACAAACAGGCACCTGTCTGCAGGTATCCTAGATCTTGATTCTTGAACTTGAGGAAACACGCGTCTGAGCAAAACTCCCAAACGCTTCCAGGAAAGACACAGGCTCTCCCACAAGCACACAAGTGTTTGCCCTCAGCTATAGATCAGGGACAAGCCTGTGAAGAGATGCCCTGCTATTCTTTCGCCTTATGGCATCATGTGTTTCGTTCCTCTTGGAGATCGATTGTTAAACGTCTTTCCTAGGGCGACTGTGAAGCATTTGCCAGCGGAGGAGAAGTAGCACGGAGCAGCATTCAGTACTGCCTACGAGTGTCTTTGCTACCCTACTAGCGGAGCTCCAAGAACAGGCACACATCTTCAGGTACCTTCCAAATGTGGATTCCCCTGCAGCCCCGTAGGCGGGCGTGCAGTACGCCAACCGTCAACGGACGTTTTTCCCCTCAAGCCTGTCAGGACGTTGCTCGTCCGTCTTTCCCTCAATAGATGGGAGTAGGCGCGCTTGCGGATGTGTGCGTGTGTGTGGCCACGCGTTTGCTTAGGCATCAGTGTGTGAAAAGGTAGGTGCTTTTCTCTAGCTGCCTGTGCGTGCACGTGGTGCTGGGTGCACATCCCTGGGTGCTCGTGGAAAGGTTTCTGCATGGTTTTCGCTGAGGAATCGTGTGTGTGCACATGGACAAAGAGAAGGCGCAGCAACCAGGTTCCAGCGCCGAAGAAGGCAAAAGGCGAGGTTTCCGGCGCTATCTCCTTCTCTCCCCAGAGCTAGTCGCGCAAAGCAAGCCGCTAAGCCGGCGACCGGCAAGAGAGCTACAACGAAGCATGCCGAACGGAGAAAATAGCAGCAGCTCATCTGTTCACACCTTGTTTCTGCCATGTGCTTGAACGCCAAGACGTTCGCGCTTCTGTGAGATGAAAGACGTCCTTCTGCATATGTGGTTGCTCACACCGGTGCACTTGTTAGTGTATCCATTCAGTCCTGGGCTGCGGGGCATTCAGAAGTGGCTCTGTGGAGACGTCTGCATAGAGGCAGCTGTCAGAACACGCACACTCGATTGTTCACCAAAACATATGCAGACGCGTCCTTAGCCTGTAGATTTGGATGCACAGAGTTCCCTGTGTTCGCAAGAGACAAGGGAATCGCGTCTGTGCGCACAGAAGCAATAGCGGACCGTTTCCCTCGGAGTGAACGCGAAAGAGCCGTCTATATACTCGCAGACACGCGAACGTGCCTCAATGCGGTCACAGAGGCAGCAGCTTTTGCACAGATGCTCCTGGTGATTCTGGCACTTTCCAGGCACACTCCTGAAAGTCGCGCACACTGCTGTTCACTCGCTAAACGACCTCTTGGGAAACACGTCTCCGGTCGACGGACCGCTCAGATTGCTTCTCGTGTAACTGTGAACTGTGTCAGCGCAGGGAATCCGTCTCTGTTGAGCAGATGTCAATCCTGCCTCGCTTTTGCTTTGTTGCCTCTACCAAGATGATTTCCCGTTTCTCTCTTCACTGGAGCAGGCAGACACAGCCAACGCACATCAAGTGTCAAGAGACACGCTCTGCTGAGCTCAACGCTTGTGCAGATGCACATGTGCGACGAAGTCAACACACGTGCTTGTGGAGAGAAAGAAAGGGACTCCCAGGCGTGTGGAGCGACGGGGAGAAAGAGCAGGCGCTGAGGAACACAGTTTCAAACAGACTGTCTCCACACAAACAGGCACCTGTCTGCAGGTATCCTAGATCTTGATTCTTGAACTTGAGGAAACACGCGTCTGAGCAAAACTCCCAAACGCTTCCAGGAAAGACACAGGCTCTCCCACAAGCACACAAGTGTTTGCCCTCAGCTATAGATCAGGGACAAGCCTGTGAAGAGATGCCCTGCTATTCTTTCGCCTTATGGCATCATGTGTTTCGTTCCTCTTGGAGATCGATTGTTAAACGTCTTTCCTCGGGCGACTGTGAAGCATTTGCCAGCGGAGGAGAAGTAGCACGGAGCAGCATTCAGTACTGCCTACGAGTGTCTTTGCTACCCTACTAGCGGAGCTCCAAGAACAGGCACACATCTTCAGGTACCTTCCAAATGTGGATTCCCCTGCAGCCCCGTAGGCGGGCGTGCAGTACGCCAACCGTCAACGGACGTTTTTCCCCTCAAGCCTGTCAGGACGTTGCTCGTCCGTCTTTCCCTCAATAGATGGGAGTAGGCGCGCTTGCGGATGTGTGCGTGTGTGTGGCCACGCGTTTGCTTAGGCATCAGTGTGTGAAAAGGTAGGTGCTTTTCTCTAGCTGCGTGTGCGTGCACGTGGTGCTGGGTGCACATCCCCGGGTGCTCGTGGAAAGGTTTCTGCATGGTTTTCGCTGAGGAATCGTGTGTGTGCACATGGACAAAGAGAAGGCGCAGCAACCAGGTTCCAGCGCCGAAGAAGGCAAAAGGCGAGGTTTCCGGCGCTATCTCCTTCTCTCCCCAGAGCTAGTCGCGCAAAGCAAGCCGCTAAGCCGGCGACCGGCAAGAGAGCTACAACGAAGCATGCCGAACGGAGAAAATAGCAGCAGCTCATCTGTTCACACCTTGTTTCTGCCATGTGCTTGAACGCCAAGACGTTCGCGCTTCTGTGAGATGAAAGACGTCCTTCTGCATATGTGGTTGCTCACACCGGTGCACTTGTTAGTGTATCCATTCAGTCCTGGGCTGCGGGGCATTCAGAAGTGGCTCTGTGGAGACGTCTGCATAGAGGCAGCTGTCAGAACACGCACACTCGATTGTTCACCAAAACATATGCAGACGCGTCCTTAGCCTGTAGATTTGGATGCACAGAGTTCCCTGTGTTCGCAAGAGACAAGGGAATCGCGTCTGTACGCACAGAAGCAATAGCGGACCGTTTCCCTCGGAGTGAACGCGAAAGAGCCGTCTATATACTCGCAGACACGGGAACGTGCCTCAATGCGGTCACAGAGGCAGCAGCTTTTGCACAGATGCTCCTGGTGATTCTGGCACTTTCCAGGCACACTCCTGAAAGTCGCGCACACTGCTGTTCACTCGCTAAACGACCTCTTGGGAAACACGTCTCCGGTCGACGGACCGCTCAGATTGCTTCTCGTGTAACTGTGAACTGTGTCAGCGCAGGGAGTCCGTCTCTGTTGAGCAGATGTCAATCCTGCCTCGCTTTTGCTTTGTTGCCTCTACCAAGATGATTTCCCGTTTCTCTCTTCACTGGAGCAGGCAAACACAGCCAACGCACATCAAGTGTCAAGAGACACGCTCTGCTGAGCTCAACGCTTGTGCAGATGCACATGTGCGACGAAGTCAACACACGTGCTTGTGGAGAGAAAGAAAGGGACTCCCAGGCGTGTGGAGCGACGGGGAGAAAGAGCGGGCGCTGAGGAACACAGTTTCAAACAGACTGTCTCCACACAAACAGGCACCTGTCTGCAGGTATCCTAGATCTTGATTCTTGAACTTGAGGAAACACGCGTCTGAGCAAAACTCCCAAACGCTTCCAGGAAAGACACAGGCTCTCCCACAAGCACACAAGTGTTTGCCCTCAGCTATAGATCAGGGACAAGCCTGTGAAGAGATGCCCTGCTATTCTTTCGCCTTATGGCATCATGTGTTTCGTTCCTCTTGGAGATCGATTGTTAAACGTCTTTCCTCGGGCGACTGTGAAGCATTTGCCAGCGGAGGAGAAGTAGCACGGAGCAGCATTCAGTACTGCCTACGAGTGTCTTTGCTACCCTACTAGCGGAGCTCCAAGAACAGGCACACATCTTCAGGTACCTTCCAAATGTGGATTCCCCTGCAGCCCCGTAGGCGGGCGTGCAGTACGCCAACCGTCAACGGACGTTTTTCCCCTCAAGCCTGTCAGGACGTTGCTCGTCCGTCTTTCCCTCAATAGATGGGAGTAGGCGCGCTTGCGGATGTGTGCGTGTGTGTGGCCACGCGTTTGCTTAGGCTTCAGTGTGTGAAAAGGTAGGTGCTTTTCTCTAGCTGCGTGTGCGTGCACGTGGTGCTGGGTGCACATCCCCGGGTGCTCGTGGAAAGGTTTCTGCATGGTTTTCGCTGAGGAATCGTGTGTGTGCACATGGACAAAGAGAAGGCGCAGCAACCAGGTTCCAGCGCCGAAGAAGGCAAAAGGCGAGGTTTCCGGCGCTATCTCCTTCTCTCCCCAGAGCTAGTCGCGCAAAGCAAGCCGCTAAGCCGGCGACCGGCAAGAGAGCTACAACGAAGCATGCCGAACGGAGAAAATAGCAGCAGCTCATCTGTTCACACCTTGTTTCTGCCATGTGCTTGAACGCCAAGACGTTCGCGCTTCTGTGAGATGAAAGACGTCCTTCTGCATATGTGGTTGCTCACACCGGTGCACTTGTTAGTGTATCCATTCAGTCCTGGGCTGCGGGGCATTCAGAAGTGGCTCTGTGGAGACGTCTGCATAGAGGCAGCTGTCAGAACACGCACACTCGATTGTTCACCAAAACATATGCAGACGCGTCCTTAGCCTGTAGATTTGGATGCACAGAGTTCCCTGTGTTCGCAAGAGACAAGGGAATCGCGTCTGTGCGCACAGAAGCAATAGCGGACCGTTTCCCTCGGAGTGAACGCGAAAGAGCCGTCTATATACTCGCAGACACGCGAACGTGCCTCAATGCGGTCACAGAGGCAGCAGCTTTTGCACAGATGCTCCTGGTGATTCTGGCACTTTCCAGGCACACTCCTGAAAGTCGCGCACACTGCTGTTCACTCGCTAAACGACCTCTTGGGAAACACGTCTCCGGTCGACGGACCGCTCAGATTGCTTCTCGTGTAACTGTGAACTGTGTCAGCGCAGGGAGTCCGTCTCTGTTGAGCAGATGTCAATCCTGCCTCGCTTTTGCTTTGTTGCCTCTACCAAGATGATTTCCCGTTTCTCTCTTCACTGGAGCAGGCAGACACAGCCAACGCACATCAAGTGTCAAGAGACACGCTCTGCTGAGCTCAACGCTTGTGCAGATGCACATGTGCGACGAAGTCAACACACGTGCTTGTGGAGAGAAAGAAAGGGACTCCCAGGCGTGTGGAGCGACGGGGAGAAAGAGCGGGCGCTGAGGAACACAGTTTCAAACAGACTGTCTCTACACAAACAGGCACCTGTCTGCAGGTATCCTAGATCTTGATTCTTGAACTTGAGGAAACACGCGTCTGAGCAAAACTCCCAAACGCTTCCAGGAAAGACACAGGCTCTCCCACAAGCACACAAGTGTTTGCCCTCAGCTATAGATCAGGGACAAGCCTGTGAAGAGATGCCCTGCTATTCTTTCGCCTTATGGCATCATGTGTTTCGTTCCTCTTGGAGATCGATTGTTAAACGTCTTTCCTAGGGCGACTGTGAAGCATTTGCCAGCGGAGGAGAAGTAGCACGGAGCAGCATTCAGTACTGCCTACGAGTGTCTTTGCTACCCTACTAGCGGAGCTCCAAGAACAGGCACACATCTTCAGGTACCTTCCAAATGTGGATTCCCCTGCAGCCCCGTAGGCGGGCGTGCAGTACGCCAACCGTCAACGGACGTTTTTCCCCTCAAGCCTGTCAGGACGTTGCTCGTCCGTCTTTCCCTCAATAGATGGGAGTAGGCGCGCTTGCGGATGTGTGCGTGTGTGTGGCCACGCGTTTGCTTAGGCTTCAGTGTGTGAAAAGGTAGGTGCTTTTCTCTAGCTGCGTGTGCGTGCACGTGGTGCTGGGTGCACATCCCCGGGTGCTCGTGGAAAGGTTTCTGCATGGTTTTCGCTGAGGAATCGTGTGTGTGCACATGGACAAAGAGAAGGCGCAGCAACCAGGTTCCAGCGCCGAAGAAGGCAAAAGGCGAGGTTTCCGGCGCTATCTCCTTCTCTCCCCAGAGCTAGTCGCGCAAAGCAAGCCGCTAAGCCGGCGACCGGCAAGAGAGCTACAACGAAGCATGCCGAACGGAGAAAATAGCAGCAGCTCATCTGTTCACACCTTGTTTCTGCCATGTGCTTGAACGCCAAGACGTTCGCGCTTCTGTGAGATGAAAGACGTCCTTCTGCATATGTGGTTGCTCACACCGGTGCACTTGTTAGTGTATCCATTCAGTCCTGGGCTGCGGGGCATTCAGAAGTGGCTCTGTGGAGACGTCTGCATAGAGGCAGCTGTCAGAACACGCACACTCGATTGTTCACCAAAACATATGCAGACGCGTCCTTAGCCTGTAGATTTGGATGCACAGAGTTCCCTGTGTTCGCAAGAGACAAGGGAATCGCGTCTGTGCGCACAGAAGCAATAGCGGACCGTTTCCCTCGGAGTGAACGCGAAAGAGCCGTCTATATACTCGCAGACACGCGAACGTGCCTCAATGCGGTCACAGAGGCAGCAGCTTTTGCACAGATGCTCCTGGTGATTCTGGCACTTTCCAGGCACACTCCTGAAAGTCGCGCACCCTGCTGTTCACTCGCTAAACGACCTCTTGGGAAACACGTCTCCGGTCGACGGACCGCTCAGATTGCTTCTCGTGTAACTGTGAACTGTGTCAGCGCAGGGAATCCGTCTCTGTTGAGCAGATGTCAATCCTGCCTCGCTTTTGCTTTGTTGCCTCTACCAAGATGATTTCCCGTTTCTCTCTTCACTGGAGCAGGCAGACACAGCCAACGCACATCAAGTGTCAAGAGACACGCTCTGCTGAGCTCAACGCTTGTGCAGATGCACATGTGCGACGAAGTCAACACACGTGCTTGTGGAGAGAAAGAAAGGGACTCCCAGGCGTGTGGAGCGACGGGGAGAAAGAGCGGGCGCTGAGGAACACAGTTTCAAACAGACTGTCTCCACACAAACAGGCACCTGTCTGCAGGTATCCTAGATCTTGATTCTTGAACTTGAGGAAACACGCGTCTGAGCAAAACTCCCAAACGCTTCCAGGAAAGACACAGGCTCTCCCACAAGCACACAAGTGTTTGCCCTCAGCTATAGATCAGGGACAAGCCTGTGAAGAGATGCCCTGCTATTCTTTCGCCTTATGGCATCATGTGTTTCGTTCCTCTTGGAGATCGATTGTTAAACGTCTTTCCTAGGGCGACTGTGAAGCATTTGCCAGCGGAGGAGAAGTAGCACGGAGCAGCATTCAGTACTGCCTACGAGTGTCTTTGCTACCCTACTAGCGGAGCTCCAAGAACAGGCACACATCTTCAGGTACCTTCCAAATGTGGATTCCCCTGCAGCCCCGTAGGCGGGCGTGCAGTACGCCAACCGTCAACGGACGTTTTTCCCCTCAAGCCTGTCAGGACGTTGCTCGTCCGTCTTTCCCTCAATAGATGGGAGTAGGCGCGCTTGCGGATGTGTGCGTGTGTGTGGCCACGCGTTTGCTTAGGCATCAGTGTGTGAAAAGGTAGGTGCTTTTCTCTAGCTGCGTGTGCGTGCACGTGGTGCTGGGTGCACATCCCCGGGTGCTCGTGGAAAGGTCTCTGCATGGTTTTCGCTGAGGAATCGTGTGTGTGCACATGGACAAAGAGAAGGCGCAGCAACCAGGTTCCAGCGCCGAAGAAGGCAAAAGGCGAGGTTTCCGGCGCTATCTCCTTCTCTCCCCAGAGCTAGTCGCGCAAAGCAAGCCGCTAAGCCGGCGACCGGCAAGAGAGCTACAACGAAGCATGCCGAACGGAGAAAATAGCAGCAGCTCATCTGTTCACACCTTGTTTCTGCCATGTGCTTGAACGCCAAGACGTTCGCGCTTCTGTGAGATGAAAGACGTCCTTCTGCATATGTGGTTGCTCACACCGGTGCACTTGTTAGTGTATCCATTCAGTCCTGGGCTGCGGGGCATTCAGAAGTGGCTCTGTGGAGACGTCTGCATAGAGGCAGCTGTCAGAACACGCACACTCGATTGTTCACCAAAACATATGCAGACGCGTCCTTAGCCTGTAGATTTGGATGCACAGAGTTCCCTGTGTTCGCAAGAGACAAGGGAATCGCGTCTGTACGCACAGAAGCAATAGCGGACCGTTTCCCTCGGAGTGAACGCGAAAGAGCCGTCTATATACTCGCAGACACGGGAACGTGCCTCAATGCGGTCACAGAGGCAGCAGCTTTTGCACAGATGCTCCTGGTGATTCTGGCACTTTCCAGGCACACTCCTGAAAGTCGCGCACACTGCTGTTCACTCGCTAAACGACCTCTTGGGAAACACGTCTCCGGTCGACGGACCGCTCAGATTGCTTCTCGTGTAACTGTGAACTGTGTCAGCGCAGGGAGTCCGTCTCTGTTGAGCAGATGTCAATCCTGCCTCGCTTTTGCTTTGTTGCCTCTACCAAGATGATTTCCCGTTTCTCTCTTCACTGGAGCAGGCAGACACAGCCAACGCACATCAAGTGTCAAGAGACACGCTCTGCTGAGCTCAACGCTTGTGCAGATGCACATGTGCGACGAAGTCAACACACGTGCTTGTGGAGAGAAAGAAAGGGACTCCCAGGCGTGTGGAGCGACGGGGAGAAAGAGCGGGCGCTGAGGAACACAGTTTCAAACAGACTGTCTCTACACAAACAGGCACCTGTCTGCAGGTATCCTAGATCTTGATTCTTGAACTTGAGGAAACACGCGTCTGAGCAAAACTCCCAAACGCTTCCAGGAAAGACACAGGCTCTCCCACAAGCACACAAGTGTTTGCCCTCAGCTATAGATCAGGGACAAGCCTGTGAAGAGATGCCCTGCTATTCTTTCGCCTTATGGCATCATGTGTTTCGTTCCTCTTGGAGATCGATTGTTAAACGTCTTTCCTAGGGCGACTGTGAAGCATTTGCCAGCGGAGGAGAAGTAGCACGGAGCAGCATTCAGTACTGCCTACGAGTGTCTTTGCTACCCTACTAGCGGAGCTCCAAGAACAGGCACACATCTTCAGGTACCTTCCAAATGTGGATTCCCCTGCAGCCCCGTAGGCGGGCGTGCAGTACGCCAACCGTCAACGGACGTTTTTCCCCTCAAGCCTGTCAGGACGTTGCTCGTCCGTCTTTCCCTCAATAGATGGGAGTAGGCGCGCTTGCGGATGTGTGCGTGTGTGTGGCCACGCGTTTGCTTAGGCATCAGTGTGTGAAAAGGTAGGTGCTTTTCTCTAGCTGCGTGTGCGTGCACGTGGTGCTGGGTGCACATCCCCGGGTGCTCGTGGAAAGGTCTCTGCATGGTTTTCGCTGAGGAATCGTGTGTGTGCACATGGACAAAGAGAAGGCGCAGCAACCAGGTTCCAGCGCCGAAGAAGGCAAAAGGCGAGGTTTCCGGCGCTATCTCCTTCTCTCCCCAGAGCTAGTCGCGCAAAGCAAGCCGCTAAGCCGGCGACCGGCAAGAGAGCTACAACGAAGCATGCCGAACGGAGAAAATAGCAGCAGCTCATCTGTTCACACCTTGTTTCTGCCATGTGCTTGAACGCCAAGACGTTCGCGCTTCTGTGAGATGAAAGACGTCCTTCTGCATATGTGGTTGCTCACACCGGTGCACTTGTTAGTGTATCCATTCAGTCCTGGGCTGCGGGGCATTCAGAAGTGGCTCTGTGGAGACGTCTGCATAGAGGCAGCTGTCAGAACACGCACACTCGATTGTTCACCAAAACATATGCAGACGCGTCCTTAGCCTGTAGATTTGGATGCACAGAGTTCCCTGTGTTCGCAAGAGACAAGGGAATCGCGTCTGTACGCACAGAAGCAATAGCGGACCGTTTCCCTCGGAGTGAACGCGAAAGAGCCGTCTATATACTCGCAGACACGGGAACGTGCCTCAATGCGGTCACAGAGGCAGCAGCTTTTGCACAGATGCTCCTGGTGATTCTGGCACTTTCCAGGCACACTCCTGAAAGTCGCGCACACTGCTGTTCACTCGCTAAACGACCTCTTGGGAAACACGTCTCCGGTCGACGGACCGCTCAGATTGCTTCTCGTGTAACTGTGAACTGTGTCAGCGCAGGGAGTCCGTCTCTGTTGAGCAGATGTCAATCCTGCCTCGCTTTTGCTTTGTTGCCTCTACCAAGATGATTTCCCGTTTCTCTCTTCACTGGAGCAGGCAGACACAGCCAACGCACATCAAGTGTCAAGAGACACGCTCTGCTGAGCTCAACGCTTGTGCAGATGCACATGTGCGACGAAGTCAACACACGTGCTTGTGGAGAGAAAGAAAGGGACTCCCAGGCGTGTGGAGCGACGGGGAGAAAGAGCGGGCGCTGAGGAACACAGTTTCAAACAGACTGTCTCCACACAAACAGGCACCTGTCTGCAGGTATCCTAGATCTTGATTCTTGAACTTGAGGAAACACGCGTCTGAGCAAAACTCCCAAACGCTTCCAGGAAAGACACAGGCTCTCCCACAAGCACACAAGTGTTTGCCCTCAGCTATAGATCAGGGACAAGCCTGTGAAGAGATGCCCTGCTATTCTTTCGCCTTATGGCATCATGTGTTTCGTTCCTCTTGGAGATCGATTGTTAAACGTCTTGCCTAGGGCGACTGTGAAGCATTTGCCAGCGGAGGAGAAGTAGCACGGAGCAGCATTCAGTACTGCCTACGAGTGTCTTTGCTACCCTACTAGCGGAGCTCCAAGAACAGGCACACATCTTCAGGTACCTTCCAAATGTGGATTCCCCTGCAGCCCCGTAGGCGGGCGTGCAGTACGCCAACCGTCAACGGACGTTTTTCCCCTCAAGCCTGTCAGGACGTTGCTCGTCCGTCTTTCCCTCAATAGATGGGAGTAGGCGCGCTTGCGGATGTGTGCGTGTGTGTGGCCACGCGTTTGCTTGGGCATCAGTGTGTGAAAAGGTAGGTGCTTTTCTCTAGCTGCGTGTGCGTGCACGTGGTGCTGGGTGCACATCCCTGGGTGCTCGTGGAAAGGTTTCTGCATGGTTTTCGCTGAGGAATCGTGTGTGTGCACATGGACAAAGAGAAGGCGCAGCAACCAGGTTCCAGCGCCGAAGAAGGCAAAAGGCGAGGTTTCCGGCGCTATCTCCTTCTCTCCCCAGAGCTAGTCGCGCAAAGCAAGCCGCTAAGCCGGCGACCGGCAAGAGAGCTACAACGAAGCATGCCGAACGGAGAAAATAGCAGCAGCTCATCTGTTCACACCTTGTTTCTGCCATGTGCTTGAACGCCAAGACGTTCGCGCTTCTGTGAGATGAAAGACGTCCTTCTGCATACGTGGTTGCTCACACCGGTGCACTTGTTAGTGTATCCATTCAGTCCTGGGCTGCGGGGCATTCAGAAGTGGCTCTGTGGAGACGTCTGCATAGAGGCAGCTGTCAGAACACGCACACTCGATTGTTCACCAAAACATATGCAGACGCGTCCTTAGCCTGTAGATTTGGATGCACAGAGTTCCCTGTGTTCGCAAGAGACAAGGGAATCGCGTCTGTGCGCACAGAAGCAATAGCGGACCGTTTCCCTCGGAGTGAACGCGAAAGAGCCGTCTATATACTCGCAGACACGCGAACGTGCCTCAATGCGGTCACAGAGGCAGCAGCTTTTGCACAGATGCTCCTGGTGATTCTGGCACTTTCCAGGCACACTCCTGAAAGTCGCGCACACTGCTGTTCACTCGCTAAACGACCTCTTGGGAAACACGTCTCCGGTCGACGGACCGCTCAGATTGCTTCTCGTGTAACTGTGAACTGTGTCAGCGCAGGGAATCCGTCTCTGTTGAGCAGATGTCAATCCTGCCTCGCTTTTGCTTTGTTGCCTCTACCAAGATGATTTCCCGTTTCTCTCTTCACTGGAGCAGGCAGACACAGCCAACGCACATCAAGTGTCAAGAGACACGCTCTGCTGAGCTCAACGCTTGTGCAGATGCACATGTGCGACGAAGTCAACACACGTGCTTGTGGAGAGAAAGAAAGGGACTCCCAGGCGTGTGGAGCGACGGGGAGAAAGAGCGGGCGCTGAGGAACACAGTTTCAAACAGACTGTCTCCACACAAACAGGCACCTGTCTGCAGGTATCCTACATCTTGATTCTTGAACTTGAGGAAACACGCGTCTGAGCAAAACTCCCAAACGCTTCCAGGAAAGACACAGGCTCTCCCACAAGCACACAAGTGTTTGCCCTCAGCTATAGATCAGGGACAAGCCTGTGAAGAGATGCCCTGCTATTCTTTCGCCTTATGGCATCATGTGTTTCGTTCCTCTTGGAGATCGATTGTTAAACGTCTTTCCTAGGGCGACTGTGAAGCATTTGCCAGCGGAGGAGAAGTAGCACGGAGCAGCATTCAGTACTGCCTACGAGTGTCTTTGCTACCCTACTAGCGGAGCTCCAAGAACAGGCACACATCTTCAGGTACCTTCCAAATGTGGATTCCCCTGCAGCCCCGTAGGCGGGCGTGCAGTACGCCAACCGTCAACGGACGTTTTTCCCCTCAAGCCTGTCAGGACGTTGCTCGTCCGTCTTTCCCTCAATAGATGGGAGTAGGCGCGCTTGCGGATGTGTGCGTGTGTGTGGCCACGCGTTTGCTTGGGCATCAGTGTGTGAAAAGGTAGGTGCTTTTCTCTAGCTGCCTGTGCGTGCACGTGGTGCTGGGTGCACATCCCTGGGTGCTCGTGGAAAGGTTTCTGCATGGTTTTCGCTGAGGAATCGTGTGTGTGCACATGGACAAAGAGAAGGCGCAGCAACCAGGTTCCAGCGCCGAAGAAGGCAAAAGGCGAGGTTTCCGGCGCTATCTCCTTCTCTCCCCAGAGCTAGTCGCGCAAAGCAAGCCGCTAAGCCGGCGACCGGCAAGAGAGCTACAACGAAGCATGCCGAACGGAGAAAATAGCAGCAGCTCATCTGTTCACACCTTGTTTCTGCCATGTGCTTGAACGCCAAGACGTTCGCGCTTCTGTGAGATGAAAGACGTCCTTCTGCATATGTGGTTGCTCACACCGGTGCACTTGTTAGTGTATCCATTCAGTCCTGGGCTGCGGGGCATTCAGAAGTGGCTCTGTGGAGACGTCTGCATAGAGGCAGCTGTCAGAACACGCACACTCGATTGTTCACCAAAACATATGCAGACGCGTCCTTAGCCTGTAGATTTGGATGCACAGAGTTCCCTGTGTTCGCAAGAGACGAGGGAATCGCGTCTGTGCGCACAGAAGCAATAGCGGACCGTTTCCCTCGGAGTGAACGCGAAAGAGCCGTCTATATACTCGCAGACACGCGAACGTGCCTCAATGCGGTCACAGAGGCAGCAGCTTTTGCACAGATGCTCCTGGTGATTCTGGCACTTTCCAGGCACACTCCTGAAAGTCGCGCACACTGCTGTTCACTCGCTAAACGACCTCTTGGGAAACACGTCTCCGGTCGACGGACCGCTCAGATTGCTTCTCGTGTAACTGTGAACTGTGTCAGCGCAGGGAGTCCGTCTCTGTTGAGCAGATGTCAATCCTGCCTCGCTTTTGCTTTGTTGCCTCTACCAAGATGATTTCCCGTTTCTCTCTTCACTGGAGCAGGCAGACACAGCCAACGCACATCAAGTGTCAAGAGACACGCTCTGCTGAGCTCAACGCTTGTGCAGATGCACATGTGCGACGAAGTCAACACACGTGCTTGTGGAGAGAAAGAAAGGGACTCCCAGGCGTGTGGAGCGACGGGGAGAAAGAGCGGGCGCTGAGGAACACAGTTTCAAACAGACTGTCTCCACACAAACAGGCACCTGTCTGCAGGTATCCTAGATCTTGATTCTTGAACTTGAGGAAACACGCGTCTGAGCAAAACTCCCAAACGCTTCCAGGAAAGACACAGGCTCTCCCACAAGCACACAAGTGTTTGCCCTCAGCTATAGATCAGGGACAAGCCTGTGAAGAGATGCCCTGCTATTCTTTCGCCTTATGGCATCATGTGTTTCGTTCCTCTTGGAGATCGATTGTTAAACGTCTTTCCTAGGGCGACTGTGAAGCATTTGCCAGCGGAGGAGAAGTAGCACGGAGCAGCATTCAGTACTGCCTACGAGTGTCTTTGCTACCCTACTAGCGGAGCTCCAAGAACAGGCACACATCTTCAGGTACCTTCCAAATGTGGATTCCCCTGCAGCCCCGTAGGCGGGCGTGCAGTACGCCAACCGTCAACGGACGTTTTTCCCCTCAAGCCTGTCAGGACGTTGCTCGTCCGTCTTTCCCTCAATAGATGGGAGTAGGCGCGCTTGCGGATGTGTGCGTGTGTGTGGCCACGCGTTTGCTTGGGCATCAGTGTGTGAAAAGGTAGGTGCTTTTCTCTAGCTGCCTGTGCGTGCACGTGGTGCTGGGTGCACATCCCTGGGTGCTCGTGGAAAGGTTTCTGCATGGTTTTCGCTGAGGAATCGTGTGTGTGCACATGGACAAAGAGAAGGCGCAGCAACCAGGTTCCAGCGCCGAAGAAGGCAAAAGGCGAGGTTTCCGGCGCTATCTCCTTCTCTCCCCAGAGCTAGTCGCGCAAAGCAAGCCGCTAAGCCGGCGACCGGCAAGAGAGCTACAACGAAGCATGCCGAACGGAGAAAATAGCAGCAGCTCATCTGTTCACACCTTGTTTCTGCCATGTGCTTGAACGCCAAGACGTTCGCGCTTCTGTGAGATGAAAGACGTCCTTCTGCATACGTGGTTGCTCACACCGGTGCACTTGTTAGTGTATCCATTCAGTCCTGGGCTGCGGGGCATTCAGAAGTGGCTCTGTGGAGACGTCTGCATAGAGGCAGCTGTCAGAACACGCACACTCGATTGTTCACCAAAACATATGCAGACGCGTCCTTAGCCTGTAGATTTGGATGCACAGAGTTCCCTGTGTTCGCAAGAGACAAGGGAATCGCGTCTGTGCGCACAGAAGCAATAGCGGACCGTTTCCCTCGGAGTGAACGCGAAAGAGCCGTCTATATACTCGCAGACACGCGAACGTGCCTCAATGCGGTCACAGAGGCAGCAGCTTTTGCACAGATGCTCCTGGTGATTCTGGCACTTTCCAGGCACACTCCTGAAAGTCGCGCACACTGCTGTTCACTCGCTAAACGACCTCTTGGGAAACACGTCTCCGGTCGACGGACCGCTCAGATTGCTTCTCGTGTAACTGTGAACTGTGTCAGCGCAGGGAATCCGTCTCTGTTGAGCAGATGTCAATCCTGCCTCGCTTTTGCTTTGTTGCCTCTACCAAGATGATTTCCCGTTTCTCTCTTCACTGGAGCAGGCAGACACAGCCAACGCACATCAAGTGTCAAGAGACACGCTCTGCTGAGCTCAACGCTTGTGCAGATGCACATGTGCGACGAAGTCAACACACGTGCTTGTGGAGAGAAAGAAAGGGACTCCCAGGCGTGTGGAGCGACGGGGAGAAAGAGCGGGCGCTGAGGAACACAGTTTCAAACAGACTGTCTCCACACAAACAGGCACCTGTCTGCAGGTATCCTACATCTTGATTCTTGAACTTGAGGAAACACGCGTCTGAGCAAAACTCCCAAACGCTTCCAGGAAAGACACAGGCTCTCCCACAAGCACACAAGTGTTTGCCCTCAGCTATAGATCAGGGACAAGCCTGTGAAGAGATGCCCTGCTATTCTTTCGCCTTATGGCATCATGTGTTTCGTTCCTCTTGGAGATCGATTGTTAAACGTCTTTCCTAGGGCGACTGTGAAGCATTTGCCAGCGGAGGAGAAGTAGCACGGAGCAGCATTCAGTACTGCCTACGAGTGTCTTTGCTACCCTACTAGCGGAGCTCCAAGAACAGGCACACATCTTCAGGTACCTTCCAAATGTGGATTCCCCTGCAGCCCCGTAGGCGGGCGTGCAGTACGCCAACCGTCAACGGACGTTTTTCCCCTCAAGCCTGTCAGGACGTTGCTCGTCCGTCTTTCCCTCAATAGATGGGAGTAGGCGCGCTTGCGGATGTGTGCGTGTGTGTGGCCACGCGTTTGCTTGGGCATCAGTGTGTGAAAAGGTAGGTGCTTTTCTCTAGCTGCGTGTGCGTGCACGTGGTGCTGGGTGCACATCCCTGGGTGCTCGTGGAAAGGTTTCTGCATGGTTTTCGCTGAGGAATCGTGTGTGTGCACATGGACAAAGAGAAGGCGCAGCAACCAGGTTCCAGCGCCGAAGAAGGCAAAAGGCGAGGTTTCCGGCGCTATCTCCTTCTCTCCCCAGAGCTAGTCGCGCAAAGCAAGCCGCTAAGCCGGCGACCGGCAAGAGAGCTACAACGAAGCATGCCGAACGGAGAAAATAGCAGCAGCTCATCTGTTCACACCTTGTTTCTGCCATGTGCTTGAACGCCAAGACGTTCGCGCTTCTGTGAGATGAAAGACGTCCTTCTGCATACGTGGTTGCTCACACCGGTGCACTTGTTAGTGTATCCATTCAGTCCTGGGCTGCGGGGCATTCAGAAGTGGCTCTGTGGAGACGTCTGCATAGAGGCAGCTGTCAGAACACGCACACTCGATTGTTCACCAAAACATATGCAGACGCGTCCTTAGCCTGTAGATTTGGATGCACAGAGTTCCCTGTGTTCGCAAGAGACAAGGGAATCGCGTCTGTGCGCACAGAAGCAATAGCGGACCGTTTCCCTCGGAGTGAACGCGAAAGAGCCGTCTATATACTCGCAGACACGCGAACGTGCCTCAATGCGGTCACAGAGGCAGCAGCTTTTGCACAGATGCTCCTGGTGATTCTGGCACTTTCCAGGCACACTCCTGAAAGTCGCGCACACTGCTGTTCACTCGCTAAACGACCTCTTGGGAAACACGTCTCCGGTCGACGGACCGCTCAGATTGCTTCTCGTGTAACTGTGAACTGTGTCAGCGCAGGGAATCCGTCTCTGTTGAGCAGATGTCAATCCTGCCTCGCTTTTGCTTTGTTGCCTCTACCAAGATGATTTCCCGTTTCTCTCTTCACTGGAGCAGGCAGACACAGCCAACGCACATCAAGTGTCAAGAGACACGCTCTGCTGAGCTCAACGCTTGTGCAGATGCACATGTGCGACGAAGTCAACACACGTGCTTGTGGAGAGAAAGAAAGGGACTCCCAGGCGTGTGGAGCGACGGGGAGAAAGAGCGGGCGCTGAGGAACACAGTTTCAAACAGACTGTCTCCACACAAACAGGCACCTGTCTGCAGGTATCCTACATCTTGATTCTTGAACTTGAGGAAACACGCGTCTGAGCAAAACTCCCAAACGCTTCCAGGAAAGACACAGGCTCTCCCACAAGCACACAAGTGTTTGCCCTCAGCTATAGATCAGGGACAAGCCTGTGAAGAGATGCCCTGCTATTCTTTCGCCTTATGGCATCATGTGTTTCGTTCCTCTTGGAGATCGATTGTTAAACGTCTTTCCTAGGGCGACTGTGAAGCATTTGCCAGCGGAGGAGAAGTAGCACGGAGCAGCATTCAGTACTGCCTACGAGTGTCTTTGCTACCCTACTAGCGGAGCTCCAAGAACAGGCACACATCTTCAGGTACCTTCCAAATGTGGATTCCCCTGCAGCCCCGTAGGCGGGCGTGCAGTACGCCAACCGTCAACGGACGTTTTTCCCCTCAAGCCTGTCAGGACGTTGCTCGTCCGTCTTTCCCTCAATAGATGGGAGTAGGCGCGCTTGCGGATGTGTGCGTGTGTGTGGCCACGCGTTTGCTTGGGCATCAGTGTGTGAAAAGGTAGGTGCTTTTCTCTAGCTGCCTGTGCGTGCACGTGGTGCTGGGTGCACATCCCTGGGTGCTCGTGGAAAGGTTTCTGCATGGTTTTCGCTGAGGAATCGTGTGTGTGCACATGGACAAAGAGAAGGCGCAGCAACCAGGTTCCAGCGCCGAAGAAGGCAAAAGGCGAGGTTTCCGGCGCTATCTCCTTCTCTCCCCAGAGCTAGTCGCGCAAAGCAAGCCGCTAAGCCGGCGACCGGCAAGAGAGCTACAACGAAGCATGCCGAACGGAGAAAATAGCAGCAGCTCATCTGTTCACACCTTGTTTCTGCCATGTGCTTGAACGCCAAGACGTTCGCGCTTCTGTGAGATGAAAGACGTCCTTCTGCATACGTGGTTGCTCACACCGGTGCACTTGTTAGTGTATCCATTCAGTCCTGGGCTGCGGGGCATTCAGAAGTGGCTCTGTGGAGACGTCTGCATAGAGGCAGCTGTCAGAACACGCACACTCGATTGTTCACCAAAACATATGCAGACGCGTCCTTAGCCTGTAGATTTGGATGCACAGAGTTCCCTGTGTTCGCAAGAGACGAGGGAATCGCGTCTGTGCGCACAGAAGCAATAGCGGACCGTTTCCCTCGGAGTGAACGCGAAAGAGCCGTCTATATACTCGCAGACACGCGAACGTGCCTCAATGTGGTCACAGAGGCAGCAGCTTTTGCACAGATGCTCCTGGTGATTCTGGCACTTTCCAGGCACACTCCTGAAAGTCGCGCACACTGCTGTTCACTCGCTAAACGACCTCTTGGGAAACACGTCTCCGGTCGACGGACCGCTCAGATTGCTTCTCGTGTAACTGTGAACTGTGTCAGCGCAGGGAATCCGTCTCTGTTGAGCAGATGTCAATCCTGCCTCGCTTTTGCTTTGTTGCCTCTACCAAGATGATTTCCCGTTTCTCTCTTCACTGGAGCAGGCAGACACAGCCAACGCACATCAAGTGTCAAGAGACACGCTCTGCTGAGCTCAACGCTTGTGCAGATGCACATGTGCGACGAAGTCAACACACGTGCTTGTGGAGAGAAAGAAAGGGACTCCCAGGCGTGTGGAGCGACGGGGAGAAAGAGCGGGCGCTGAGGAACACAGTTTCAAACAGACTGTCTCCACACAAACAGGCACCTGTCTGCAGGTATCCTAGATCTTGATTCTTGAACTTGAGGAAACACGCGTCTGAGCAAAACTCCCAAACGCTTCCAGGAAAGACACAGGCTCTCCCACAAGCACACAAGTGTTTGCCCTCAGCTATAGATCAGGGACAAGCCTGTGAAGAGATGCCCTGCTATTCTTTCGCCTTATGGCATCATGTGTTTCGTTCCTCTTGGAGATCGATTGTTAAACGTCTTTCCTAGGGCGACTGTGAAGCATTTGCCAGCGGAGGAGAAGTAGCACGGAGCAGCATTCAGTACTGCCTACGAGTGTCTTTGCTACCCTACTAGCGGAGCTCCAAGAACAGGCACACATCTTCAGGTACCTTCCAAATGTGGATTCCCCTGCAGCCCCGTAGGCGGGCGTGCAGTACGCCAACCGTCAACGGACGTTTTTCCCCTCAAGCCTGTCAGGACGTTGCTCGTCCGTCTTTCCCTCAATAGATGGGAGTAGGCGCGCTTGCGGATGTGTGCGTGTGTGTGGCCACGCGTTTGCTTAGGCTTCAGTGTGTGAAAAGGTAGGTGCTTTTCTCTAGCTGCGTGTGCGTGCACGTGGTGCTGGGTGCACATCCCTGGGTGCTCGTGGAAAGGTTTCTGCATGGTTTTCGCTGAGGAATCGTGTGTGTGCACATGGACAAAGAGAAGGCGCAGCAACCAGGTTCCAGCGCCGAAGAAGGCAAAAGGCGAGGTTTCCGGCGCTATCTCCTTCTCTCCCCAGAGCTAGTCGCGCAAAGCAAGCCGCTAAGCCGGCGACCGGCAAGAGAGCTACAACGAAGCATGCCGAACGGAGAAAATAGCAGCAGCTCATCTGTTCACACCTTGTTTCTGCCATGTGCTTGAACGCCAAGACGTTCGCGCTTCTGTGAGATGAAAGACGTCCTTCTGCATATGTGGTTGCTCACACCGGTGCACTTGTTAGTGTATCCATTCAGTCCTGGGCTGCGGGGCATTCAGAAGTGGCTCTGTGGAGACGTCTGCATAGAGGCAGCTGTCAGAACACGCACACTCGATTGTTCACCAAAACATATGCAGACGCGTCCTTAGCCTGTAGATTTGGATGCACAGAGTTCCCTGTGTTCGCAAGAGACAAGGGAATCGCGTCTGTGCGCACAGAAGCAATAGCGGACCGTTTCCCTCGGAGTGAACGCGAAAGAGCCGTCTATATACTCGCAGACACGCGAACGTGCCTCAATGCGGTCACAGAGGCAGCAGCTTTTGCACAGATGCTCCTGGTGATTCTGGCACTTTCCAGGCACACTCCTGAAAGTCGCGCACACTGCTGTTCACTCGCTAAACGACCTCTTGGGAAACACGTCTCCGGTCGACGGACCGCTCAGATTGCTTCTCGTGTAACTGTGAACTGTGTCAGCGCAGGGAATCCGTCTCTGTTGAGCAGATGTCAATCCTGCCTCGCTTTTGCTTTGTTGCCTCTACCAAGATGATTTCCCGTTTCTCTCTTCACTGGAGCAGGCAGACACAGCCAACGCACATCAAGTGTCAAGAGACACGCTCTGCTGAGCTCAACGCTTGTGCAGATGCACATGTGCGACGAAGTCAACACACGTGCTTGTGGAGAGAAAGAAAGGGACTCCCAGGCGTGTGGAGCGACGGGGAGAAAGAGCGGGCGCTGAGGAACACAGTTTCAAACAGACTGTCTCCACACAAACAGGCACCTGTCTGCAGGTATCCTAGATCTTGATTCTTGAACTTGAGGAAACACGCGTCTGAGCAAAACTCCCAAACGCTTCCAGGAAAGACACAGGCTCTCCCACAAGCACACAAGTGTTTGCCCTCAGCTATAGATCAAGGACAAGCCTGTGAAGAGATGCCCTGCTATTCTTTCGCCTTATGGCATCATGTGTTTCGTTCCTCTTGGAGATCGATTGTTAAACGTCTTTCCTAGGGCGACTGTGAAGCATTTGCCAGCGGAGGAGAAGTAGCACGGAGCAGCATTCAGTACTGCCTACGAGTGTCTTTGCTACCCTACTAGCGGAGCTCCAAGAACAGGCACACATCTTCAGGTACCTTCCAAATGTGGATTCCCCTGCAGCCCCGTAGGCGGGCGTGCAGTACGCCAACCGTCAACGGACGTTTTTCCCCTCAAGCCTGTCAGGACGTTGCTCGTCCGTCTTTCCCTCAATAGATGGGAGTAGGCGCGCTTGCGGATGTGTGCGTGTGTGTGGCCACGCGTTTGCTTAGGCATCAGTGTGTGAAAAGGTAGGTGCTTTTCTCTAGCTGCGTGTGCGTGCACGTGGTGCTGGGTGCACATCCCTGGGTGCTCGTGGAAAGGTTTCTGCATGGTTTTCGCTGAGGAATCGTGTGTGTGCACATGGACAAAGAGAAGGCGCAGCAACCAGGTTCCAGCGCCGAAGAAGGCAAAAGGCGAGGTTTCCGGCGCTATCTCCTTCTCTCCCCAGAGCTAGTCGCGCAAAGCAAGCCGCTAAGCCGGCGACCGGCAAGAGAGCTACAACGAAGCATGCCGAACGGAGAAAATAGCAGCAGCTCATCTGTTCACACCTTGTTTCTGCCATGTGCTTGAACGCCAAGACGTTCGCGCTTCTGTGAGATGAAAGACGTCCTTCTGCATATGTGGTTGCTCACACCGGTGCACTTGTTAGTGTATCCATTCAGTCCTGGGCTGCGGGGCATTCAGAAGTGGCTCTGTGGAGACGTCTGCATAGAGGCAGCTGTCAGAACACGCACACTCGATTGTTCACCAAAACATATGCAGACGCGTCCTTAGCCTGTAGATTTGGATGCACAGAGTTCCCTGTGTTCGCAAGAGACAAGGGAATCGCGTCTGTGCGCACAGAAGCAATAGCGGACCGTTTCCCTCGGAGTGAACGCGAAAGAGCCGTCTATATACTCGCAGACACGCGAACGTGCCTCAATGCGGTCACAGAGGCAGCAGCTTTTGCACAGATGCTCCTGGTGATTCTGGCACTTTCCAGGCACACTCCTTGAAAGTCGCGCACACTGCTGTTCACTCGCTAAACGACCTCTTGGGAAACACGTCTCCGGTCGACGGACCGCTCAGATTGCTTCTCGTGTAACTGTGAACTGTGTCAGCGCAGGGAATCCGTCTCTGTTGAGCAGATGTCAATCCTGCCTCGCTTTTGCTTTGTTGCCTCTACCAAGATGATTTCCCGTTTCTCTCTTCACTGGAGCACGCAGACACAGCCAACGCACATCAAGTGTCAAGAGACACGCTCTGCTGAGCTCAACGCTTGTGCAGATGCACATGTGCGACGAAGTCAACACACGTGCTTGTGGAGAGAAAGAAAGGGACTCCCAGGCGTGTGGAGCGACGGGGAGAAAGAGCGGGCGCTGAGGAACACAGTTTCAAACAGACTGTCTCCACACAAACAGGCACCTGTCTGCAGGTATCCTAGATCTTGATTCTTGAACTTGAGGAAACACGCGTCTGAGCAAAACTCCCAAACGCTTCCAGGAAAGACACAGGCTCTCCCACAAGCACACAAGTGTTTGCCCTCAGCTATAGATCAAGGACAAGCCTGTGAAGAGATGCCCTGCTATTCTTTCGCCTTATGGCATCATGTGTTTCGTTCCTCTTGGAGATCGATTGTTAAACGTCTTTCCTAGGGCGACTGTGAAGCATTTGCCAGCGGAGGAGAAGTAGCACGGAGCAGCATTCAGTACTGCCTACGAGTGTCTTTGCTACCCTACTAGCGGAGCTCCAAGAACAGGCACACATCTTCAGGTACCTTCCAAATGTGGATTCCCCTGCAGCCCCGTAGGCGGGCGTGCAGTACGCCAACCGTCAACGGACGTTTTTCCCCTCAAGCCTGTCAGGACGTTGCTCGTCCGTCTTTCCCTCAATAGATGGGAGTAGGCGCGCTTGCGGATGTGTGCGTGTGTGTGGCCACGCGTTTGCTTAGGCATCAGTGTGTGAAAAGGTAGGTGCTTTTCTCTAGCTGCGTGTGCGTGCACGTGGTGCTGGGTGCACATCCCTGGGTGCTCGTGGAAAGGTTTCTGCATGGTTTTCGCTGAGGAATCGTGTGTGTGCACATGGACAAAGAGAAGGCGCAGCAACCAGGTTCCAGCGCCGAAGAAGGCAAAAGGCGAGGTTTCCGGCGCTATCTCCTTCTCTCCCCAGAGCTAGTCGCGCAAAGCAAGCCGCTAAGCCGGCGACCGGCAAGAGAGCTACAACGAAGCATGCCGAACGGAGAAAATAGCAGCAGCTCATCTGTTCACACCTTGTTTCTGCCATGTGCTTGAACGCCAAGACGTTCGCGCTTCTGTGAGATGAAAGACGTCCTTCTGCATATGTGGTTGCTCACACCGGTGCACTTGTTAGTGTATCCATTCAGTCCTGGGCTGCGGGGCATTCAGAAGTGGCTCTGTGGAGACGTCTGCATAGAGGCAGCTGTCAGAACACGCACACTCGATTGTTCACCAAAACATATGCAGACGCGTCCTTAGCCTGTAGATTTGGATGCACAGAGTTCCCTGTGTTCGCAAGAGACAAGGGAATCGCGTCTGTGCGCACAGAAGCAATAGCGGACCGTTTCCCTCGGAGTGAACGCGAAAGAGCCGTCTATATACTCGCAGACACGCGAACGTGCCTCAATGCGGTCACAGAGGCAGCAGCTTTTGCACAGATGCTCCTGGTGATTCTGGCACTTTCCAGGCACACTCCTTGAAAGTCGCGCACACTGCTGTTCACTCGCTAAACGACCTCTTGGGAAACACGTCTCCGGTCGACGGACCGCTCAGATTGCTTCTCGTGTAACTGTGAACTGTGTCAGCGCAGGGAATCCGTCTCTGTTGAGCAGATGTCAATCCTGCCTCGCTTTTGCTTTGTTGCCTCTACCAAGATGATTTCCCGTTTCTCTCTTCACTGGAGCACGCAGACACAGCCAACGCACATCAAGTGTCAAGAGACACGCTCTGCTGAGCTCAACGCTTGTGCAGATGCACATGTGCGACGAAGTCAACACACGTGCTTGTGGAGAGAAAGAAAGGGACTCCCAGGCGTGTGGAGCGACGGGGAGAAAGAGCGGGCGCTGAGGAACACAGTTTCAAACAGACTGTCTCCACACAAACAGGCACCTGTCTGCAGGTATCCTAGATCTTGATTCTTGAACTTGAGGAAACACGCGTCTGAGCAAAACTCCCAAACGCTTCCAGGAAAGACACAGGCTCTCCCACAAGCACACAAGTGTTTGCCCTCAGCTATAGATCAAGGACAAGCCTGTGAAGAGATGCCCTGCTATTCTTTCGCCTTATGGCATCATGTGTTTCGTTCCTCTTGGAGATCGATTGTTAAACGTCTTTCCTAGGGCGACTGTGAAGCATTTGCCAGCGGAGGAGAAGTAGCACGGAGCAGCATTCAGTACTGCCTACGAGTGTCTTTGCTACCCTACTAGCGGAGCTCCAAGAACAGGCACACATCTTCAGGTACCTTCCAAATGTGGATTCCCCTGCAGCCCCGTAGGCGGGCGTGCAGTACGCCAACCGTCAACGGACGTTTTTCCCCTCAAGCCTGTCAGGACGTTGCTCGTCCGTCTTTCCCTCAATAGATGGGAGTAGGCGCGCTTGCGGATGTGTGCGTGTGTGTGGCCACGCGTTTGCTTAGGCATCAGTGTGTGAAAAGGTAGGTGCTTTTCTCTAGCTGCGTGTGCGTGCACGTGGTGCTGGGTGCACATCCCTGGGTGCTCGTGGAAAGGTTTCTGCATGGTTTTCGCTGAGGAATCGTGTGTGTGCACATGGACAAAGAGAAGGCGCAGCAACCAGGTTCCAGCGCCGAAGAAGGCAAAAGGCGAGGTTTCCGGCGCTATCTCCTTCTCTCCCCAGAGCTAGTCGCGCAAAGCAAGCCGCTAAGCCGGCGACCGGCAAGAGAGCTACAACGAAGCATGCCGAACGGAGAAAATAGCAGCAGCTCATCTGTTCACACCTTGTTTCTGCCATGTGCTTGAACGCCAAGACGTTCGCGCTTCTGTGAGATGAAAGACGTCCTTCTGCATATGTGGTTGCTCACACCGGTGCACTTGTTAGTGTATCCATTCAGTCCTGGGCTGCGGGGCATTCAGAAGTGGCTCTGTGGAGACGTCTGCATAGAGGCAGCTGTCAGAACACGCACACTCGATTGTTCACCAAAACATATGCAGACGCGTCCTTAGCCTGTAGATTTGGATGCACAGAGTTCCCTGTGTTCGCAAGAGACAAGGGAATCGCGTCTGTGCGCACAGAAGCAATAGCGGACCGTTTCCCTCGGAGTGAATGCGAAAGAGCCGTCTATATACTCGCAGACACGCGAACGTGCCTCAATGCGGTCACAGAGGCAGCAGCTTTTGCACAGATGCTCCTGGTGATTCTGGCACTTTCCAGGCACACTCCTGAAAGTCGCGCACACTGCTGTTCACTCGCTAAACGACCTCTTGGGAAACACGTCTCCGGTCGACGGACCGCTCAGATTGCTTCTCGTGTAACTGTGAACTGTGTCAGCGCAGGGAATCCGTCTCTGTTGAGCAGATGTCAATCCTGCCTCGCTTTTGCTTTGTTGCCTCTACCAAGATGATTTCCCGTTTCTCTCTTCACTGGAGCACGCAGACACAGCCAACGCACATCAAGTGTCAAGAGACACGCTCTGCTGAGCTCAACGCTTGTGCAGATGCACATGTGCGACGAAGTCAACACACGTGCTTGTGGAGAGAAAGAAAGGGACTCCCAGGCGTGTGGAGCGACGGGGAGAAAGAGCGGGCGCTGAGGAACACAGTTTCAAACAGACTGTCTCCACACAAACAGGCACCTGTCTGCAGGTATCCTAGATCTTGATTCTTGAACTTGAGGAAACACGCGTCTGAGCAAAACTCCCAAACGCTTCCAGGAAAGACACAGGCTCTCCCACAAGCACACAAGTGTTTGCCCTCAGCTATAGATCAAGGACAAGCCTGTGAAGAGATGCCCTGCTATTCTTTCGCCTTATGGCATCATGTGTTTCGTTCCTCTTGGAGATCGATTGTTAAACGTCTTTCCTAGGGCGACTGTGAAGCATTTGCCAGCGGAGGAGAAGTAGCACGGAGCAGCATTCAGTACTGCCTACGAGTGTCTTTGCTACCCTACTAGCGGAGCTCCAAGAACAGGCACACATCTTCAGGTACCTTCCAAATGTGGATTCCCCTGCAGCCCCGTAGGCGGGCGTGCAGTACGCCAACCGTCAACGGACGTTTTTCCCCTCAAGCCTGTCAGGACGTTGCTCGTCCGTCTTTCCCTCAATAGATGGGAGTAGGCGCGCTTGCGGATGTGTGCGTGTGTGTGGCCACGCGTTTGCTTAGGCATCAGTGTGTGAAAAGGTAGGTGCTTTTCTCTAGCTGCGTGTGCGTGCACGTGGTGCTGGGTGCACATCCCTGGGTGCTCGTGGAAAGGTTTCTGCATGGTTTTCGCTGAGGAATCGTGTGTGTGCACATGGACAAAGAGAAGGCGCAGCAACCAGGTTCCAGCGCCGAAGAAGGCAAAAGGCGAGGTTTCCAGCGCTATCTCCTTCTCTCCCCAGAGCTAGTCGCGCAAAGCAAGCCGCTAAGCCGGCGACCGGCAAGAGAGCTACAACGAAGCATGCCGAACGGAGAAAATAGCAGCAGCTCATCTGTTCACACCTTGTTTCTGCCATGTGCTTGAACGCCAAGACGTTCGCGCTTCTGTGAGATGAAAGACGTCCTTCTGCATATGTGGTTGCTCACACCGGTGCACTTGTTAGTGTATCCATTCAGTCCTGGGCTGCGGGGCATTCAGAAGTGGCTCTGTGGAGACGTCTGCATAGAGGCAGCTGTCAGAACACGCACACTCGATTGTTCACCAAAACATATGCAGACGCGTCCTTAGCCTGTAGATTTGGATGCACAGAGTTCCCTGTGTTCGCAAGAGACAAGGGAATCGCGTCTGTGCGCACAGAAGCAATAGCGGACCGTTTCCCTCGGAGTGAACGCGAAAGAGCCGTCTATATACTCGCAGACACGCGAACGTGCCTCAATGCGGTCACAGAGGCAGCAGCTTTTGCACAGATGCTCCTGGTGATTCTGGCACTTTCCAGGCACACTCCTGAAAGTCGCGCACACTGCTGTTCACTCGCTAAACGACCTCTTGGGAAACACGTCTCCGGTCGACGGACCGCTCAGATTGCTTCTCGTGTAACTGTGAACTGTGTCAGCGCAGGGAATCCGTCTCTGTTGAGCAGATGTCAATCCTGCCTCGCTTTTGCTTTGTTGCCTCTACCAAGATGATTTCCCGTTTCTCTCTTCACTGGAGCAGGCAGACACAGCCAACGCACATCAAGTGTCAAGAGACACGCTCTGCTGAGCTCAACGCTTGTGCAGATGCACATGTGCGACGAAGTCAACACACGTGCTTGTGGAGAGAAAGAAAGGGACTCCCAGGCGTGTGGAGCGACGGGGAGAAAGAGCGGGCGCTGAGGAACACAGTTTCAAACAGACTGTCTCCACACAAACAGGCACCTGTCTGCAGGTATCCTAGATCTTGATTCTTGAACTTGAGGAAACACGCGTCTGAGCAAAACTCCCAAACGCTTCCAGGAAAGACACAGGCTCTCCCACAAGCACACAAGTGTTTGCCCTCAGCTATAGATCAAGGACAAGCCTGTGAAGAGATGCCCTGCTATTCTTTCGCCTTATGGCATCATGTGTTTCGTTCCTCTTGGAGATCGATTGTTAAACGTCTTTCCTAGGGCGACTGTGAAGCATTTGCCAGCGGAGGAGAAGTAGCACGGAGCAGCATTCAGTACTGCCTACGAGTGTCTTTGCTACCCTACTAGCGGAGCTCCAAGAACAGGCACACATCTTCAGGTACCTTCCAAATGTGGATTCCCCTGCAGCCCCGTAGGCGGGCGTGCAGTACGCCAACCGTCAACGGACGTTTTTCCCCTCAAGCCTGTCAGGACGTTGCTCGTCCGTCTTTCCCTCAATAGATGGGAGTAGGCGCGCTTGCGGATGTGTGCGTGTGTGTGGCCACGCGTTTGCTTAGGCATCAGTGTGTGAAAAGGTAGGTGCTTTTCTCTAGCTGCGTGTGCGTGCACGTGGTGCTGGGTGCACATCCCTGGGTGCTCGTGGAAAGGTTTCTGCATGGTTTTCGCTGAGGAATCGTGTGTGTGCACATGGACAAAGAGAAGGCGCAGCAACCAGGTTCCAGCGCCGAAGAAGGCAAAAGGCGAGGTTTCCGGCGCTATCTCCTTCTCTCCCCAGAGCTAGTCGCGCAAAGCAAGCCGCTAAGCCGGCGACCGGCAAGAGAGCTACAACGAAGCATGCCGAACGGAGAAAATAGCAGCAGCTCATCTGTTCACACCTTGTTTCTGCCATGTGCTTGAACGCCAAGACGTTCGCGCTTCTGTGAGATGAAAGACGTCCTTCTGCATATGTGGTTGCTCACACCGGTGCACTTGTTAGTGTATCCATTCAGTCCTGGGCTGCGGGGCATTCAGAAGTGGCTCTGTGGAGACGTCTGCATAGAGGCAGCTGTCAGAACACGCACACTCGATTGTTCACCAAAACATATGCAGACGCGTCCTTAGCCTGTAGATTTGGATGCACAGAGTTCCCTGTGTTCGCAAGAGACAAGGGAATCGCGTCTGTGCGCACAGAAGCAATAGCGGACCGTTTCCCTCGGAGTGAACGCGAAAGAGCCGTCTATATACTCGCAGACACGCGAACGTGCCTCAATGCGGTCACAGAGGCAGCAGCTTTTGCACAGATGCTCCTGGTGATTCTGGCACTTTCCAGGCACACTCCTGAAAGTCGCGCACACTGCTGTTCACTCGCTAAACGACCTCTTGGGAAACACGTCTCCGGTCGACGGACCGCTCAGATTGCTTCTCGTGTAACTGTGAACTGTGTCAGCGCAGGGAATCCGTCTCTGTTGAGCAGATGTCAATCCTGCCTCGCTTTTGCTTTGTTGCCTCTACCAAGATGATTTCCCGTTTCTCTCTTCACTGGAGCACGCAGACACAGCCAACGCACATCAAGTGTCAAGAGACACGCTCTGCTGAGCTCAACGCTTGTGCAGATGCACATGTGCGACGAAGTCAACACACGTGCTTGTGGAGAGAAAGAAAGGGACTCCCAGGCGTGTGGAGCGACGGGGAGAAAGAGCGGGCGCTGAGGAACACAGTTTCAAACAGACTGTCTCCACACAAACAGGCACCTGTCTGCAGGTATCCTAGATCTTGATTCTTGAACTTGAGGAAACACGCGTCTGAGCAAAACTCCCAAACGCTTCCAGGAAAGACACAGGCTCTCCCACAAGCACACAAGTGTTTGCCCTCAGCTATAGATCAGGGACAAGCCTGTGAAGAGATGCCCTGCTATTCTTTCGCCTTATGGCATCATGTGTTTCGTTCCTCTTGGAGATCGATTGTTAAACGTCTTTCCTAGGGCGACTGTGAAGCATTTGCCAGCGGAGGAGAAGTAGCACGGAGCAGCATTCAGTACTGCCTACGAGTGTCTTTGCTACCCTACTAGCGGAGCTCCAAGAACAGGCACACATCTTCAGGTACCTTCCAAATGTGGATTCCCCTGCAGCCCCGTAGGCGGGCGTGCAGTACGCCAACCGTCAACGGACGTTTTTCCCCTCAAGCCTGTCAGGACGTTGCTCGTCCGTCTTTCCCTCAATAGATGGGAGTAGGCGCGCTTGCGGATGTGTGCGTGTGTGTGGCCACGCGTTTGCTTAGGCATCAGTGTGTGAAAAGGTAGGTGCTTTTCTCTAGCTGCGTGTGCGTGCACGTGGTGCTGGGTGCACATCCCTGGGTGCTCGTGGAAAGGTTTCTGCATGGTTTTCGCTGAGGAATCGTGTGTGTGCACATGGACAAAGAGAAGGCGCAGCAACCAGGTTCCAGCGCCGAAGAAGGCAAAAGGCGAGGTTTCCGGCGCTATCTCCTTCTCTCCCCAGAGCTAGTCGCGCAAAGCAAGCCGCTAAGCCGGCGACCGGCAAGAGAGCTACAACGAAGCATGCCGAACGGAGAAAATAGCAGCAGCTCATCTGTTCACACCTTGTTTCTGCCATGTGCTTGAACGCCAAGACGTTCGCGCTTCTGTGAGATGAAAGACGTCCTTCTGCATATGTGGTTGCTCACACCGGTGCACTTGTTAGTGTATCCATTCAGTCCTGGGCTGCGGGGCATTCAGAAGTGGCTCTGTGGAGACGTCTGCATAGAGGCAGCTGTCAGAACACGCACACTCGATTGTTCACCAAAACATATGCAGACGCGTCCTTAGCCTGTAGATTTGGATGCACAGAGTTCCCTGTGTTCGCAAGAGACAAGGGAATCGCGTCTGTGCGCACAGAAGCAATAGCGGACCGTTTCCCTCGGAGTGAACGCGAAAGAGCCGTCTATATACTCGCAGACACGCGAACGTGCCTCAATGCGGTCACAGAGGCAGCAGCTTTTGCACAGATGCTCCTGGTGATTCTGGCACTTTCCAGGCACACTCCTGAAAGTCGCGCACACTGCTGTTCACTCGCTAAACGACCTCTTGGGAAACACGTCTCCGGTCGACGGACCGCTCAGATTGCTTCTCGTGTAACTGTGAACTGTGTCAGCGCAGGGAATCCGTCTCTGTTGAGCAGATGTCAATCCTGCCTCGCTTTTGCTTTGTTGCCTCTACCAAGATGATTTCCCGTTTCTCTCTTCACTGGAGCACGCAGACACAGCCAACGCACATCAAGTGTCAAGAGACACGCTCTGCTGAGCTCAACGCTTGTGCAGATGCACATGTGCGACGAAGTCAACACACGTGCTTGTGGAGAGAAAGAAAGGGACTCCCAGGCGTGTGGAGCGACGGGGAGAAAGAGCGGGCGCTGAGGAACACAGTTTCAAACAGACTGTCTCCACACAAACAGGCACCTGTCTGCAGGTATCCTAGATCTTGATTCTTGAACTTGAGGAAACACGCGTCTGAGCAAAACTCCCAAACGCTTCCAGGAAAGACACAGGCTCTCCCACAAGCACACAAGTGTTTGCCCTCAGCTATAGATCAGGGACAAGCCTGTGAAGAGATGCCCTGCTATTCTTTCGCCTTATGGCATCATGTGTTTCGTTCCTCTTGGAGATCGATTGTTAAACGTCTTTCCTAGGGCGACTGTGAAGCATTTGCCAGCGGAGGAGAAGTAGCACGGAGCAGCATTCAGTACTGCCTACGAGTGTCTTTGCTACCCTACTAGCGGAGCTCCAAGAACAGGCACACATCTTCAGGTACCTTCCAAATGTGGATTCCCCTGCAGCCCCGTAGGCGGGCGTGCAGTACGCCAACCGTCAACGGACGTTTTTCCCCTCAAGCCTGTCAGGACGTTGCTCGTCCGTCTTTCCCTCAATAGATGGGAGTAGGCGCGCTTGCGGATGTGTGCGTGTGTGTGGCCACGCGTTTGCTTAGGCATCAGTGTGTGAAAAGGTAGGTGCTTTTCTCTAGCTGCGTGTGCGTGCACGTGGTGCTGGGTGCACATCCCTGGGTGCTCGTGGAAAGGTTTCTGCATGGTTTTCGCTGAGGAATCGTGTGTGTGCACATGGACAAAGAGAAGGCGCAGCAACCAGGTTCCAGCGCCGAAGAAGGCAAAAGGCGAGGTTTCCGGCGCTATCTCCTTCTCTCCCCAGAGCTAGTCGCGCAAAGCAAGCCGCTAAGCCGGCGACCGGCAAGAGAGCTACAACGAAGCATGCCGAACGGAGAAAATAGCAGCAGCTCATCTGTTCACACCTTGTTTCTGCCATGTGCTTGAACGCCAAGACGTTCGCGCTTCTGTGAGATGAAAGACGTCCTTCTGCATATGTGGTTGCTCACACCGGTGCACTTGTTAGTGTATCCATTCAGTCCTGGGCTGCGGGGCATTCAGAAGTGGCTCTGTGGAGACGTCTGCATAGAGGCAGCTGTCAGAACACGCACACTCGATTGTTCACCAAAACATATGCAGACGCGTCCTTAGCCTGTAGATTTGGATGCACAGAGTTCCCTGTGTTCGCAAGAGACAAGGGAATCGCGTCTGTGCGCACAGAAGCAATAGCGGACCGTTTCCCTCGGAGTGAACGCGAAAGAGCCGTCTATATACTCGCAGACACGCGAACGTGCCTCAATGCGGTCACAGAGGCAGCAGCTTTTGCACAGATGCTCCTGGTGATTCTGGCACTTTCCAGGCACACTCCTTGAAAGTCGCGCACACTGCTGTTCACTCGCTAAACGACCTCTTGGGAAACACGTCTCCGGTCGACGGACCGCTCAGATTGCTTCTCGTGTAACTGTGAACTGTGTCAGCGCAGGGAATCCGTCTCTGTTGAGCAGATGTCAATCCTGCCTCGCTTTTGCTTTGTTGCCTCTACCAAGATGATTTCCCGTTTCTCTCTTCACTGGAGCACGCAGACACAGCCAACGCACATCAAGTGTCAAGAGACACGCTCTGCTGAGCTCAACGCTTGTGCAGATGCACATGTGCGACGAAGTCAACACACGTGCTTGTGGAGAGAAAGAAAGGGACTCCCAGGCGTGTGGAGCGACGGGGAGAAAGAGCGGGCGCTGAGGAACACAGTTTCAAACAGACTGTCTCCACACAAACAGGCACCTGTCTGCAGGTATCCTAGATCTTGATTCTTGAACTTGAGGAAACACGCGTCTGAGCAAAACTCCCAAACGCTTCCAGGAAAGACACAGGCTCTCCCACAAGCACACAAGTGTTTGCCCTCAGCTATAGATCAGGGACAAGCCTGTGAAGAGATGCCCTGCTATTCTTTCGCCTTATGGCATCATGTGTTTCGTTCCTCTTGGAGATCGATTGTTAAACGTCTTTCCTAGGGCGACTGTGAAGCATTTGCCAGCGGAGGAGAAGTAGCACGGAGCAGCATTCAGTACTGCCTACGAGTGTCTTTGCTACCCTACTAGCGGAGCTCCAAGAACAGGCACACATCTTCAGGTACCTTCCAAATGTGGATTCCCCTGCAGCCCCGTAGGCGGGCGTGCAGTACGCCAACCGTCAACGGACGTTTTTCCCCTCAAGCCTGTCAGGACGTTGCTCGTCCGTCTTTCCCTCAATAGATGGGAGTAGGCGCGCTTGCGGATGTGTGCGTGTGTGTGGCCACGCGTTTGCTTAGGCATCAGTGTGTGAAAAGGTAGGTGCTTTTCTCTAGCTGCGTGTGCGTGCACGTGGTGCTGGGTGCACATCCCTGGGTGCTCGTGGAAAGGTTTCTGCATGGTTTTCGCTGAGGAATCGTGTGTGTGCACATGGACAAAGAGAAGGCGCAGCAACCAGGTTCCAGCGCCGAAGAAGGCAAAAGGCGAGGTTTCCGGCGCTATCTCCTTCTCTCCCCAGAGCTAGTCGCGCAAAGCAAGCCGCTAAGCCGGCGACCGGCAAGAGAGCTACAACGAAGCATGCCGAACGGAGAAAATAGCAGCAGCTCATCTGTTCACACCTTGTTTCTGCCATGTGCTTGAACGCCAAGACGTTCGCGCTTCTGTGAGATGAAAGACGTCCTTCTGCATATGTGGTTGCTCACACCGGTGCACTTGTTAGTGTATCCATTCAGTCCTGGGCTGCGGGGCATTCAGAAGTGGCTCTGTGGAGACGTCTGCATAGAGGCAGCTGTCAGAACACGCACACTCGATTGTTCACCAAAACATATGCAGACGCGTCCTTAGCCTGTAGATTTGGATGCACAGAGTTCCCTGTGTTCGCAAGAGACAAGGGAATCGCGTCTGTGCGCACAGAAGCAATAGCGGACCGTTTCCCTCGGAGTGAACGCGAAAGAGCCGTCTATATACTCGCAGACACGCGAACGTGCCTCAATGCGGTCACAGAGGCAGCAGCTTTTGCACAGATGCTCCTGGTGATTCTGGCACTTTCCAGGCACACTCCTTGAAAGTCGCGCACACTGCTGTTCACTCGCTAAACGACCTCTTGGGAAACACGTCTCCGGTCGACGGACCGCTCAGATTGCTTCTCGTGTAACTGTGAACTGTGTCAGCGCAGGGAATCCGTCTCTGTTGAGCAGATGTCAATCCTGCCTCGCTTTTGCTTTGTTGCCTCTACCAAGATGATTTCCCGTTTCTCTCTTCACTGGAGCACGCAGACACAGCCAACGCACATCAAGTGTCAAGAGACACGCTCTGCTGAGCTCAACGCTTGTGCAGATGCACATGTGCGACGAAGTCAACACACGTGCTTGTGGAGAGAAAGAAAGGGACTCCCAGGCGTGTGGAGCGACGGGGAGAAAGAGCGGGCGCTGAGGAACACAGTTTCAAACAGACTGTCTCCACACAAACAGGCACCTGTCTGCAGGTATCCTAGATCTTGATTCTTGAACTTGAGGAAACACGCGTCTGAGCAAAACTCCCAAACGCTTCCAGGAAAGACACAGGCTCTCCCACAAGCACACAAGTGTTTGCCCTCAGCTATAGATCAAGGACAAGCCTGTGAAGAGATGCCCTGCTATTCTTTCGCCTTATGGCATCATGTGTTTCGTTCCTCTTGGAGATCGATTGTTAAACGTCTTTCCTAGGGCGACTGTGAAGCATTTGCCAGCGGAGGAGAAGTAGCACGGAGCAGCATTCAGTACTGCCTACGAGTGTCTTTGCTACCCTACTAGCGGAGCTCCAAGAACAGGCACACATCTTCAGGTACCTTCCAAATGTGGATTCCCCTGCAGCCCCGTAGGCGGGCGTGCAGTACGCCAACCGTCAACGGACGTTTTTCCCCTCAAGCCTGTCAGGACGTTGCTCGTCCGTCTTTCCCTCAATAGATGGGAGTAGGCGCGCTTGCGGATGTGTGCGTGTGTGTGGCCACGCGTTTGCTTAGGCATCAGTGTGTGAAAAGGTAGGTGCTTTTCTCTAGCTGCGTGTGCGTGCACGTGGTGCTGGGTGCACATCCCTGGGTGCTCGTGGAAAGGTTTCTGCATGGTTTTCGCTGAGGAATCGTGTGTGTGCACATGGACAAAGAGAAGGCGCAGCAACCAGGTTCCAGCGCCGAAGAAGGCAAAAGGCGAGGTTTCCGGCGCTATCTCCTTCTCTCCCCAGAGCTAGTCGCGCAAAGCAAGCCGCTAAGCCGGCGACCGGCAAGAGAGCTACAACGAAGCATGCCGAACGGAGAAAATAGCAGCAGCTCATCTGTTCACACCTTGTTTCTGCCATGTGCTTGAACGCCAAGACGTTCGCGCTTCTGTGAGATGAAAGACGTCCTTCTGCATATGTGGTTGCTCACACCGGTGCACTTGTTAGTGTATCCATTCAGTCCTGGGCTGCGGGGCATTCAGAAGTGGCTCTGTGGAGACGTCTGCATAGAGGCAGCTGTCAGAACACGCACACTCGATTGTTCACCAAAACATATGCAGACGCGTCCTTAGCCTGTAGATTTGGATGCACAGAGTTCCCTGTGTTCGCAAGAGACAAGGGAATCGCGTCTGTGCGCACAGAAGCAATAGCGGACCGTTTCCCTCGGAGTGAACGCGAAAGAGCCGTCTATATACTCGCAGACACGCGAACGTGCCTCAATGCGGTCACAGAGGCAGCAGCTTTTGCACAGATGCTCCTGGTGATTCTGGCACTTTCCAGGCACACTCCTTGAAAGTCGCGCACACTGCTGTTCACTCGCTAAACGACCTCTTGGGAAACACGTCTCCGGTCGACGGACCGCTCAGATTGCTTCTCGTGTAACTGTGAACTGTGTCAGCGCAGGGAATCCGTCTCTGTTGAGCAGATGTCAATCCTGCCTCGCTTTTGCTTTGTTGCCTCTACCAAGATGATTTCCCGTTTCTCTCTTCACTGGAGCACGCAGACACAGCCAACGCACATCAAGTGTCAAGAGACACGCTCTGCTGAGCTCAACGCTTGTGCAGATGCACATGTGCGACGAAGTCAACACACGTGCTTGTGGAGAGAAAGAAAGGGACTCCCAGGCGTGTGGAGCGACGGGGAGAAAGAGCGGGCGCTGAGGAACACAGTTTCAAACAGACTGTCTCCACACAAACAGGCACCTGTCTGCAGGTATCCTAGATCTTGATTCTTGAACTTGAGGAAACACGCGTCTGAGCAAAACTCCCAAACGCTTCCAGGAAAGACACAGGCTCTCCCACAAGCACACAAGTGTTTGCCCTCAGCTATAGATCAAGGACAAGCCTGTGAAGAGATGCCCTGCTATTCTTTCGCCTTATGGCATCATGTGTTTCGTTCCTCTTGGAGATCGATTGTTAAACGTCTTTCCTAGGGCGACTGTGAAGCATTTGCCAGCGGAGGAGAAGTAGCACGGAGCAGCATTCAGTACTGCCTACGAGTGTCTTTGCTACCCTACTAGCGGAGCTCCAAGAACAGGCACACATCTTCAGGTACCTTCCAAATGTGGATTCCCCTGCAGCCCCGTAGGCGGGCGTGCAGTACGCCAACCGTCAACGGACGTTTTTCCCCTCAAGCCTGTCAGGACGTTGCTCGTCCGTCTTTCCCTCAATAGATGGGAGTAGGCGCGCTTGCGGATGTGTGCGTGTGTGTGGCCACGCGTTTGCTTAGGCATCAGTGTGTGAAAAGGTAGGTGCTTTTCTCTAGCTGCGTGTGCGTGCACGTGGTGCTGGGTGCACGTCCCTGGGTGCTCGTGGAAAGGTTTCTGCATGGTTTTCGCTGAGGAATCGTGTGTGTGCACATGGACAAAGAGAAGGCGCAGCAACCAGGTTCCAGCGCCGAAGAAGGCAAAAGGCGAGGTTTCCGGCGCTATCTCCTTCTCTCCCCAGAGCTAGTCGCGCAAAGCAAGCCGCTAAGCCGGCGACCGGCAAGAGAGCTACAACGAAGCATGCCGAACGGAGAAAATAGCAGCAGCTCATCTGTTCACACCTTGTTTCTGCCATGTGCTTGAACGCCAAGACGTTCGCGCTTCTGTGAGATGAAAGACGTCCTTCTGCATATGTGGTTGCTCACACCGGTGCACTTGTTAGTGTATCCATTCAGTCCTGGGCTGCGGGGCATTCAGAAGTGGCTCTGTGGAGACGTCTGCATAGAGGCAGCTGTCAGAACACGCACACTCGATTGTTCACCAAAACATATGCAGACGCGTCCTTAGCCTGTAGATTTGGATGCACAGAGTTCCCTGTGTTCGCAAGAGACAAGGGAATCGCGTCTGTGCGCACAGAAGCAATAGCGGACCGTTTCCCTCGGAGTGAACGCGAAAGAGCCGTCTATATACTCGCAGACACGCGAACGTGCCTCAATGCGGTCACAGAGGCAGCAGCTTTTGCACAGATGCTCCTGGTGATTCTGGCACTTTCCAGGCACACTCCTGAAAGTCGCGCACACTGCTGTTCACTCGCTAAACGACCTCTTGGGAAACACGTCTCCGGTCGACGGACCGCTCAGATTGCTTCTCGTGTAACCGTGAACTGTGTCAGCGCAGGGAATCCGTCTCTGTTGAGCAGATGTCAATCCTGCCTCGCTTTTGCTTTGTTGCCTCTACCAAGATGATTTCCCGTTTCTCTCTTCACTGGAGCACGCAGACACAGCCAACGCACATCAAGTGTCAAGAGACACGCTCTGCTGAGCTCAACGCTTGTGCAGATGCACATGTGCGACGAAGTCAACACACGTGCTTGTGGAGAGAAAGAAAGGGACTCCCAGGCGTGTGGAGCGACGGGGAGAAAGAGCGGGCGCTGAGGAACACAGTTTCAAACAGACTGTCTCCACACAAACAGGCACCTGTCTGCAGGTATCCTAGATCTTGATTCTTGAACTTGAGGAAACACGCGTCTGAGCAAAACTCCCAAACGCTTCCAGGAAAGACACAGGCTCTCCCACAAGCACACAAGTGTTTGCCCTCAGCTATAGATCAAGGACAAGCCTGTGAAGAGATGCCCTGCTATTCTTTCGCCTTATGGCATCATGTGTTTCGTTCCTCTTGGAGATCGATTGTTAAACGTCTTTCCTAGGGCGACTGTGAAGCATTTGCCAGCGGAGGAGAAGTAGCACGGAGCAGCATTCAGTACTGCCTACGAGTGTCTTTGCTACCCTACTAGCGGAGCTCCAAGAACAGGCACACATCTTCAGGTACCTTCCAAATGTGGATTCCCCTGCAGCCCCGTAGGCGGGCGTGCAGTACGCCAACCGTCAACGGACGTTTTTCCCCTCAAGCCTGTCAGGACGTTGCTCGTCCGTCTTTCCCTCAATAGATGGGAGTAGGCGCGCTTGCGGATGTGTGCGTGTGTGTGGCCACGCGTTTGCTTAGGCATCAGTGTGTGAAAAGGTAGGTGCTTTTCTCTAGCTGCGTGTGCGTGCACGTGGTGCTGGGTGCACATCCCTGGGTGCTCGTGGAAAGGTTTCTGCATGGTTTTCGCTGAGGAATCGTGTGTGTGCACATGGACAAAGAGAAGGCGCAGCAACCAGGTTCCAGCGCCGAAGAAGGCAAAAGGCGAGGTTTCCAGCGCTATCTCCTTCTCTCCCCAGAGCTAGTCGCGCAAAGCAAGCCGCTAAGCCGGCGACCGGCAAGAGAGCTACAACGAAGCATGCCGAACGGAGAAAATAGCAGCAGCTCATCTGTTCACACCTTGTTTCTGCCATGTGCTTGAACGCCAAGACGTTCGCGCTTCTGTGAGATGAAAGACGTCCTTCTGCATATGTGGTTGCTCACACCGGTGCACTTGTTAGTGTATCCATTCAGTCCTGGGCTGCGGGGCATTCAGAAGTGGCTCTGTGGAGACGTCTGCATAGAGGCAGCTGTCAGAACACGCACACTCGATTGTTCACCAAAACATATGCAGACGCGTCCTTAGCCTGTAGATTTGGATGCACAGAGTTCCCTGTGTTCGCAAGAGACAAGGGAATCGCGTCTGTGCGCACAGAAGCAATAGCGGACCGTTTCCCTCGGAGTGAACGCGAAAGAGCCGTCTATATACTCGCAGACACGCGAACGTGCCTCAATGCGGTCACAGAGGCAGCAGCTTTTGCACAGATGCTCCTGGTGATTCTGGCACTTTCCAGGCACACTCCTGAAAGTCGCGCACACTGCTGTTCACTCGCTAAACGACCTCTTGGGAAACACGTCTCCGGTCGACGGACCGCTCAGATTGCTTCTCGTGTAACTGTGAACTGTGTCAGCGCAGGGAATCCGTCTCTGTTGAGCAGATGTCAATCCTGCCTCGCTTTTGCTTTGTTGCCTCTACCAAGATGATTTCCCGTTTCTCTCTTCACTGGAGCACGCAGACACAGCCAACGCACATCAAGTGTCAAGAGACACGCTCTGCTGAGCTCAACGCTTGTGCAGATGCACATGTGCGACGAAGTCAACACACGTGCTTGTGGAGAGAAAGAAAGGGACTCCCAGGTGTGTGGAGCGACGGGGAGAAAGAGCGGGCGCTGAGGAACACAGTTTCAAACAGACTGTCTCCACACAAACAGGCACCTGTCTGCAGGTATCCTAGATCTTGATTCTTGAACTTGAGGAAACACGCGTCTGAGCAAAACTCCCAAACGCTTCCAGGAAAGACACAGGCTCTCCCACAAGCACACAAGTGTTTGCCCTCAGCTATAGATCAAGGACAAGCCTGTGAAGAGATGCCCTGCTATTCTTTCGCCTTATGGCATCATGTGTTTCGTTCCTCTTGGAGATCGATTGTTAAACGTCTTTCCTAGGGCGACTGTGAAGCATTTGCCAGCGGAGGAGAAGTAGCACGGAGCAGCATTCAGTACTGCCTACGAGTGTCTTTGCTACCCTACTAGCGGAGCTCCAAGAACAGGCACACATCTTCAGGTACCTTCCAAATGTGGATTCCCCTGCAGCCCCGTAGGCGGGCGTGCAGTACGCCAACCGTCAACGGACGTTTTTCCCCTCAAGCCTGTCAGGACGTTGCTCGTCCGTCTTTCCCTCAATAGATGGGAGTAGGCGCGCTTGCGGATGTGTGCGTGTGTGTGGCCACGCGTTTGCTTAGGCATCAGTGTGTGAAAAGGTAGGTGCTTTTCTCTAGCTGCGTGTGCGTGCACGTGGTGCTGGGTGCACATCCCTGGGTGCTCGTGGAAAGGTTTCTGCATGGTTTTCGCTGAGGAATCGTGTGTGTGCACATGGACAAAGAGAAGGCGCAGCAACCAGGTTCCAGCGCCGAAGAAGGCAAAAGGCGAGGTTTCCGGCGCTATCTCCTTCTCTCCCCAGAGCTAGTCGCGCAAAGCAAGCCGCTAAGCCGGCGACCGGCAAGAGAGCTACAACGAAGCATGCCGAACGGAGAAAATAGCAGCAGCTCATCTGTTCACACCTTGTTTCTGCCATGTGCTTGAACGCCAAGACGTTCGCGCTTCTGTGAGATGAAAGACGTCCTTCTGCATATGTGGTTGCTCACACCGGTGCACTTGTTAGTGTATCCATTCAGTCCTGGGCTGCGGGGCATTCAGAAGTGGCTCTGTGGAGACGTCTGCATAGAGGCAGCTGTCAGAACACGCACACTCGATTGTTCACCAAAACATATGCAGACGCGTCCTTAGCCTGTAGATTTGGATGCACAGAGTTCCCTGTGTTCGCAAGAGACAAGGGAATCGCGTCTGTGCGCACAGAAGCAATAGCGGACCGTTTCCCTCGGAGTGAACGCGAAAGAGCCGTCTATATACTCGCAGACACGCGAACGTGCCTCAATGCGGTCACAGAGGCAGCAGCTTTTGCACAGATGCTCCTGGTGATTCTGGCACTTTCCAGGCACACTCCTGAAAGTCGCGCACACTGCTGTTCACTCGCTAAACGACCTCTTGGGAAACACGTCTCCGGTCGACGGACCGCTCAGATTGCTTCTCGTGTAACTGTGAACTGTGTCAGCGCAGGGAATCCGTCTCTGTTGAGCAGATGTCAATCCTGCCTCGCTTTTGCTTTGTTGCCTCTACCAAGATGATTTCCCGTTTCTCTCTTCACTGGAGCACGCAGACACAGCCAACGCACATCAAGTGTCAAGAGACACGCTCTGCTGAGCTCAACGCTTGTGCAGATGCACATGTGCGACGAAGTCAACACACGTGCTTGTGGAGAGAAAGAAAGGGACTCCCAGGCGTGTGGAGCGACGGGGAGAAAGAGCGGGCGCTGAGGAACACAGTTTCAAACAGACTGTCTCCACACAAACAGGCACCTGTCTGCAGGTATCCTAGATCTTGATTCTTGAACTTGAGGAAACACGCGTCTGAGCAAAACTCCCAAACGCTTCCAGGAAAGACACAGGCTCTCCCACAAGCACACAAGTGTTTGCCCTCAGCTATAGATCAGGGACAAGCCTGTGAAGAGATGCCCTGCTATTCTTTCGCCTTATGGCATCATGTGTTTCGTTCCTCTTGGAGATCGATTGTTAAACGTCTTTCCTAGGGCGACTGTGAAGCATTTGCCAGCGGAGGAGAAGTAGCACGGAGCAGCATTCAGTACTGCCTACGAGTGTCTTTGCTACCCTACTAGCGGAGCTCCAAGAACAGGCACACATCTTCAGGTACCTTCCAAATGTGGATTCCCCTGCAGCCCCGTAGGCGGGCGTGCAGTACGCCAACCGTCAACGGACGTTTTTCCCCTCAAGCCTGTCAGGACGTTGCTCGTCCGTCTTTCCCTCAATAGATGGGAGTAGGCGCGCTTGCGGATGTGTGCGTGTGTGTGGCCACGCGTTTGCTTAGGCATCAGTGTGTGAAAAGGTAGGTGCTTTTCTCTAGCTGCGTGTGCGTGCACGTGGTGCTGGGTGCACATCCCTGGGTGCTCGTGGAAAGGTTTCTGCATGGTTTTCGCTGAGGAATCGTGTGTGTGCACATGGACAAAGAGAAGGCGCAGCAACCAGGTTCCAGCGCCGAAGAAGGCAAAAGGCGAGGTTTCCGGCGCTATCTCCTTCTCTCCCCAGAGCTAGTCGCGCAAAGCAAGCCGCTAAGCCGGCGACCGGCAAGAGAGCTACAACGAAGCATGCCGAACGGAGAAAATAGCAGCAGCTCATCTGTTCACACCTTGTTTCTGCCATGTGCTTGAACGCCAAGACGTTCGCGCTTCTGTGAGATGAAAGACGTCCTTCTGCATATGTGGTTGCTCACACCGGTGCACTTGTTAGTGTATCCATTCAGTCCTGGGCTGCGGGGCATTCAGAAGTGGCTCTGTGGAGACGTCTGCATAGAGGCAGCTGTCAGAACACGCACACTCGATTGTTCACCAAAACATATGCAGACGCGTCCTTAGCCTGTAGATTTGGATGCACAGAGTTCCCTGTGTTCGCAAGAGACAAGGGAATCGCGTCTGTACGCACAGAAGCAATAGCGGACCGTTTCCCTCGGAGTGAACGCGAAAGAGCCGTCTATATACTCGCAGACACGCGAACGTGCCTCAATGCGGTCACAGAGGCAGCAGCTTTTGCACAGATGCTCCTGGTGATTCTGGCACTTTCCAGGCACACTCCTGAAAGTCGCGCACACTGCTGTTCACTCGCTAAACGACCTCTTGGGAAACACGTCTCCGGTCGACGGACCGCTCAGATTGCTTCTCGTGTAACTGTGAACTGTGTCAGCGCAGGGAATCCGTCTCTGTTGAGCAGATGTCAATCCTGCCTCGCTTTTGCTTTGTTGCCTCTACCAAGATGATTTCCCGTTTCTCTCTTCACTGGAGCACGCAGACACAGCCAACGCACATCAAGTGTCAAGAGACACGCTCTGCTGAGCTCAACGCTTGTGCAGATGCACATGTGCGACGAAGTCAACACACGTGCTTGTGGAGAGAAAGAAAGGGACTCCCAGGCGTGTGGAGCGACGGGGAGAAAGAGCGGGCGCTGAGGAACACAGTTTCAAACAGACTGTCTCCACACAAACAGGCACCTGTCTGCAGGTATCCTAGATCTTGATTCTTGAACTTGAGGAAACACGCGTCTGAGCAAAACTCCCAAACGCTTCCAGGAAAGACACAGGCTCTCCCACAAGCACACAAGTGTTTGCCCTCAGCTATAGATCAGGGACAAGCCTGTGAAGAGATGCCCTGCTATTCTTTCGCCTTATGGCATCATGTGTTTCGTTCCTCTTGGAGATCGATTGTTAAACGTCTTTCCTAGGGCGACTGTGAAGCATTTGCCAGCGGAGGAGAAGTAGCACGGAGCAGCATTCAGTACTGCCTACGAGTGTCTTTGCTACCCTACTAGCGGAGCTCCAAGAACAGGCACACATCTTCAGGTACCTTCCAAATGTGGATTCCCCTGCAGCCCCGTAGGCGGGCGTGCAGTACGCCAACCGTCAACGGACGTTTTTCCCCTCAAGCCTGTCAGGACGTTGCTCGTCCGTCTTTCCCTCAATAGATGGGAGTAGGCGCGCTTGCGGATGTGTGCGTGTGTGTGGCCACGCGTTTGCTTAGGCATCAGTGTGTGAAAAGGTAGGTGCTTTTCTCTAGCTGCGTGTGCGTGCACGTGGTGCTGGGTGCACATCCCCGGGTGCTCGTGGAAAGGTTTCTGCATGGTTTTCGCTGAGGAATCGTGTGTGTGCACATGGACAAAGAGAAGGCGCAGCAACCAGGTTCCAGCGCCGAAGAAGGCAAAAGGCGAGGTTTCCGGCGCTATCTCCTTCTCTCCCCAGAGCTAGTCGCGCAAAGCAAGCCGCTAAGCCGGCGACCGGCAAGAGAGCTACAACGAAGCATGCCGAACGGAGAAAATAGCAGCAGCTCATCTGTTCACACCTTGTTTCTGCCATGTGCTTGAACGCCAAGACGTTCGCGCTTCTGTGAGATGAAAGACGTCCTTCTGCATATGTGGTTGCTCACACCGGTGCACTTGTTAGTGTATCCATTCAGTCCTGGGCTGCGGGGCATTCAGAAGTGGCTCTGTGGAGACGTCTGCATAGAGGCAGCTGTCAGAACACGCACACTCGATTGTTCACCAAAACATATGCAGACGCGTCCTTAGCCTGTAGATTTGGATGCACAGAGTTCCCTGTGTTCGCAAGAGACAAGGGAATCGCGTCTGTGCGCACAGAAGCAATAGCGGACCGTTTCCCTCGGAGTGAACGCGAAAGAGCCGTCTATATACTCGCAGACACGCGAACGTGCCTCAATGCGGTCACAGAGGCAGCAGCTTTTGCACAGATGCTCCTGGTGATTCTGGCACTTTCCAGGCACACTCCTGAAAGTCGCGCACACTGCTGTTCACTCGCTAAACGACCTCTTGGGAAACACGTCTCCGGTCGACGGACCGCTCAGATTGCTTCTCGTGTAACTGTGAACTGTGTCAGCGCAGGGAATCCGTCTCTGTTGAGCAGATGTCAATCCTGCCTCGCTTTTGCTTTGTTGCCTCTACCAAGATGATTTCCCGTTTCTCTCTTCACTGGAGCAGGCAGACACAGCCAACGCACATCAAGTGTCAAGAGACACGCTCTGCTGAGCTCAACGCTTGTGCAGATGCACATGTGCGACGAAGTCAACACACGTGCTTGTGGAGAGAAAGAAAGGGACTCCCAGGCGTGTGGAGCGACGGGGAGAAAGAGCGGGCGCTGAGGAACACAGTTTCAAACAGACTGTCTCCACACAAACAGGCACCTGTCTGCAGGTATCCTAGATCTTGATTCTTGAACTTGAGGAAACACGCGTCTGAGCAAAACTCCCAAACGCTTCCAGGAAAGACACAGGCTCTCCCACAAGCACACAAGTGTTTGCCCTCAGCTATAGATCAGGGACAAGCCTGTGAAGAGCAACCAAAGAGCTCGTCCGTCTTTCCCTCAATAGATGGGAGTAGGCGCGCTTGCGGATGTGTGCGTGTGTGTGGCCACGCGTTTGCTTAGGCATCAGTGTGTGAAAAGGTAGGTGCTTTTCTCTAGCTGCGTGTGCGTGCACGTGGTGCTGGGTGCACATCCCTGGGTGCTCGTGGAAAGGTTTCTGCATGGTTTTCGCTGAGGAATCGTGTGTGTGCACATGGACAAAGAGAAGGCGCAGCAACCAGGTTCCAGCGCCGAAGAAGGCAAAAGGCGAGGTTTCCGGCGCTATCTCCTTCTCTCCCCAGAGCTAGTCGCGCAAAGCAAGCCGCTAAGCCGGCGACCGGCAAGAGAGCTACAACGAAGCATGCCGAACGGAGAAAATAGCAGCAGCTCATCTGTTCACACCTTGTTTCTGCCATGTGCTTGAACGCCAAGACGTTCGCGCTTCTGTGAGATGAAAGACGTCCTTCTGCATATGTGGTTGCTCACACCGGTGCACTTGTTAGTGTATCCATTCAGTCCTGGGCTGCGGGGCATTCAGAAGTGGCTCTGTGGAGACGTCTGCATAGAGGCAGCTGTCAGAACACGCACACTCGATTGTTCACCAAAACATATGCAGACGCGTCCTTAGCCTGTAGATTTGGATGCACAGAGTTCCCTGTGTTCGCAAGAGACAAGGGAATCGCGTCTGTGCGCACAGAAGCAATAGCGGACCGTTTCCCTCGGAGTGAACGCGAAAGAGCCGTCTATATACTCGCAGACACGCGAACGTGCCTCAATGCGGTCACAGAGGCAGCAGCTTTTGCACAGATGCTCCTGGTGATTCTGGCACTTTCCAGGCACACTCCTGAAAGTCGCGCACACTGCTGTTCACTCGCTAAACGACCTCTTGGGAAACACGTCTCCGGTCGACGGACCGCTCAGATTGCTTCTCGTGTAACTGTGAACTGTGTCAGCGCAGGGAATCCGTCTCTGTTGAGCAGATGTCAATCCTGCCTCGCTTTTGCTTTGTTGCCTCTACCAAGATGATTTCCCGTTTCTCTCTTCACTGGAGCAGGCAGACACAGCCAACGCACATCAAGTGTCAAGAGACACGCTCTGCTGAGCTCAACGCTTGTGCAGATGCACATGTGCGACGAAGTCAACACACGTGCTTGTGGAGAGAAAGAAAGGGACTCCCAGGCGTGTGGAGCGACGGGGAGAAAGAGCGGGCGCTGAGGAACACAGTTTCAAACAGACTGTCTCCACACAAACAGGCACCTGTCTGCAGGTATCCTAGATCTTGATTCTTGAACTTGAGGAAACACGCGTCTGAGCAAAACTCCCAAACGCTTCCAGGAAAGACACAGGCTCTCCCACAAGCACACAAGTGTTTGCCCTCAGCTATAGATCAGGGACAAGCCTGTGAAGAGATGCCCTGCTATTCTTTCGCCTTATGGCATCATGTGTTTCGTTCCTCTTGGAGATCGATTGTTAAACGTCTTTCCTAGGGCGACTGTGAAGCATTTGCCAGCGGAGGAGAAGTAGCACGGAGCAGCATTCAGTACTGCCTACGAGTGTCTTTGCTACCCTACTAGCGGAGCTCCAAGAACAGGCACACATCTTCAGGTACCTTCCAAATGTGGATTCCCCTGCAGCCCCGTAGGCGGGCGTGCAGTACGCCAACCGTCAACGGACGTTTTTCCCCTCAAGCCTGTCAGGACGTTGCTCGTCCGTCTTTCCCTCAATAGATGGGAGTAGGCGCGCTTGCGGATGTGTGCGTGTGTGTGGCCACGCGTTTGCTTAGGCATCAGTGTGTGAAAAGGTAGGTGCTTTTCTCTAGCTGCGTGTGCGTGCACGTGGTGCTGGGTGCACATCCCTGGGTGCTCGTGGAAAGGTTTCTGCATGGTTTTCGCTGAGGAATCGTGTGTGTGCACATGGACAAAGAGAAGGCGCAGCAACCAGGTTCCAGCGCCGAAGAAGGCAAAAGGCGAGGTTTCCGGCGCTATCTCCTTCTCTCCCCAGAGCTAGTCGCGCAAAGCAAGCCGCTAAGCCGGCGACCGGCAAGAGAGCTACAACGAAGCATGCCGAACGGAGAAAATAGCAGCAGCTCATCTGTTCACACCTTGTTTCTGCCATGTGCTTGAACGCCAAGACGTTCGCGCTTCTGTGAGATGAAAGACGTCCTTCTGCATATGTGGTTGCTCACACCGGTGCACTTGTTAGTGTATCCATTCAGTCCTGGGCTGCGGGGCATTCAGAAGTGGCTCTGTGGAGACGTCTGCATAGAGGCAGCTGTCAGAACACGCACACTCGATTGTTCACCAAAACATATGCAGACGCGTCCTTAGCCTGTAGATTTGGATGCACAGAGTTCCCTGTGTTCGCAAGAGACAAGGGAATCGCGTCTGTACGCACAGAAGCAATAGCGGACCGTTTCCCTCGGAGTGAACGCGAAAGAGCCGTCTATATACTCGCAGACACGCGAACGTGCCTCAATGCGGTCACAGAGGCAGCAGCTTTTGCACAGATGCTCCTGGTGATTCTGGCACTTTCCAGGCACACTCCTGAAAGTCGCGCACACTGCTGTTCACTCGCTAAACGACCTCTTGGGAAACACGTCTCCGGTCGACGGACCGCTCAGATTGCTTCTCGTGTAACTGTGAACTGTGTCAGCGCAGGGAATCCGTCTCTGTTGAGCAGATGTCAATCCTGCCTCGCTTTTGCTTTGTTGCCTCTACCAAGATGATTTCCCGTTTCTCTCTTCACTGGAGCACGCAGACACAGCCAACGCACATCAAGTGTCAAGAGACACGCTCTGCTGAGCTCAACGCTTGTGCAGATGCACATGTGCGACGAAGTCAACACACGTGCTTGTGGAGAGAAAGAAAGGGACTCCCAGGCGTGTGGAGCGACGGGGAGAAAGAGCGGGCGCTGAGGAACACAGTTTCAAACAGACTGTCTCCACACAAACAGGCACCTGTCTGCAGGTATCCTAGATCTTGATTCTTGAACTTGAGGAAACACGCGTCTGAGCAAAACTCCCAAACGCTTCCAGGAAAGACACAGGCTCTCCCACAAGCACACAAGTGTTTGCCCTCAGCTATAGATCAGGGACAAGCCTGTGAAGAGATGCCCTGCTATTCTTTCGCCTTATGGCATCATGTGTTTCGTTCCTCTTGGAGATCGATTGTTAAACGTCTTTCCTAGGGCGACTGTGAAGCATTTGCCAGCGGAGGAGAAGTAGCACGGAGCAGCATTCAGTACTGCCTACGAGTGTCTTTGCTACCCTACTAGCGGAGCTCCAAGAACAGGCACACATCTTCAGGTACCTTCCAAATGTGGATTCCCCTGCAGCCCCGTAGGCGGGCGTGCAGTACGCCAACCGTCAACGGACGTTTTTCCCCTCAAGCCTGTCAGGACGTTGCTCGTCCGTCTTTCCCTCAATAGATGGGAGTAGGCGCGCTTGCGGATGTGTGCGTGTGTGTGGCCACGCGTTTGCTTAGGCATCAGTGTGTGAAAAGGTAGGTGCTTTTCTCTAGCTGCGTGTGCGTGCACGTGGTGCTGGGTGCACATCCCTGGGTGCTCGTGGAAAGGTTTCTGCATGGTTTTCGCTGAGGAATCGTGTGTGTGCACATGGACAAAGAGAAGGCGCAGCAACCAGGTTCCAGCGCCGAAGAAGGCAAAAGGCGAGGTTTCCGGCGCTATCTCCTTCTCTCCCCAGAGCTAGTCGCGCAAAGCAAGCCGCTAAGCCGGCGACCGGCAAGAGAGCTACAACGAAGCATGCCGAACGGAGAAAATAGCAGCAGCTCATCTGTTCACACCTTGTTTCTGCCATGTGCTTGAACGCCAAGACGTTCGCGCTTCTGTGAGATGAAAGACGTCCTTCTGCATATGTGGTTGCTCACACCGGTGCACTTGTTAGTGTATCCATTCAGTCCTGGGCTGCGGGGCATTCAGAAGTGGCTCTGTGGAGACGTCTGCATAGAGGCAGCTGTCAGAACACGCACACTCGATTGTTCACCAAAACATATGCAGACGCGTCCTTAGCCTGTAGATTTGGATGCACAGAGTTCCCTGTGTTCGCAAGAGACAAGGGAATCGCGTCTGTGCGCACAGAAGCAATAGCGGACCGTTTCCCTCGGAGTGAACGCGAAAGAGCCGTCTATATACTCGCAGACACGCGAACGTGCCTCAATGCGGTCACAGAGGCAGCAGCTTTTGCACAGATGCTCCTGGTGATTCTGGCACTTTCCAGGCACACTCCTGAAAGTCGCGCACACTGCTGTTCACTCGCTAAACGACCTCTTGGGAAACACGTCTCCGGTCGACGGACCGCTCAGATTGCTTCTCGTGTAACTGTGAACTGTGTCAGCGCAGGGAATCCGTCTCTGTTGAGCAGATGTCAATCCTGCCTCGCTTTTGCTTTGTTGCCTCTACCAAGATGATTTCCCGTTTCTCTCTTCACTGGAGCAGGCAGACACAGCCAACGCACATCAAGTGTCAAGAGACACGCTCTGCTGAGCTCAACGCTTGTGCAGATGCACATGTGCGACGAAGTCAACACACGTGCTTGTGGAGAGAAAGAAAGGGACTCCCAGGCGTGTGGAGCGACGGGGAGAAAGAGCGGGCGCTGAGGAACACAGTTTCAAACAGACTGTCTCCACACAAACAGGCACCTGTCTGCAGGTATCCTAGATCTTGATTCTTGAACTTGAGGAAACACGCGTCTGAGCAAAACTCCCAAACGCTTCCAGGAAAGACACAGGCTCTCCCACAAGCACACAAGTGTTTGCCCTCAGCTATAGATCAGGGACAAGCCTGTGAAGAGATGCCCTGCTATTCTTTCGCCTTATGGCATCATGTGTTTCGTTCCTCTTGGAGATCGATTGTTAAACGTCTTTCCTAGGGCGACTGTGAAGCATTTGCCAGCGGAGGAGAAGTAGCACGGAGCAGCATTCAGTACTGCCTACGAGTGTCTTTGCTACCCTACTAGCGGAGCTCCAAGAACAGGCACACATCTTCAGGTACCTTCCAAATGTGGATTCCCCTGCAGCCCCGTAGGCGGGCGTGCAGTACGCCAACCGTCAACGGACGTTTTTCCCCTCAAGCCTGTCAGGACGTTGCTCGTCCGTCTTTCCCTCAATAGATGGGAGTAGGCGCGCTTGCGGATGTGTGCGTGTGTGTGGCCACGCGTTTGCTTAGGCATCAGTGTGTGAAAAGGTAGGTGCTTTTCTCTAGCTGCGTGTGCGTGCACGTGGTGCTGGGTGCACATCCCTGGGTGCTCGTGGAAAGGTTTCTGCATGGTTTTCGCTGAGGAATCGTGTGTGTGCACATGGACAAAGAGAAGGCGCAGCAACCAGGTTCCAGCGCCGAAGAAGGCAAAAGGCGAGGTTTCCGGCGCTATCTCCTTCTCTCCCCAGAGCTAGTCGCGCAAAGCAAGCCGCTAAGCCGGCGACCGGCAAGAGAGCTACAACGAAGCATGCCGAACGGAGAAAATAGCAGCAGCTCATCTGTTCACACCTTGTTTCTGCCATGTGCTTGAACGCCAAGACGTTCGCGCTTCTGTGAGATGAAAGACGTCCTTCTGCATATGTGGTTGCTCACACCGGTGCACTTGTTAGTGTATCCATTCAGTCCTGGGCTGCGGGGCATTCAGAAGTGGCTCTGTGGAGACGTCTGCATAGAGGCAGCTGTCAGAACACGCACACTCGATTGTTCACCAAAACATATGCAGACGCGTCCTTAGCCTGTAGATTTGGATGCACAGAGTTCCCTGTGTTCGCAAGAGACAAGGGAATCGCGTCTGTACGCACAGAAGCAATAGCGGACCGTTTCCCTCGGAGTGAACGCGAAAGAGCCGTCTATATACTCGCAGACACGGGACCGTGCCTCAATGCGGTCACAGAGGCAGCAGCTTTTGCACAGATGCTCCTGGTGATTCTGGCACTTTCCAGGCACACTCCTGAAAGTCGCGCACACTGCTGTTCACTCGCTAAACGACCTCTTGGGAAACACGTCTCCGGTCGACGGACCGCTCAGATTGCTTCTCGTGTAACTGTGAACTGTGTCAGCGCAGGGAATCCGTCTCTGTTGAGCAGATGTCAATCCTGCCTCGCTTTTGCTTTGTTGCCTCTACCAAGATGATTTCCCGTTTCTCTCTTCACTGGAGCAGGCAGACACAGCCAACGCACATCAAGTGTCAAGAGACACGCTCTGCTGAGCTCAACGCTTGTGCAGATGCACATGTGCGACGAAGTCAACACACGTGCTTGTGGAGAGAAAGAAAGGGACTCCCAGGCGTGTGGAGCGACGGGGAGAAAGAGCGGGCGCTGAGGAACACAGTTTCAAACAGACTGTCTCCACACAAACAGGCACCTGTCTGCAGGTATCCTAGATCTTGATTCTTGAACTTGAGGAAACACGCGTCTGAGCAAAACTCCCAAACGCTTCCAGGAGAGACACAGGCTCTCCCACAAGCACACAAGTGTTTGCCCTCAGCTATAGATCAGGGACAAGCCTGTGAAGAGATGCCCTGCTATTCTTTCGCCTTATGGCATCATGTGTTTCGTTCCTCTTGGAGATCGATTGTTAAACGTCTTTCCTAGGGCGACTGTGAAGCATTTGCCAGCGGAGGAGAAGTAGCACGGAGCAGCATTCAGTACTGCCTACGAGTGTCTTTGCTACCCTACTAGCGGAGCTCCAAGAACAGGCACACATCTTCAGGTACCTTCCAAACGTGGATTCCCCTGCAGCCCCGTAGGCGGGCGTGCAGTACGCCAACCGTCAACGGACGTTTTTCCCCTCAAGCCTGTCAGGACGTTGCTCGTCCGTCTTTCCCTCAATAGATGGGAGTAGGCGCGCTTGCGGATGTGTGCGTGTGTGTGGCCACGCGTTTGCTTAGGCATCAGTGTGTGAAAAGGTAGGTGCTTTTCTCTAGCTGCGTGTGCGTGCACGTGGTGCTGGGTGCACATCCCTGGGTGCTCGTGGAAAGGTTTCTGCATGGTTTTCGCTGAGGAATCGTGTGTGTGCACATGGACAAAGAGAAGGCGCAGCAACCAGGTTCCAGCGCCGAAGAAGGCAAAAGGCGAGGTTTCCGGCGCTATCTCCTTCTCTCCCCAGAGCTAGTCGCGCAAAGCAAGCCGCTAAGCCGGCGACCGGCAAGAGAGCTACAACGAAGCATGCCGAACGGAGAAAATAGCAGCAGCTCATCTGTTCACACCTTGTTTCTGCCATGTGCTTGAACGCCAAGACGTTCGCGCTTCTGTGAGATGAAAGACGTCCTTCTGCATATGTGGTTGCTCACACCGGTGCACTTGTTAGTGTATCCATTCAGTCCTGGGCTGCGGGGCATTCAGAAGTGGCTCTGTGGAGACGTCTGCATAGAGGCAGCTGTCAGAACACGCACACTCGATTGTTCACCAAAACATATGCAGACGCGTCCTTAGCCTGTAGATTTGGATGCACAGAGTTCCCTGTGTTCGCAAGAGACAAGGGAATCGCGTCTGTGCGCACAGAAGCAATAGCGGACCGTTTCCCTCGGAGTGAACGCGAAAGAGCCGTCTATATACTCGCAGACACGGGACCGTGCCTCAATGCGGTCACAGAGGCAGCAGCTTTTGCACAGATGCTCCTGGTGATTCTGGCACTTTCCAGGCACACTCCTGAAAGTCGCGCACACTGCTGTTCACTCGCTAAACGACCTCTTGGGAAACACGTCTCCGGTCGACGGACCGCTCAGATTGCTTCTCGTGTAACTGTGAACTGTGTCAGCGCAGGGAATCCGTCTCTGTTGAGCAGATGTCAATCCTGCCTCGCTTTTGCTTTGTTGCCTCTACCAAGATGATTTCCCGTTTCTCTCTTCACTGGAGCAGGCAGACACAGCCAACGCACATCAAGTGTCAAGAGACACGCTATGCTGAGCTCAACGCTTGTGCAGATGCACATGTGCGACGAAGTCAACACACGTGCTTGTGGAGAGAAAGAAGGGGACTCCCAGGCGTGTGGAGCGACGGGGAGAAAGAGCGGGCGCTGAGGAACACAGTTTCAAACAGACTGTCTCCACACAAACAGGCACCTGTCTGCAGGTATCCTAGATCTTGATTCTTGAACTTGAGGAAACACGCGTCTGAGCAAAACTCCCAAACGCTTCCAGGAAAGACACAGGCTCTCCCACAAGCACACAAGTGTTTGCCCTCAGCTATAGATCAGGGACAAGCCTGTGAAGAGATGCCCTGCTATTCTTTCGCCTTATGGCATCATGTGTTTCGTTCCTCTTGGAGATCGATTGTTAAACGTCTTTCCTAGGGCGACTGTGAAGCATTTGCCAGCGGAGGAGAAGTAGCACGGAGCAGCATTCAGTACTGCCTACGAGTGTCTTTGCTACCCTACTAGCGGAGCTCCAAGAACAGGCACACATCTTCAGGTACCTTCCAAACGTGGATTCCCCTGCAGCCCCGTAGGCGGGCGTGCAGTACGCCAACCGTCAACGGACGTTTTTCCCCTCAAGCCTGTCAGGACGTTGCTCGTCCGTCTTTCCCTCAATAGATGGGAGTAGGCGCGCTTGCGGATGTGTGCGTGTGTGTGGCCACGCGTTTGCTTAGGCATCAGTGTGTGAAAAGGTAGGTGCTTTTCTCTAGCTGCGTGTGCGTGCACGTGGTGCTGGGTGCACATCCCTGGGTGCTCGTGGAAAGGTTTCTGCATGGTTTTCGCTGAGGAATCGTGTGTGTGCACATGGACAAAGAGAAGGCGCAGCAACCAGGTTCCAGCGCCGAAGAAGGCAAAAGGCGAGGTTTCCGGCGCTATCTCCTTCTCTCCCCAGAGCTAGTCGCGCAAAGCAAGCCGCTAAGCCGGCGACCGGCAAGAGAGCTACAACGAAGCATGCCGAACGGAGAAAATAGCAGCAGCTCATCTGTTCACACCTTGTTTCTGCCATGTGCTTGAACGCCAAGACGTTCGCGCTTCTGTGAGATGAAAGACGTCCTTCTGCATATGTGGTTGCTCACACCGGTGCACTTGTTAGTGTATCCATTCAGTCCTGGGCTGCGGGGCATTCAGAAGTGGCTCTGTGGAGACGTCTGCATAGAGGCAGCTGTCAGAACACGCACACTCGATTGTTCACCAAAACATATGCAGACGCGTCCTTAGCCTGTAGATTTGGATGCACAGAGTTCCCTGTGTTCGCAAGAGACAAGGGAATCGCGTCTGTGCGCACAGAAGCAATAGCGGACCGTTTCCCTCGGAGTGAACGCGAAAGAGCCGTCTATATACTCGCAGACACGCGAACGTGCCTCAATGCGGTCACAGAGGCAGCAGCTTTTGCACAGATGCTCCTGGTGATTCTGGCACTTTCCAGGCACACTCCTGAAAGTCGCGCACACTGCTGTTCACTCGCTAAACGACCTCTTGGGAAACACGTCTCCGGTCGACGGACCGCTCAGATTGCTTCTCGTGTAACTGTGAACTGTGTCAGCGCAGGGAATCCGTCTCTGTTGAGCAGATGTCAATCCTGCCTCGCTTTTGCTTTGTTGCCTCTACCAAGATGATTTCCCGTTTCTCTCTTCACTGGAGCACGCAGACACAGCCAACGCACATCAAGTGTCAAGAGACACGCTCTGCTGAGCTCAACGCTTGTGCAGATGCACATGTGCGACGAAGTCAACACACGTGCTTGTGGAGAGAAAGAAGGGGACTCCCAGGCGTGTGGAGCGACGGGGAGAAAGAGCGGGCGCTGAGGAACACAGTTTCAAACAGACTGTCTCCACACAAACAGGCACCTGTCTGCAGGTATCCTAGATCTTGATTCTTGAACTTGAGGAAACACGCGTCTGAGCAAAACTCCCAAACGCTTCCAGGAAAGACACAGGCTCTCCCACAAGCACACAAGTGTTTGCCCTCAGCTATAGATCAGGGACAAGCCTGTGAAGAGATGCCCTGCTATTCTTTCGCCTTATGGCATCATGTGTTTCGTTCCTCTTGGAGATCGATTGTTAAACGTCTTTCCTAGGGCGACTGTGAAGCATTTGCCAGCGGAGGAGAAGTAGCACGGAGCAGCATTCAGTACTGCCTACGAGTGTCTTTGCTACCCTACTAGCGGAGCTCCAAGAACAGGCACACATGTTCAGGTACCTTCCAAATGTGGATTCCCCTGCAGCCCCGTAGGCGGGCGTGCAGTACGCCAACCGTCAACGGACGTTTTTCCCCTCAAGCCTGTCAGGACGTTGCTCGTCCGTCTTTCCCTCAATAGATGGGAGTAGGCGCGCTTGCGGATGTGTGCGTGTGTGTGGCCACGCGTTTGCTTAGGCATCAGTGTGTGAAAAGGTAGGTGCTTTTCTCTAGCTGCGTGTGCGTGCACGTGGTGCTGGGTGCACATCCCTGGGTGCTCGTGGAAAGGTTTCTGCATGGTTTTCGCTGAGGAATCGTGTGTGTGCACATGGACAAAGAGAAGGCGCAGCAACCAGGTTCCAGCGCCGAAGAAGGCAAAAGGCGAGGTTTCCGGCGCTATCTCCTTCTCTCCCCAGAGCTAGTCGCGCAAAGCAAGCCGCTAAGCCGGCGACCGGCAAGAGAGCTACAACGAAGCATGCCGAACGGAGAAAATAGCAGCAGCTCATCTGTTCACACCTTGTTTCTGCCATGTGCTTGAACGCCAAGACGTTCGCGCTTCTGTGAGATGAAAGACGTCCTTCTGCATATGTGGTTGCTCACACCGGTGCACTTGTTAGTGTATCCATTCAGTCCTGGGCTGCGGGGCATTCAGAAGTGGCTCTGTGGAGACGTCTGCATAGAGGCAGCTGTCAGAACACGCACACTCGATTGTTCACCAAAACATATGCAGACGCGTCCTTAGCCTGTAGATTTGGATGCACAGAGTTCCCTGTGTTCGCAAGAGACAAGGGAATCGCGTCTGTGCGCACAGAAGCAATAGCGGACCGTTTCCCTCGGAGTGAACGCGAAAGAGCCGTCTATATACTCGCAGACACGCGAACGTGCCTCAATGCGGTCACAGAGGCAGCAGCTTTTGCACAGATGCTCCTGGTGATTCTGGCACTTTCCAGGCACACTCCTGAAAGTCGCGCACACTGCTGTTCACTCGCTAAACGACCTCTTGGGAAACACGTCTCCGGTCGACGGACCGCTCAGATTGCTTCTCGTGTAACTGTGAACTGTGTCAGCGCAGGGAATCCGTCTCTGTTGAGCAGATGTCAATCCTGCCTCGCTTTTGCTTTGTTGCCTCTACCAAGATGATTTCCCGTTTCTCTCTTCACTGGAGCAGGCAGACACAGCCAACGCACATCAAGTGTCAAGAGACACGCTCTGCTGAGCTCAACGCTTGTGCAGATGCACATGTGCGACGAAGTCAACACACGTGCTTGTGGAGAGAAAGAAAGGGACTCCCAGGCGTGTGGAGCGACGGGGAGAAAGAGCGGGCGCTGAGGAACACAGTTTCAAACAGACTGTCTCCACACAAACAGGCACCTGTCTGCAGGTATCCTAGATCTTGATTCTTGAACTTGAGGAAACACGCGTCTGAGCAAAACTCCCAAACGCTTCCAGGAAAGACACAGGCTCTCCCACAAGCACACAAGTGTTTGCCCTCAGCTATAGATCAGGGACAAGCCTGTGAAGAGATGCCCTGCTATTCTTTCGCCTTATGGCATCATGTGTTTCGTTCCTCTTGGAGATCGATTGTTAAACGTCTTTCCTAGGGCGACTGTGAAGCATTTGCCAGCGGAGGAGAAGTAGCACGGAGCAGCATTCAGTACTGCCTACGAGTGTCTTTGCTACCCTACTAGCGGAGCTCCAAGAACAGGCACACATCTTCAGGTACCTTCCAAATGTGGATTCCCCTGCAGCCCCGTAGGCGGGCGTGCAGTACGCCAACCGTCAACGGACGTTTTTCCCCTCAAGCCTGTCAGGACGTTGCTCGTCCGTCTTTCCCTCAATAGATGGGAGTAGGCGCGCTTGCGGATGTGTGCGTGTGTGTGGCCACGCGTTTGCTTAGGCATCAGTGTGTGAAAAGGTAGGTGCTTTTCTCTAGCTGCGTGTGCGTGCACGTGGTGCTGGGTGCACATCCCTGGGTGCTCGTGGAAAGGTTTCTGCATGGTTTTCGCTGAGGAATCGTGTGTGTGCACATGGACAAAGAGAAGGCGCAGCAACCAGGTTCCAGCGCCGAAGAAGGCAAAAGGCGAGGTTTCCGGCGCTATCTCCTTCTCTCCCCAGAGCTAGTCGCGCAAAGCAAGCCGCTAAGCCGGCGACCGGCAAGAGAGCTACAACGAAGCATGCCGAACGGAGAAAATAGCAGCAGCTCATCTGTTCACACCTTGTTTCTGCCATGTGCTTGAACGCCAAGACGTTCGCGCTTCTGTGAGATGAAAGACGTCCTTCTGCATATGTGGTTGCTCACACCGGTGCACTTGTTAGTGTATCCATTCAGTCCTGGGCTGCGGGGCATTCAGAAGTGGCTCTGTGGAGACGTCTGCATAGAGGCAGCTGTCAGAACACGCACACTCGATTGTTCACCAAAACATATGCAGACGCGTCCTTAGCCTGTAGATTTGGATGCACAGAGTTCCCTGTGTTCGCAAGAGACAAGGGAATCGCGTCTGTGCGCACAGAAGCAATAGCGGACCGTTTCCCTCGGAGTGAACGCGAAAGAGCCGTCTATATACTCGCAGACACGGGACCGTGCCTCAATGCGGTCACAGAGGCAGCAGCTTTTGCACAGATGCTCCTGGTGATTCTGGCACTTTCCAGGCACACTCCTGAAAGTCGCGCACACTGCTGTTCACTCGCTAAACGACCTCTTGGGAAACACGTCTCCGGTCGACGGACCGCTCAGATTGCTTCTCGTGTAACTGTGAACTGTGTCAGCGCAGGGAATCCGTCTCTGTTGAGCAGATGTCAATCCTGCCTCGCTTTTGCTTTGTTGCCTCTACCAAGATGATTTCCCGTTTCTCTCTTCACTGGAGCAGGCAGACACAGCCAACGCACATCAAGTGTCAAGAGACACGCTCTGCTGAGCTCAACGCTTGTGCAGATGCACATGTGCGACGAAGTCAACACACGTGCTTGTGGAGAGAAAGAAAGGGACTCCCAGGCGTGTGGAGCGACGGGGAGAAAGAGCGGGCGCTGAGGAACACAGTTTCAAACAGACTGTCTCCACACAAACAGGCACCTGTCTGCAGGTATCCTAGATCTTGATTCTTGAACTTGAGGAAACACGCGTCTGAGCAAAACTCCCAAACGCTTCCAGGAGAGACACAGGCTCTCCCACAAGCACACAAGTGTTTGCCCTCAGCTATAGATCAGGGACAAGCCTGTGAAGAGATGCCCTGCTATTCTTTCGCCTTATGGCATCATGTGTTTCGTTCCTCTTGGAGATCGATTGTTAAACGTCTTTCCTAGGGCGACTGTGAAGCATTTGCCAGCGGAGGAGAAGTAGCACGGAGCAGCATTCAGTACTGCCTACGAGTGTCTTTGCTACCCTACTAGCGGAGCTCCAAGAACAGGCACACATCTTCAGGTACCTTCCAAACGTGGATTCCCCTGCAGCCCCGTAGGCGGGCGTGCAGTACGCCAACCGTCAACGGACGTTTTTCCCCTCAAGCCTGTCAGGACGTTGCTCGTCCGTCTTTCCCTCAATAGATGGGAGTAGGCGCGCTTGCGGATGTGTGCGTGTGTGTGGCCACGCGTTTGCTTAGGCATCAGTGTGTGAAAAGGTAGGTGCTTTTCTCTAGCTGCGTGTGCGTGCACGTGGTGCTGGGTGCACATCCCTGGGTGCTCGTGGAAAGGTTTCTGCATGGTTTTCGCTGAGGAATCGTGTGTGTGCACATGGACAAAGAGAAGGCGCAGCAACCAGGTTCCAGCGCCGAAGAAGGCAAAAGGCGAGGTTTCCGGCGCTATCTCCTTCTCTCCCCAGAGCTAGTCGCGCAAAGCAAGCCGCTAAGCCGGCGACCGGCAAGAGAGCTACAACGAAACATGCCGAACGGAGAAAATAGCAGCAGCTCATCTGTTCACACCTTGTTTCTGCCATGTGCTTGAACGCCAAGACGTTCGCGCTTCTGTGAGATGAAAGACGTCCTTCTGCATATGTGGTTGCTCACACCGGTGCACTTGTTAGTGTATCCATTCAGTCCTGGGCTGCGGGGCATTCAGAAGTGGCTCTGTGGAGACGTCTGCATAGAGGCAGCTGTCAGAACACGCACACTCGATTGTTCACCAAAACATATGCAGACGCGTCCTTAGCCTGTAGATTTGGATGCACAGAGTTCCCTGTGTTCGCAAGAGACAAGGGAATCGCGTCTGTGCGCACAGAAGCAATAGCGGACCGTTTCCCTCGGAGTGAACGCGAAAGAGCCGTCTATATACTCGCAGACACGCGAACGTGCCTCAATGCGGTCACAGAGGCAGCAGCTTTTGCACAGATGCTCCTGGTGATTCTGGCACTTTCCAGGCACACTCCTGAAAGTCGCGCACACTGCTGTTCACTCGCTAAACGACCTCTTGGGAAACACGTCTCCGGTCGACGGACCGCTCAGATTGCTTCTCGTGTAACTGTGAACTGTGTCAGCGCAGGGAATCCGTCTCTGTTGAGCAGATGTCAATCCTGCCTCGCTTTTGCTTTGTTGCCTCTACCAAGATGATTTCCCGTTTCTCTCTTCACTGGAGCAGGCAGACACAGCCAACGCACATCAAGTGTCAAGAGACACGCTCTGCTGAGCTCAACGCTTGTGCAGATGCACATGTGCGACGAAGTCAACACACGTGCTTGTGGAGAGAAAGAAAGGGACTCCCAGGCGTGTGGAGCGACGGGGAGAAAGAGCGGGCGCTGAGGAACACAGTTTCAAACAGACTGTCTCCACACAAACAGGCACCTGTCTGCAGGTATCCTAGATCTTGATTCTTGAACTTGAGGAAACACGCGTCTGAGCAAAACTCCCAAACGCTTCCAGGAGAGACACAGGCTCTCCCACAAGCACACAAGTGTTTGCCCTCAGCTATAGATCAGGGACAAGCCTGTGAAGAGATGCCCTGCTATTCTTTCGCCTTATGGCATCATGTGTTTCGTTCCTCTTGGAGATCGATTGTTAAACGTCTTTCCTAGGGCGACTGTGAAGCATTTGCCAGCGGAGGAGAAGTAGCACGGAGCAGCATTCAGTACTGCCTATGAGTGTCTTTGCTACCCTACTAGCGGAGCTCCAAGAACAGGCACACATCTTCAGGTACCTTCCAAACGTGGATTCCCCTGCAGCCCCGTAGGCGGGCGTGCAGTACGCCAACCGTCAACGGACGTTTTTCCCCTCAAGCCTGTCAGGACGTTGCTCGTCCGTCTTTCCCTCAATAGATGGGAGTAGGCGCGCTTGCGGATGTGTGCGTGTGTGTGGCCACGCGTTTGCTTAGGCATCAGTGTGTGAAAAGGTAGGTGCTTTTCTCTAGCTGCGTGTGCGTGCACGTGGTGCTGGGTGCACATCCCTGGGTGCTCGTGGAAAGGTTTCTGCATGGTTTTCGCTGAGGAATCGTGTGTGTGCACATGGACAAAGAGAAGGCGCAGCAACCAGGTTCCAGCGCCGAAGAAGGCAAAAGGCGAGGTTTCCGGCGCTATCTCCTTCTCTCCCCAGAGCTAGTCGCGCAAAGCAAGCCGCTAAGCCGGCGACCGGCAAGAGAGCTACAACGAAACATGCCGAACGGAGAAAATAGCAGCAGCTCATCTGTTCACACCTTGTTTCTGCCATGTGCTTGAACGCCAAGACGTTCGCGCTTCTGTGAGATGAAAGACGTCCTTCTGCATATGTGGTTGCTCACACCGGTGCACTTGTTAGTGTATCCATTCAGTCCTGGGCTGCGGGGCATTCAGAAGTGGCTCTGTGGAGACGTCTGCATAGAGGCAGCTGTCAGAACACGCACACTCGATTGTTCACCAAAACATATGCAGACGCGTCCTTAGCCTGTAGATTTGGATGCACAGAGTTCCCTGTGTTCGCAAGAGACAAGGGAATCGCGTCTGTGCGCACAGAAGCAATAGCGGACCGTTTCCCTCGGAGTGAACGCGAAAGAGCCGTCTATATACTCGCAGACACGCGAACGTGCCTCAATGCGGTCACAGAGGCAGCAGCTTTTGCACAGATGCTCCTGGTGATTCTGGCACTTTCCAGGCACACTCCTGAAAGTCGCGCACACTGCTGTTCACTCGCTAAACGACCTCTTGGGAAACACGTCTCCGGTCGACGGACCGCTCAGATTGCTTCTCGTGTAACTGTGAACTGTGTCAGCGCAGGGAATCCGTCTCTGTTGAGCAGATGTCAATCCTGCCTCGCTTTTGCTTTGTTGCCTCTACCAAGATGATTTCCCGTTTCTCTCTTCACTGGAGCAGGCAGACACAGCCAACGCACATCAAGTGTCAAGAGACACGCTCTGCTGAGCTCAACGCTTGTGCAGATGCACATGTGCGACGAAGTCAACACACGTGCTTGTGGAGAGAAAGAAAGGGACTCCCAGGCGTGTGGAGCGACGGGGAGAAAGAGCGGGCGCTGAGGAACACAGTTTCAAACAGACTGTCTCCACACAAACAGGCACCTGTCTGCAGGTATCCTAGATCTTGATTCTTGAACTTGAGGAAACACGCGTCTGAGCAAAACTCCCAAACGCTTCCAGGAAAGACACAGGCTCTCCCACAAGCACACAAGTGTTTGCCCTCAGCTATAGATCAGGGACAAGCCTGTGAAGAGATGCCCTGCTATTCTTTCGCCTTATGGCATCATGTGTTTCGTTCCTCTTGGAGATCGATTGTTAAACGTCTTTCCTCGGGCGACTGTGAAGCATTTGCCAGCGGAGGAGAAGTAGCACGGAGCAGCATTCAGTACTGCCTACGAGTGTCTTTGCTACCCTACTAGCGGAGCTCCAAGAACAGGCACACATCTTCAGGTACCTTCCAAATGTGGATTCCCCTGCAGCCCCGTAGGCGGGCGTGCAGTACGCCAACCGTCAACGGACGTTTTTCCCCTCAAGCCTGTCAGGACGTTGCTCGTCCGTCTTTCCCTCAATAGATGGGAGTAGGCGCGCTTGCGGATGTGTGCGTGTGTGTGGCCACGCGTTTGCTTAGGCATCAGTGTGTGAAAAGGTAGGTGCTTTTCTCTAGCTGCGTGTGCGTGCACGTGGTGCTGGGTGCACATCCCTGGGTGCTCGTGGAAAGGTTTCTGCATGGTTTTCGCTGAGGAATCGTGTGTGTGCACATGGACAAAGAGAAGGCGCAGCAACCAGGTTCCAGCGCCGAAGAAGGCAAAAGGCGAGGTTTCCGGCGCTATCTCCTTCTCTCCCCAGAGCTAGTCGCGCAAAGCAAGCCGCTAAGCCGGCGACCGGCAAGAGAGCTACAACGAAGCATGCCGAACGGAGAAAATAGCAGCAGCTCATCTGTTCACACCTTGTTTCTGCCATGTGCTTGAACGCCAAGACGTTCGCGCTTCTGTGAGATGAAAGACGTCCTTCTGCATATGTGGTTGCTCACACCGGTGCACTTGTTAGTGTATCCATTCAGTCCTGGGCTGCGGGGCATTCAGAAGTGGCTCTGTGGAGACGTCTGCATAGAGGCAGCTGTCAGAACACGCACACTCGATTGTTCACCAAAACATATGCAGACGCGTCCTTAGCCTGTAGATTTGGATGCACAGAGTTCCCTGTGTTCGCAAGAGACAAGGGAATCGCGTCTGTGCGCACAGAAGCAATAGCGGACCGTTTCCCTTGGAGTGAACGCGAAAGAGCCGTCTATATACTCGCAGACACGCGAACGTGCCTCAATGCGGTCACAGAGGCAGCAGCTTTTGCACAGATGCTCCTGGTGATTCTGGCACTTTCCAGGCACACTCCTGAAAGTCGCGCACACTGCTGTTCACTCGCTAAACGACCTCTTGGGAAACACGTCTCCGGTCGACGGACCGCTCAGATTGCTTCTCGTGTAACTGTGAACTGTGTCAGCGCAGGGAATCCGTCTCTGTTGAGCAGATGTCAATCCTGCCTCGCTTTTGCTTTGTTGCCTCTACCAAGATGATTTCCCGTTTCTCTCTTCACTGGAGCACGCAGACACAGCCAACGCACATCAAGTGTCAAGAGACACGCTCTGCTGAGCTCAACGCTTGTGCAGATGCACATGTGCGACGAAGTCAACACACGTGCTTGTGGAGAGAAAGAAAGGGACTCCCAGGCGTGTGGAGCGACGGGGAGAAAGAGCGGGCGCTGAGGAACACAGTTTCAAACAGACTGTCTCCACACAAACAGGCACCTGTCTGCAGGTATCCTAGATCTTGATTCTTGAACTTGAGGAAACACGCGTCTGAGCAAAACTCCCAAACGCTTCCAGGAAAGACACAGGCTCTCCCACAAGCACACAAGTGTTTGCCCTCAGCTATAGATCAGGGACAAGCCTGTGAAGAGATGCCCTGCTATTCTTTCGCCTTATGGCATCATGTGTTTCGTTCCTCTTGGAGATCGATTGTTAAACGTCTTTCCTAGGGCGACTGTGAAGCATTTGCCAGCGGAGGAGAAGTAGCACGGAGCAGCATTCAGTACTGCCTACGAGTGTCTTTGCTACCCTACTAGCGGAGCTCCAAGAACAGGCACACATGTTCAGGTACCTTCCAAATGTGGATTCCCCTGCAGCCCCGTAGGCGGGCGTGCAGTACGCCAACCGTCAACGGACGTTTTTCCCCTCAAGCCTGTCAGGACGTTGCTCGTCCGTCTTTCCCTCAATAGATGGGAGTAGGCGCGCTTGCGGATGTGTGCGTGTGTGTGGCCACGCGTTTGCTTAGGCATCAGTGTGTGAAAAGGTAGGTGCTTTTCTCTAGCTGCGTGTGCGTGCACGTGGTGCTGGGTGCACATCCCTGGGTGCTCGTGGAAAGGTTTCTGCATGGTTTTCGCTGAGGAATCGTGTGTGTGCACATGGACAAAGAGAAGGCGCAGCAACCAGGTTCCAGCGCCGAAGAAGGCAAAAGGCGAGGTTTCCGGCGCTATCTCCTTCTCTCCCCAGAGCTAGTCGCGCAAAGCAAGCCGCTAAGCCGGCGACCGGCAAGAGAGCTACAACGAAGCATGCCGAACGGAGAAAATAGCAGCAGCTCATCTGTTCACACCTTGTTTCTGCCATGTGCTTGAACGCCAAGACGTTCGCGCTTCTGTGAGATGAAAGACGTCCTTCTGCATATGTGGTTGCTCACACCGGTGCACTTGTTAGTGTATCCATTCAGTCCTGGGCTGCGGGGCATTCAGAAGTGGCTCTGTGGAGACGTCTGCATAGAGGCAGCTGTCAGAACACGCACACTCGATTGTTCACCAAAACATATGCAGACGCGTCCTTAGCCTGTAGATTTGGATGCACAGAGTTCCCTGTGTTCGCAAGAGACAAGGGAATCGCGTCTGTGCGCACAGAAGCAATAGCGGACCGTTTCCCTCGGAGTGAACGCGAAAGAGCCGTCTATATACTCGCAGACACGCGAACGTGCCTCAATGCGGTCACAGAGGCAGCAGCTTTTGCACAGATGCTCCTGGTGATTCTGGCACTTTCCAGGCACACTCCTGAAAGTCGCGCACACTGCTGTTCACTCGCTAAACGACCTCTTGGGAAACACGTCTCCGGTCGACGGACCGCTCAGATTGCTTCTCGTGTAACTGTGAACTGTGTCAGCGCAGGGAATCCGTCTCTGTTGAGCAGATGTCAATCCTGCCTCGCTTTTGCTTTGTTGCCTCTACCAAGATGATTTCCCGTTTCTCTCTTCACTGGAGCACGCAGACACAGCCAACGCACATCAAGTGTCAAGAGACACGCTCTGCTGAGCTCAACGCTTGTGCAGATGCACATGTGCGACGAAGTCAACACACGTGCTTGTGGAGAGAAAGAAAGGGACTCCCAGGCGTGTGGAGCGACGGGGAGAAAGAGCGGGCGCTGAGGAACACAGTTTCAAACAGACTGTCTCCACACAAACAGGCACCTGTCTGCAGGTATCCTAGATCTTGATTCTTGAACTTGAGGAAACACGCGTCTGAGCAAAACTCCCAAACGCTTCCAGGAAAGACACAGGCTCTCCCACAAGCACACAAGTGTTTGCCCTCAGCTATAGATCAGGGACAAGCCTGTGAAGAGATGCCCTGCTATTCTTTCGCCTTATGGCATCATGTGTTTCGTTCCTCTTGGAGATCGATTGTTAAACGTCTTTCCTAGGGCGACTGTGAAGCATTTGCCAGCGGAGGAGAAGTAGCACGGAGCAGCATTCAGTACTGCCTACGAGTGTCTTTGCTACCCTACTAGCGGAGCTCCAAGAACAGGCACACATCTTCAGGTACCTTCCAAATGTGGATTCCCCTGCAGCCCCGTAGGCGGGCGTGCAGTACGCCAACCGTCAACGGACGTTTTTCCCCTCAAGCCTGTCAGGACGTTGCTCGTCCGTCTTTCCCTCAATAGATGGGAGTAGGCGCGCTTGCGGATGTGTGCGTGTGTGTGGCCACGCGTTTGCTTAGGCATCAGTGTGTGAAAAGGTAGGTGCTTTTCTCTAGCTGCGTGTGCGTGCACGTGGTGCTGGGTGCACATCCCTGGGTGCTCGTGGAAAGGTTTCTGCATGGTTTTCGCTGAGGAATCGTGTGTGTGCACATGGACAAAGAGAAGGCGCAGCAACCAGGTTCCAGCGCCGAAGAAGGCAAAAGGCGAGGTTTCCGGCGCTATCTCCTTCTCTCCCCAGAGCTAGTCGCGCAAAGCAAGCCGCTAAGCCGGCGACCGGCAAGAGAGCTACAACGAAGCATGCCGAACGGAGAAAATAGCAGCAGCTCATCTGTTCACACCTTGTTTCTGCCATGTGCTTGAACGCCAAGACGTTCGCGCTTCTGTGAGATGAAAGACGTCCTTCTGCATATGTGGTTGCTCACACCGGTGCACTTGTTAGTGTATCCATTCAGTCCTGGGCTGCGGGGCATTCAGAAGTGGCTCTGTGGAGACGTCTGCATAGAGGCAGCTGTCAGAACACGCACACTCGATTGTTCACCAAAACATATGCAGACGCGTCCTTAGCCTGTAGATTTGGATGCACAGAGTTCCCTGTGTTCGCAAGAGACAAGGGAATCGCGTCTGTGCGCACAGAAGCAATAGCGGACCGTTTCCCTCGGAGTGAACGCGAAAGAGCCGTCTATATACTCGCAGACACGCGAACGTGCCTCAATGCGGTCACAGAGGCAGCAGCTTTTGCACAGATGCTCCTGGTGATTCTGGCACTTTCCAGGCACACTCCTGAAAGTCGCGCACACTGCTGTTCACTCGCTAAACGACCTCTTGGGAAACACGTCTCCGGTCGACGGACCGCTCAGATTGCTTCTCGTGTAACTGTGAACTGTGTCAGCGCAGGGAATCCGTCTCTGTTGAGCAGACGTCAATCCTGCCTCGCTTTTGCTTTGTTGCCTCTACCAAGATGATTTCCCGTTTCTCTCTTCACTGGAGCAGGCAGACACAGCCAACGCACATCAAGTGTCAAGAGACACGCTCTGCTGAGCTCAACGCTTGTGCAGATGCACATGTGCGACGAAGTCAACACACGTGCTTGTGGAGAGAAAGAAAGGGACTCCCAGGCGTGTGGAGCGACGGGGAGAAAGAGCGGGCGCTGAGGAACACAGTTTCAAACAGACTGTCTCCACACAAACAGGCACCTGTCTGCAGGTATCCTAGATCTTGATTCTTGAACTTGAGGAAACACGCGTCTGAGCAAAACTCCCAAACGCTTCCAGGAAAGACACAGGCTCTCCCACAAGCACACAAGTGTTTGCCCTCAGCTATAGATCAGGGACAAGCCTGTGAAGAGATGCCCTGCTATTCTTTCGCCTTATGGCATCATGTGTTTCGTTCCTCTTGGAGATCGATTGTTAAACGTCTTTCCTAGGGCGACTGTGAAGCATTTGCCAGCGGAGGAGAAGTAGCACGGAGCAGCATTCAGTACTGCCTACGAGTGTCTTTGCTACCCTACTAGCGGAGCTCCAAGAACAGGCACACATCTTCAGGCACCTTCCAAATGTGGATTCCCCTGCAGCCCCGTAGGCGGGCGTGCAGTACGCCAACCGTCAACAGACGTTTTTCCCCTCAAGCCTGTCAGGACGTTGCTCGTCCGTCTTTCCCTCAATAGATGGGAGTAGGCGCGCTTGCGGATGTGTGCGTGTGTGTGGCCACGCGTTTGCTTAGGCATCAGTGTGTGAAAAGGTAGGTGCTTTTCTCTAGCTGCGTGTGCGTGCACGTGGTGCTGGGTGCACATCCCTGGGTGCTCGTGGAAAGGTTTCTGCATGGTTTTCGCTGAGGAATCGTGTGTGTGCACATGGACAAAGAGAAGGCGCAGCAACCAGGTTCCAGCGCCGAAGAAGGCAAAAGGCGAGGTTTCCGGCGCTATCTCCTTCTCTCCCCAGAGCTAGTCGCGCAAAGCAAGCCGCTAAGCCGGCGACCGGCAAGAGAGCTACAACGAAGCATGCCGAACGGAGAAAATAGCAGCAGCTCATCTGTTCACACCTTGTTTCTGCCATGTGCTTGAACGCCAAGACGTTCGCGCTTCTGTGAGATGAAAGACGTCCTTCTGCATATGTGGTTGCTCACACCGGTGCACTTGTTAGTGTATCCATTCAGTCCTGGGCTGCGGGGCATTCAGAAGTGGCTCTGTGGAGACGTCTGCATAGAGGCAGCTGTCAGAACACGCACACTCGATTGTTCACCAAAACATATGCAGACGCGTCCTTAGCCTGTAGATTTGGATGCACAGAGTTCCCTGTGTTCGCAAGAGACAAGGGAATCGCGTCTGTGCGCACAGAAGCAATAGCGGACCGTTTCCCTCGGAGTGAACGCGAAAGAGCCGTCTATATACTCGCAGACACGGGAACGTGCCTCAATGCGGTCACAGAGGCAGCAGCTTTTGCACAGATGCTCCTGGTGATTCTGGCACTTTCCAGGCACACTCCTGAAAGTCGCGCACACTGCTGTTCACTCGCTAAACGACCTCTTGGGAAACACGTCTCCGGTCGACGGACCGCTCAGATTGCTTCTCGTGTAACTGTGAACTGTGTCAGCGCAGGGAATCCGTCTCTGTTGAGCAGATGTCAATCCTGCCTCGCTTTTGCTTTGTTGCCTCTACCAAGATGATTTCCCGTTTCTCTCTTCACTGGAGCAGGCAGACACAGCCAACGCACATCAAGTGTCAAGAGACACGCTCTGCTGAGCTCAACGCTTGTGCAGATGCACATGTGCGACGAAGTCAACACACGTGCTTGTGGAGAGAAAGAAAGGGACTCCCAGGCGTGTGGAGCGACGGGGAGAAAGAGCGGGCGCTGAGGAACACAGTTTCAAACAGACTGTCTCCACACAAACAGGCACCTGTCTGCAGGTATCCTAGATCTTGATTCTTGAACTTGAGGAAACACGCGTCTGAGCAAAACTCCCAAACGCTTCCAGGAAAGACACAGGCTCTCCCACAAGCACACAAGTGTTTGCCCTCAGCTATAGATCAGGGACAAGCCTGTGAAGAGATGCCCTGCTATTCTTTCGCCTTATGGCATCATGTGTTTCGTTCCTCTTGGAGATCGATTGTTAAACGTCTTTCCTAGGGCGACTGTGAAGCATTTGCCAGCGGAGGAGAAGTAGCACGGAGCAGCATTCAGTACTGCCTACGAGTGTCTTTGCTACCCTACTAGCGGAGCTCCAAGAACAGGCACACATCTTCAGGTACCTTCCAAATGTGGATTCCCCTGCAGCCCCGTAGGCGGGCGTGCAGTACGCCAACCGTCAACGGACGTTTTTCCCCTCAAGCCTGTCAGGACGTTGCTCGTCCGTCTTTCCCTCAATAGATGGGAGTAGGCGCGCTTGCGGATGTGTGCGTGTGTGTGGCCACGCGTTTGCTTAGGCGTCAGTGTGTGAAAAGGTAGGTGCTTTTCTCTAGCTGCGTGTGCGTGCACGTGGTGCTGGGTGCACATCCCTGGGTGCTCGTGGAAAGGTTTCTGCATGGTTTTCGCTGAGGAATCGTGTGTGTGCACATGGACAAAGAGAAGGCGCAGCAACCAGGTTCCAGCGCCGAAGAAGGCAAAAGGCGAGGTTTCCGGCGCTATCTCCTTCTCTCCCCAGAGCTAGTCGCGCAAAGCAAGCCGCTAAGCCGGCGACCGGCAAGAGAGCTACAACGAAGCATGCCGAACGGAGAAAATAGCAGCAGCTCATCTGTTCACACCTTGTTTCTGCCATGTGCTTGAACGCCAAGACGTTCGCGCTTCTGTGAGATGAAAGACGTCCTTCTGCATATGTGGTTGCTCACACCGGTGCACTTGTTAGTGTATCCATTCAGTCCTGGGCTGCGGGGCATTCAGAAGTGGCTCTGTGGAGACGTCTGCATAGAGGCAGCTGTCAGAACACGCACACTCGATTGTTCACCAAAACATATGCAGACGCGTCCTTAGCCTGTAGATTTGGATGCACAGAGTTCCCTGTGTTCGCAAGAGACAAGGGAATCGCGTCTGTGCGCACAGAAGCAATAGCGGACCGTTTCCCTCGGAGTGAACGCGAAAGAGCCGTCTATATACTCGCAGACACGCGAACGTGCCTCAATGCGGTCACAGAGGCAGCAGCTTTTGCACAGATGCTCCTGGTGATTCTGGCACTTTCCAGGCACACTCCTGAAAGTCGCGCACACTGCTGTTCACTCGCTAAACGACCTCTTGGGAAACACGTCTCCGGTCGACGGACCGCTCAGATTGCTTCTCGTGTAACTGTGAACTGTGTCAGCGCAGGGAATCCGTCTCTGTTGAGCAGACGTCAATCCTGCCTCGCTTTTGCTTTGTTGCCTCTACCAAGATGATTTCCCGTTTCTCTCTTCACTGGAGCAGGCAGACACAGCCAACGCACATCAAGTGTCAAGAGACACGCTCTGCTGAGCTCAACGCTTGTGCAGATGCACATGTGCGACGAAGTCAACACACGTGCTTGTGGAGAGAAAGAAAGGGACTCCCAGGCGTGTGGAGCGACGGGGAGAAAGAGCGGGCGCTGAGGAACACAGTTTCAAACAGACTGTCTCCACACAAACAGGCACCTGTCTGCAGGTATCCTAGATCTTGATTCTTGAACTTGAGGAAACACGCGTCTGAGCAAAACTCCCAAACGCTTCCAGGAAAGACACAGGCTCTCCCACAAGCACACAAGTGTTTGCCCTCAGCTATAGATCAGGGACAAGCCTGTGAAGAGATGCCCTGCTATTCTTTCGCCTTATGGCATCATGTGTTTCGTTCCTCTTGGAGATTGATTGTTAAACGTCTTTCCTAGGGCGACTGTGAAGCATTTGCCAGCGGAGGAGAAGTAGCACGGAGCAGCATTCAGTACTGCCTACGAGTGTCTTTGCTACCCTACTAGCGGAGCTCCAAGAACAGGCACACATCTTCAGGCACCTTCCAAATGTGGATTCCCCTGCAGCCCCGTAGGCGGGCGTGCAGTACGCCAACCGTCAACGGACGTTTTTCCCCTCAAGCCTGTCAGGACGTTGCTCGTCCGTCTTTCCCTCAATAGATGGGAGTAGGCGCGCTTGCGGATGTGTGCGTGTGTGTGGCCACGCGTTTGCTTAGGCATCAGTGTGTGAAAAGGTAGGTGCTTTTCTCTAGCTGCGTGTGCGTGCACGTGGTGCTGGGTGCACATCCCTGGGTGCTCGTGGAAAGGTTTCTGCATGGTTTTCGCTGAGGAATCGTGTGTGTGCACATGGACAAAGAGAAGGCGCAGCAACCAGGTTCCAGCGCCGAAGAAGGCAAAAGGCGAGGTTTCCGGCGCTATCTCCTTCTCTCCCCAGAGCTAGTCGCGCAAAGCAAGCCGCTAAGCCGGCGACCGGCAAGAGAGCTACAACGAAGCATGCCGAACGGAGAAAATAGCAGCAGCTCATCTGTTCACACCTTGTTTCTGCCATGTGCTTGAACGCCAAGACGTTCGCGCTTCTGTGAGATGAAAGACGTCCTTCTGCATATGTGGTTGCTCACACCGGTGCACTTGTTAGTGTATCCATTCAGTCCTGGGCTGCGGGGCATTCAGAAGTGGCTCTGTGGAGACGTCTGCATAGAGGCAGCTGTCAGAACACGCACACTCGATTGTTCACCAAAACATATGCAGACGCGTCCTTAGCCTGTAGATTTGGATGCACAGAGTTCCCTGTGTTCGCAAGAGACAAGGGAATCGCGTCTGTGCGCACAGAAGCAATAGCGGACCGTTTCCCTTGGAGTGAACGCGAAAGAGCCGTCTATATACTCGCAGACACGCGAACGTGCCTCAATGCGGTCACAGAGGCAGCAGCTTTTGCACAGATGCTCCTGGTGATTCTGGCACTTTCCAGGCACACTCCTGAAAGTCGCGCACACTGCTGTTCACTCGCTAAACGACCTCTTGGGAAACACGTCTCCGGTCGACGGACCGCTCAGATTGCTTCTCGTGTAACTGTGAACTGTGTCAGCGCAGGGAATCCGTCTCTGTTGAGCAGATGTCAATCCTGCCTCGCTTTTGCTTTGTTGCCTCTACCAAGATGATTTCCCGTTTCTCTCTTCACTGGAGCAGGCAGACACAGCCAACGCACATCAAGTGTCAAGAGACACGCTCTGCTGAGCTCAACGCTTGTGCAGATGCACATGTGCGACGAAGTCAACACACGTGCTTGTGGAGAGAAAGAAAGGGACTCCCAGGCGTGTGGAGCGACGGGGAGAAAGAGCGGGCGCTGAGGAACACAGTTTCAAACAGACTGTCTCCACACAAACAGGCACCTGTCTGCAGGTATCCTAGATCTTGATTCTTGAACTTGAGGAAACGCGTCTGAGCAAAACTCCCAAACGCTTCCAGGAAAGACACAGGCTCTCCCACAAGCACACAAGTGTTTGCCCTCAGCTATAGATCAGGGACAAGCCTGTGAAGAGATGCCCTGCTATTCTTTCGCCTTATGGCATCATGTGTTTCGTTCCTCTTGGAGATCGATTGTTAAAGGTCTTTCCTCGGGCGACTGTGAAGCATTTGCCAGCGGAGGAGAAGTAGCACGGAGCAGCATTCAGTACTGCCTACGAGTGTCTTTGCTACCCTACTAGCGGAGCTCCAAGAACAGGCACACATCTTCAGGCACCTTCCAAATGTGGATTCCCCTGCAGCCCCGTAGGCGGGCGTGCAGTACGCCAACCGTCAACGGACGTTTTTCCCCTCAAGCCTGTCAGGACGTTGCTCGTCCGTCTTTCCCTCAATAGATGGGAGTAGGCGCGCTTGCGGATGTGTGCGTGTGTGTGGCCACGCGTTTGCTTAGGCATCAGTGTGTGAAAAGGTAGGTGCTTTTCTCTAGCTGCGTGTGCGTGCACGTGGTGCTGGGTGCACATCCCTGGGTGCTCGTGGAAAGGTTTCTGCATGGTTTTCGCTGAGGAATCGTGTGTGTGCACATGGACAAAGAGAAGGCGCAGCAACCAGGTTCCAGCGCCGAAGAAGGCAAAAGGCGAGGTTTCCGGCGCTATCTCCTTCTCTCCCCAGAGCTAGTCGCGCAAAGCAAGCCGCTAAGCCGGCGACCGGCAAGAGAGCTACAACGAAGCATGCCGAACGGAGAAAATAGCAGCAGCTCATCTGTTCACACCTTGTTTCTGCCATGTGCTTGAACGCCAAGACGTTCGCGCTTCTGTGAGATGAAAGACGTCCTTCTGCATATGTGGTTGCTCACACCGGTGCACTTGTTAGTGTATCCATTCAGTCCTGGGCTGCGGGGCATTCAGAAGTGGCTCTGTGGAGACGTCTGCATAGAGGCAGCTGTCAGAACACGCACACTCGATTGTTCACCAAAACATATGCAGACGCGTCCTTAGCCTGTAGATTTGGATGCACAGAGTTCCCTGTGTTCGCAAGAGACAAGGGAATCGCGTCTGTGCGCACAGAAGCAATAGCGGACCGTTTCCCTCGGAGTGAACGCGAAAGAGCCGTCTATATACTCGCAGACACGCGAACGTGCCTCAATGCGGTCACAGAGGCAGCAGCTTTTGCACAGATGCTCCTGGTGATTCTGGCACTTTCCAGGCACACTCCTGAAAGTCGCGCACACTGCTGTTCACTCGCTAAACGACCTCTTGGGAAACACGTCTCCGGTCGACGGACCGCTCAGATTGCTTCTCGTGTAACTGTGAACTGTGTCAGCGCAGGGAATCCGTCTCTGTTGAGCAGATGTCAATCCTGCCTCGCTTTTGCTTTGTTGCCTCTACCAAGATGATTTCCCGTTTCTCTCTTCACTGGAGCAGGCAGACACAGCCAACGCACATCAAGTGTCAAGAGACACGCTCTGCTGAGCTCAACGCTTGTGCAGATGCACATGTGCGACGAAGTCAACACACGTGCTTGTGGAGAGAAAGAAAGGGACTCCCAGGCGTGTGGAGCGACGGGGAGAAAGAGCGGGCGCTGAGGAACACAGTTTCAAACAGACTGTCTCCACACAAACAGGCACCTGTCTGCAGGTATCCTAGATCTTGATTCATGAACTTGAGGAAACACGCGTCTGAGCAAAACTCCCAAACGCTTCCAGGAAAGACACAGGCTCTCCCACAAGCACACAAGTGTTTGCCCTCAGCTATAGATCAGGGACAAGCCTGTGAAGAGATGCCCTGCTATTCTTTCGCCTTATGGCATCATGTGTTTCGTTCCTCTTGGAGATCGATTGTTAAAGGTCTTTCCTCGGGCGACTGTGAAGCATTTGCCAGCGGAGGAGAAGTAGCACGGAGCAGCATTCAGTACTGCCTACGAGTGTCTTTGCTACCCTACTAGCGGAGCTCCAAGAACAGGCACACATCTTCAGGCACCTTCCAAATGTGGATTCCCCTGCAGCCCCGTAGGCGGGCGTGCAGTACGCCAACCGTCAACGGACGTTTTTCCCCTCAAGCCTGTCAGGACGTTGCTCGTCCGTCTTTCCCTCAATAGATGGGAGTAGGCGCGCTTGCGGATGTGTGCGTGTGTGTGGCCACGCGTTTGCTTAGGCATCAGTGTGTGAAAAGGTAGGTGCTTTTCTCTAGCTGCGTGTGCGTGCACGTGGTGCTGGGTGCACATCCCTGGGTGCTCGTGGAAAGGTTTCTGCATGGTTTTCGCTGAGGAATCGTGTGTGTGCACATGGACAAAGAGAAGGCGCAGCAACCAGGTTCCAGCGCCGAAGAAGGCAAAAGGCGAGGTTTCCGGCGCTATCTCCTTCTCTCCCCAGAGCTAGTCGCGCAAAGCAAGCCGCTAAGCCGGCGACCGGCAAGAGAGCTACAACGAAGCATGCCGAACGGAGAAAATAGCAGCAGCTCATCTGTTCACACCTTGTTTCTGCCATGTGCTTGAACGCCAAGACGTTCGCGCTTCTGTGAGATGAAAGACGTCCTTCTGCATATGTGGTTGCTCACACCGGTGCACTTGTTAGTGTATCCATTCAGTCCTGGGCTGCGGGGCATTCAGAAGTGGCTCTGTGGAGACGTCTGCATAGAGGCAGCTGTCAGAACACGCACACTCGATTGTTCACCAAAACATATGCAGACGCGTCCTTAGCCGGTAGATTTGGATGCACAGAGTTCCCTGTGTTCGCAAGAGACAAGGGAATCGCGTCTGTACGCACAGAAGCAATAGCGGACCGTTTCCCTCGGAGTGAACGCGAAAGAGCCGTCTATATACTCGCAGACACGGGAACGCGCCTCAGTGCGGTCACAGAGGCAGCAGCTTTTGCACAGGTGCTCTGGTGATTCTGGCACTTTCCAGGCACACTCCTGAAAGTCGCGCACACTGCTGTTCACTCGCTAAACGACCTCTTGGGAAACACGTCTCCGGTCGATGGAGCGCTCAGATTGCTTCTCGTGTAACTGTGAACTGTGTCAGCGCAGGGAATCCGTCTCTGTTGAGCAGATGTCAATCCTGCCTCGCTTTTGCTTTGTTGCCTCTACCAAGATGATTTCCCGTTTCTCTCTTCACTGGAGCACGCAGACACAGCCAACGCACATCAAGTGTCAAGAGACACACTCTGCTGAGCTCAACGCTTGTGCAGATGCACATGTGCGACGAAGTCAACACACGTGCTTGTGGAGAGAAAGAAAGGGACTCCCAGGCGTGTGGAGCGACGGGGAGAAAGAGCGGGCGCTGAGGAACACAGTTTCAAACAGACTGTCTCCACACAAACAGGCACCTGTCTGCAGGTATCCTAGATCTTGATTCTTGAACTTGAGGAAACACGCGTCTGAGCAAAACTCCCAAACGCTTCCAGGAAAGACACAGGCTCTCCCACAAGCACACAAGTGTTTGCCCTCAGCTATAGATCAGGGACAAGCTTGTGAAGAGATGCCCTGCTATTCTTTCGCCTTATGGCATCATGCGTTTCGTTTCTCTTGGAGATCGATTGTTAAACGTCTTTCCTCGGGCGACTGTGAAGCATTTGCCAGCGGAGGAGAAGTAGCACGGAGCAGCATTCAGTACTGCCTACGAGTGTCTTTGCTACCCTACTAGCGGAGCTCCAAGAACAGGCACACATCTTCAGGTACCTTCCAAATGTGGATTCCCCTGCAGCCCCGTAGGCGGGCGTGCAGTACGCCAACCATCAACGGACGTTTTTCCCCTCAAGCCTGTCAGGACGTTGCTCGTCCGTCTTTCCCTCAATAGATGGGAGTAGGCGCGCTTGCGGATGTGTGCGTGTGTGTGGCCACGCGTTTGCTTAGGCATCAGTGTGTGAAAAGGTAGGTGCTTTTCTCTAGCTGCGTGTGCGTGCACGTGCTGCTGGGTGCACATCCCTGGGTGCTCGAGGTAAGGTTTCTGCATGGTTTTCGCTGAGGAATCGTGTGTGTGCACATGGACAAAGAGAAGGCGCAGCAACCAGGTTCCAGCGCCGAAGAAGGCAAAAGGCAAGGTTTCCGGCGCTATCTCCTTCTCTCCGCAGACCTAGTCGCGCAAAGCAAGCCGCTAAGCCGGCGACCGGCAAGAGAGCTACAACGAAGCATGCCGAACGGAGAAAATAGCAGCAGCTCATCTGTTCACACCTTGTTTCTGCCATGTGCTTGAACGCCAAGACGTTCGCGCTTCTGTGAGATGAAAGACGTCCTTCTGCATATGTGGTTGCTCACACCGGTGCACTTGTTAGTGTATCCATTCAGTCCTGGGCTGCGGGGCATTCAGAAGTGGCTCTGTGGAGACGTCTGCATAGAGGCAGCTGTCAGAACACGCACACTCGATTGTTCACCAAAACATATGCAGACGCGTCCTTAGCCGGTAGATTTGGATGCACAGAGTTCCCTGTGTTCGCAAGAGACAAGGGAATCGCGTCTGTACGCACAGAAGCAATAGCGGACCGTTTCCCTCGGAGTGAACGCGAAAGAGCCGTCTATATACTCGCAGACACGGGAACGTGCCTCAGTGCGGTCACAGAGGCAGCAGCTTTTGCACAGGTGCTCTGGTGATTCTGGCACTTTCCAGGCACACTCCTGAAAGTCGCGCACACTGCTGTTCACTCGCTAAACGACCTCTTGGGAAACACGTCTCCGGTCGATGGACCGCTCAGATTGCTTCTCGTGTAACTGTGAACTGTGTCAGCGCAGGGAATCCGTCTCTGTTGAGCAGATGTCAATCCTGCCTCGCTTTTGCTTTGTTGCCTCTACCAAGATGATTTCCCGTTTCTCTCTTCACTGGAGCACGCAGACACAGCCAACGCACATCAAGTGTCAAGAGACACGCTCTGCTGAGCTCAACGCTTGTGCAGATGCACATGTGCGACGAAGTCAACACACGTGCTTGTGGAGAGAAAGAAAGGGACTCCCAGGCGTGTGGAGCGACGGGGAGAAAGAGCGGGCGCTGAGGAACACAGTTTCAAACAGACTGTCTCCACACAAACAGGCACCTGTCTGCAGGTATCCTAGATCTTGATTCTTGAACTTGAGGAAACACGCGTCTGAGCAAAACTCCCAAACGCTTCCAGGAAAGACACAGGCTCTCCCACAAGCACACAAGTGTTTGCCCTCAGCTATAGATCAGGGACAAGCCTGTGAAGAGATGCCCTGCTATTCTTTCGCCTTATGGCATCATGTGTTTCGTTCCTCTTGGAGATCGATTGTTAAAGGTCTTTCCTCGGGCGACTGTGAAGCATTTGCCAGCGGAGGAGAAGTAGCACGGAGCAGCATTCAGTACTGCCTACGAGTGTCTTTGCTACCCTACTAGCGGAGCTCCAAGAACAGGCACACATCTTCAGGCACCTTCCAAATGTGGATTCCCCTGCAGCCCCGTAGGCGGGCGTGCAGTACGCCAACCGTCAACGGACGTTTTTCCCCTCAAGCCTGTCAGGACGTTGCTCGTCCGTCTTTCCCTCAATAGATGGGAGTAGGCGCGCTTGCGGATGTGTGCGTGTGTGTGGCCACGCGTTTGCTTAGGCATCAGTGTGTGAAAAGGTAGGTGCTTTTCTCTAGCTGCGTGTGCGTGCACGTGGTGCTGGGTGCACATCCCTGGGTGCTCGTGGAAAGGTTTCTGCATGGTTTTCGCTGAGGAATCGTGTGTGTGCACATGGACAAAGAGAAGGCGCAGCAACCAGGTTCCAGTGCCGAAGAAGGCAAAAGGCGAGGTTTCCGGCGCTATCTCCTTCTCTCCGCAGAGCTAGTCGCGCAAAGCAAGCCGCTAAGCCGGCGACCGGCAAGAGAGCTACAACGAAGCATGCCGAACGGAGAAAATAGCAGCAGCTCATCTGTTCACACCTTGTTTCTGCCATGTGCTTGAACGCCAAGACGTTCGCGCTTCTGTGAGATGAAAGACGTCCTTCTGCATATGTGGTTGCTCACACCGGTGCACTTGTTAGTGTATCCATTCAGTCCTGGGCTGCGGGGCATTCAGAAGTGGCTCTGTGGAGACGTCTGCATAGAGGCAGCTGTCAGAACACGCACACTCGATTGTTCACCAAAACATATGCAGACGCGTCCTTAGCCTGTAGATTTGGATGCACAGAGTTCCCTGTGTTCGCAAGAGACAAGGGAATCGCGTCTGTACGCACAGAAGCAATAGCGGACCGTTTCCCTCGGAGTGAACGCGAAAGAGCCGTCTATATACTCGCAGACACGGGAACGCGCCTCAGTGCGGTCACAGAGGCAGAAGCTTTTGCACAGGTGCTCTGGTGATTCTGGCACTTTCCAGGCACACTCCTGAAAGTCGCGCACACTGCTGTTCACTCGCTAAACGACCTCTTGGGAAACACGTCTCCGGTCGATGGAGCGCTCAGATTGCTTCTCGTGTAACTGTGAACTGTGTCAGCGCAGGGAATCCGTCTCTGTTGAGCAGATGTCAATCCTGCCTCGCTTTTGCTTTGTTGCCTCTACCAAGATGATTTCCCGTTTCTCTCTTCACTGGAGCACGCAGACACAGCCAACGCACATCAAGTGTCAAGAGACACACTCTGCTGAGCTCAACGCTTGTGCAGATGCACATGTGCGACGAAGTCAACACACGTGCTTGTGGAGAGAAAGAAAGGGACTCCCAGGCGTGTGGAGCGACGGGGAGAAAGAGCGGGCGCTGAGGAACACAGTTTCAAACAGACTGTCTCCACACAAACAGGCACCTGTCTGCAGGTATCCTAGATCTTGATTCTTGAACTTGAGGAAACACGCGTCTGAGCAAAACTCCCAAACGCTTCCAGGAAAGACACAGGCTCTCCCACAAGCACACAAGTGTTTGCCCTCAGCTATAGATCAGGGACAAGCTTGTGAAGAGATGCCCTGCTATTCTTTCGCCTTATGGCATCATGCGTTTCGTTTCTCTTGGAGATCGATTGTTAAACGTCTTTCCTCGGGCGACTGTGAAGCATTTGCCAGCGGAGGAGAAGTAGCACGGAGCAGCATTCAGTACTGCCTACGAGTGTCTTTGCTACCCTACTAGCGGAGCTCCAAGAACAGGCACACATCTTCAGGTACCTTCCAAATGTGGATTCCCCTGCAGCCCCGTAGGCGGGCGTGCAGTACGCCAACCATCAACGGACGTTTTTCCCCTCAAGCCTGTCAGGACGTTGCTCGTCCGTCTTTCCCTCAATAGATGGGAGTAGGCGCGCTTGCGGATGTGTGCGTGTGTGTGGCCACGCGTTTGCTTAGGCATCAGTGTGTGAAAAGGTAGGTGCTTTTCTCTAGCTGCGTGTGCGTGCACGTGGTGCTGGGTGCACATCCCTGGGTGCTCGAGGTAAGGTTTCTGCATGGTTTTCGCTGAGGAATCGTGTGTGTGCACATGGACAAAGAGAAGGCGCAGCAACCAGGTTCCAGCGCCGAAGAAGGCAAAAGGCAAGGTTTCCGGCGCTATCTCCTTCTCTCCGCAGACCTAGTCGCGCAAAGCAAGCCGCTAAGCCGGCGACCGGCAAGAGAGCTACAACGAAGCATGCCGAACGGAGAAAATAGCAGCAGCTCATCTGTTCACACCTTGTTTCTGCCATGTGCTTGAACGCCAAGACGTTCGCGCTTCTGTGAGATGAAAGACGTCCTTCTGCATATGTGGTTGCTCACACCGGTGCACTTGTTAGTGTATCCATTCAGTCCTGGGCTGCGGGGCATTCAGAAGTGGCTCTGTGGAGACGTCTGCATAGAGGCAGCTGTCAGAACACGCACACTCGATTGTTCACCAAAACATATGCAGACGCGTCCTTAGCCGGTAGATTTGGATGCACAGAGTTCCCTGTGTTCGCAAGAGACAAGGGAATCGCGTCTGTACGCACAGAAGCAATAGCGGACCGTTTCCCTCGGAGTGAACGCGAAAGAGCCGTCTATATACTCGCAGACACGGGAACGTGCCTCAGTGCGGTCACAGAGGCAGCAGCTTTTGCACAGGTGCTCTGGTGATTCTGGCACTTTCCAGGCACACTCCTGAAAGTCGCGCACACTGCTGTTCACTCGCTAAACGACCTCTTGGGAAACACGTCTCCGGTCGATGGACCGCTCAGATTGCTTCTCGTGTAACTGTGAACTGTGTCAGCGCAGGGAATCCGTCTCTGTTGAGCAGATGTCAATCCTGCCTCGCTTTTGCTTTGTTGCCTCTACCAAGATGATTTCCCGTTTCTCTCTTCACTGGAGCACGCAGACACAGCCAACGCACATCAAGTGTCAAGAGACACACTCTGCTGAGCTCAACGCTTGTGCAGATGCACATGTGCGACGAAGTCAACACACGTGCTTGTGGAGAGAAAGAAAGGGACTCCCAGGCGTGTGGAGCGACGGGGAGAAAGAGCGGGCGCTGAGGAACACAGTTTCAAACAGACTGTCTCCACACAAACAGGCACCTGTCTGCAGGTATCCTAGATCTTGATTCTTGAACTTGAGGAAACACGCGTCTGAGCAAAACTCCCAAACGCTTCCAGGAAAGACACAGGCTCTCCCACAAGCACACAAGTGTTTGCCCTCAGCTATAGATCAGGGACAAGCTTGTGAAGAGATGCCCTGCTATTCTTTCGCCTTATGGCATCATGTGTTTCGTTTCTCTTGGAGATCGATTGTTAAACGTCTTTCCTCGGGCGACTGTGAAGCATTTGCCAGCGGAGGAGAAGTAGCACGGAGCAGCATTCAGTACTGCCTACGAGTGTCTTTGCTACCCTACTAGCGGAGCTCCAAGAACAGGCACACATCTTCAGGTACCTTCCAAATGTGGATTCCCCTGCAGCCCCGTAGGCGGGCGTGCAGTACGCCAACCATCAACGGACGTTTTTCCCCTCAAGCCTGTCAGGACGTTGCTCGTCCGTCTTTCCCTCAATAGATGGGAGTAGGCGCGCTTGCGGATGTGTGCGTGTGTGTGGCCACGCGTTTGCTTAGGCATCAGTGTGTGAAAAGGTAGGTGCTTTTCTCTAGCTGCGTGTGCGTGCACGTGCTGCTGGGTGCACATCCCTGGGTGCTCGAGGTAAGGTTTCTGCATGGTTTTCGCTGAGGAATCGTGTGTGTGCACATGGACAAAGAGAAGGCGCAGCAACCAGGTTCCAGCGCCGAAGAAGGCAAAAGGCAAGGTTTCCGGCGCTATCTCCTTCTCTCCGCAGACCTAGTCGCGCAAAGCAAGCCGCTAAGCCGGCGACCGGCAAGAGAGCTACAACGAAGCATGCCGAACGGAGAAAATAGCAGCAGCTCATCTGTTCACACCTTGTTTCTGCCATGTGCTTGAACGCCAAGACGTTCGCGCTTCTGTGAGATGAAAGACGTCCTTCTGCATATGTGGTTGCTCACACCGGTGCACTTGTTAGTGTATCCATTCAGTCCTGGGCTGCGGGGCATTCAGAAGTGGCTCTGTGGAGACGTCTGCATAGAGGCAGCTGTCAGAACACGCACACTCGATTGTTCACCAAAACATATGCAGACGCGTCCTTAGCCGGTAGATTTGGATGCACAGAGTTCCCTGTGTTCGCAAGAGACAAGGGAATCGCGTCTGTACGCACAGAAGCAATAGCGGACCGTTTCCCTCGGAGTGAACGCGAAAGAGCCGTCTATATACTCGCAGACACGGGAACGTGCCTCAGTGCGGTCACAGAGGCAGCAGCTTTTGCACAGGTGCTCTGGTGATTCTGGCACTTTCCAGGCACACTCCTGAAAGTCGCGCACACTGCTGTTCACTCGCTAAACGACCTCTTGGGAAACACGTCTCCGGTCGATGGACCGCTCAGATTGCTTCTCGTGTAACTGTGAACTGTGTCAGCGCAGGGAATCCGTCTCTGTTGAGCAGATGTCAATCCTGCCTCGCTTTTGCTTTGTTGCCTCTACCAAGATGATTTCCCGTTTCTCTCTTCACTGGAGCACGCAGACACAGCCAACGCACATCAAGTGTCAAGAGACACACTCTGCTGAGCTCAACGCTTGTGCAGATGCACATGTGCGACGAAGTCAACACACGTGCTTGTGGAGAGAAAGAAAGGGACTCCCAGGCGTGTGGAGCGACGGGGAGAAAGAGCGGGCGCTGAGGAACACAGTTTCAAACAGACTGTCTCCACACAAACAGGCACCTGTCTGCAGGTATCCTAGATCTTGATTCTTGAACTTGAGGAAACACGCGTCTGAGCAAAACTCCCAAACGCTTCCAGGAAAGACACAGGCTCTCCCACAAGCACACAAGTGTTTGCCCTCAGCTATAGATCAGGGACAAGCTTGTGAAGAGATGCCCTGCTATTCTTTCGCCTTATGGCATCATGTGTTTCGTTTCTCTTGGAGATCGATTGTTAAACGTCTTTCCTCGGGCGACTGTGAAGCATTTGCCAGCGGAGGAGAAGTAGCACGGAGCAGCATTCAGTACTGCCTACGAGTGTCTTTGCTACCCTACTAGCGGAGCTCCAAGAACAGGCACACATCTTCAGGTACCTTCCAAATGTGGATTCCCCTGCAGCCCCGTAGGCGGGCGTGCAGTACGCCAACCATCAACGGACGTTTTTCCCCTCAAGCCTGTCAGGACGTTGCTCGTCCGTCTTTCCCTCAATAGATGGGAGTAGGCGCGCTTGCGGATGTGTGCGTGTGTGTGGCCACGCGTTTGCTTAGGCATCAGTGTGTGAAAAGGTAGGTGCTTTTCTCTAGCTGCGTGTGCGTGCACGTGCTGCTGGGTGCACATCCCTGGGTGCTCGAGGTAAGGTTTCTGCATGGTTTTCGCTGAGGAATCGTGTGTGTGCACATGGACAAAGAGAAGGCGCAGCAACCAGGTTCCAGCGCCGAAGAAGGCAAAAGGCAAGGTTTCCGGCGCTATCTCCTTCTCTCCGCAGACCTAGTCGCGCAAAGCAAGCCGCTAAGCCGGCGACCGGCAAGAGAGCTACAACGAAGCATGCCGAACGGAGAAAATAGCAGCAGCTCATCTGTTCACACCTTGTTTCTGCCATGTGCTTGAACGCCAAGACGTTCGCGCTTCTGTGAGATGAAAGACGTCCTTCTGCATATGTGGTTGCTCACACCGGTGCACTTGTTAGTGTATCCATTCAGTCCTGGGCTGCGGGGCATTCAGAAGTGGCTCTGTGGAGACATCTGCATAGAGGCAGCTGTCAGAACACGCACACTCGATTGTTCACCAAAACATGTGCAGACGCGTCTTTAGCCTGTAGATTTGGATGCACAGAGTTCCCTGTGTTCGCAAGAGACAAGGGAATCGCGTCTGTACGCACAGAAGCAATAGCGGACCGTTTCCCTCGGAGTGAACGCGAAAGAGCCGTCTATATACTCGCAGACACGGGAACGTGCCTCAGTGCGGTCACAGAGGCAGCAGCTTTTGCACAGGTGCTCTGGTGATTCTGGCACTTTCCAGGCACACTCCTGAAAGTCGCGCACACTGCTGTTCACTCGCTAAACGACCTCTTGGGAAACACGTCTCCGGTCGATGGACCGCTCAGATTGCTTCTCGTGTAACTGTGAACTGTGTCAGCGCAGGGAATCCGTCTCTGTTGAGCAGATGTCAATCCTGCCTCGCTTTTGCTTTGTTGCCTCTACCAAGATGATTTCCCGTTTCTCTCTTCACTGGAGCACGCAGACACAGCCAACGCACATCAAGTGTCAAGAGACACACTCTGCTGAGCTCAACGCTTGTGCAGATGCACATGTGCGACGAAGTCAACACACGTGCTTGTGGAGAGAAAGAAAGGGACTCCCAGGCGTGTGGAGCGACGGGGAGAAAGAGCGGGCGCTGAGGAACACAGTTTCAAACAGACTGTCTCCACACAAACAGGCACCTGTCTGCAGGTATCCTAGATCTTGATTCTTGAACTTGAGGAAACACGCGTCTGAGCAAAACTCCCAAACGCTTCCAGGAAAGACACAGGCTCTCCCACAAGCACACAAGTGTTTGCCCTCAGCTATAGATCAGGGACAAGCTTGTGAAGAGATGCCCTGCTATTCTTTCGCCTTATGGCATCATGTGTTTCGTTTCTCTTGGAGATCGATTGTTAAACGTCTTTCCTAGGGCGACTGTGAAGCATTTGCCAGCGGAGGAGAAGTAGCACGGAGCAGCATTCAGTACTGCCTACGAGTGTCTTTGCTACCCTACTAGCGGAGCTCCAAGAACAGGCACACATCTTCAGGTACCTTCCAAATGTGGATTCCCCTGCAGCCCCGTAGGCGGGCGTGCAGTACGCCAACCATCAACGGACGTTTTTCCCCTCAAGCCTGTCAGGACGTTGCTCGTCCGTCTTTCCCTCAATAGATGGGAGTAGGCGCGCTTGCGGATGTGTGCGTGTGTGTGGCCACGCGTTTGCTTAGGCATCAGTGTGTGAAAAGGTAGGTGCTTTTCTCTAGCTGCGTGTGCGTGCACGTGCTGCTGGGTGCACATCCCTGGGTGCTCGAGGTAAGGTTTCTGCATGGTTTTCGCTGAGGAATCGTGTGTGTGCACATGGACAAAGAGAAGGCGCAGCAACCAGGTTCCAGCGCCGAAGAAGGCAAAAGGCAAGGTTTCCGGCGCTATCTCCTTCTCTCCGCAGACCTAGTCGCGCAAAGCAAGCCGCTAAGCCGGCGACCGGCAAGAGAGCTACAACGAAGCATGCCGAACGGAGAAAATAGCAGCAGCTCATCTGTTCACACCTTGTTTCTGCCATGTGCTTGAACGCCAAGACGTTCGCGCTTCTGTGAGATGAAAGACGTCCTTCTGCATATGTGGTTGCTCACACCGGTGCACTTGTTAGTGTATCCATTCAGTCCTGGGCTGCGGGGCATTCAGAAGTGGCTCTGTGGAGACATCTGCATAGAGGCAGCTGTCAGAACACGCACACTCGATTGTTCACCAAAACATGTGCAGACGCGTCTTTAGCCTGTAGATTTGGATGCACAGAGTTCCCTGTGTTCGCAAGAGACAAGGGAATCGCGTCTGTGCGCACAGAAGCAATAGCGGACCGTTTCCCTCGGAGTGAACGCGAAAGAGCCGTCTATATACTCGCAGACACGGGAACGTGCCTCAGTGCGGTCACAGAGGCAGCAGCTTTTGCACAGGTGCTCTGGTGATTCTGGCACTTTCCAGGCACACTCCTGAAAGTCGCGCACACTGCTGTTCACTCGCTAAACGACCTCTTGGGAAACACGTCTCCGGTCGATGGACCGCTCAGATTGCTTCTCGTGTAACTGTGAACTGTGTCAGCGCAGGGAATCCGTCTCTGTTGAGCAGATGTCAATCCTGCCTCGCTTTTGCTTTGTTGCCTCTACCAAGATGATTTCCCGTTTCTCTCTTCACTGGAGCACGCAGACACAGCCAACGCACATCAAGTGTCAAGAGACACACTCTGCTGAGCTCAACGCTTGTGCAGATGCACATGTGCGACGAAGTCAACACACGTGCTTGTGGAGAGAAAGAAAGGGACTCCCAGGCGTGTGGAGCGACGGGGAGAAAGAGCGGGCGCTGAGGAACACAGTTTCAAACAGACTGTCTCCACACAAACAGGCACCTGTCTGCAGGTATCCTAGATCTTGATTCTTGAACTTGAGGAAACACGCGTCTGAGCAAAACTCCCAAACGCTTCCAGGAAAGACACAGGCTCTCCCACAAGCACACAAGTGTTTGCCCTCAGCTATAGATCAGGGACAAGCTTGTGAAGAGATGCCCTGCTATTCTTTCGCCTTATGGCATCATGTGTTTCGTTTCTCTTGGAGATCGATTGTTAAACGTCTTTCCTCGGGCGACTGTGAAGCATTTGCCAGCGGAGGAGAAGTAGCACGGAGCAGCATTCAGTACTGCCTACGAGTGTCTTTGCTACCCTACTAGCGGAGCTCCAAGAACAGGCACACATCTTCAGGTACCTTCCAAATGTGGATTCCCCTGCAGCCCCGTAGGCGGGCGTGCAGTACGCCAACCATCAACGGACGTTTTTCCCCTCAAGCCTGTCAGGACGTTGCTCGTCCGTCTTTCCCTCAATAGATGGGAGTAGGCGCGCTTGCGGATGTGTGCGTGTGTGTGGCCACGCGTTTGCTTAGGCATCAGTGTGTGAAAAGGTAGGTGCTTTTCTCTAGCTGCGTGTGCGTGCACGTGCTGCTGGGTGCACATCCCTGGGTGCTCGAGGTAAGGTTTCTGCATGGTTTTCGCTGAGGAATCGTGTGTGTGCACATGGACAAAGAGAAGGCGCAGCAACCAGGTTCCAGCGCCGAAGAAGGCAAAAGGCAAGGTTTCCGGCGCTATCTCCTTCTCTCCGCAGACCTAGTCGCGCAAAGCAAGCCGCTAAGCCGGCGACCGGCAAGAGAGCTACAACGAAGCATGCCGAACGGAGAAAATAGCAGCAGCTCATCTGTTCACACCTTGTTTCTGCCATGTGCTTGAACGCCAAGACGTTCGCGCTTCTGTGAGATGAAAGACGTCCTTCTGCATATGTGGTTGCTCACACCGGTGCACTTGTTAGTGTATCCATTCAGTCCTGGGCTGCGGGGCATTCAGAAGTGGCTCTGTGGAGACATCTGCATAGAGGCAGCTGTCAGAACACGCACACTCGATTGTTCACCAAAACATGTGCAGACGCGTCTTTAGCCTGTAGATTTGGATGCACAGAGTTCCCTGTGTTCGCAAGAGACAAGGGAATCGCGTCTGTACGCACAGAAGCAATAGCGGACCGTTTCCCTCGGAGTGAACGCGAAAGAGCCGTCTATATACTCGCAGACACGGGAACGTGCCTCAGTGCGGTCACAGAGGCAGCAGCTTTTGCACAGGTGCTCTGGTGATTCTGGCACTTTCCAGGCACACTCCTGAAAGTCGCGCACACTGCTGTTCACTCGCTAAACGACCTCTTGGGAAACACGTCTCCGGTCGATGGACCGCTCAGATTGCTTCTCGTGTAACTGTGAACTGTGTCAGCGCAGGGAATCCGTCTCTGTTGAGCAGATGTCAATCCTGCCTCGCTTTTGCTTTGTTGCCTCTACCAAGATGATTTCCCGTTTCTCTCTTCACTGGAGCACGCAGACACAGCCAACGCACATCAAGTGTCAAGAGACACACTCTGCTGAGCTCAACGCTTGTGCAGATGCACATGTGCGACGAAGTCAACACACGTGCTTGTGGAGAGAAAGAAAGGGACTCCCAGGCGTGTGGAGCGACGGGGAGAAAGAGCGGGCGCTGAGGAACACAGTTTCAAACAGACTGTCTCCACACAAACAGGCACCTGTCTGCAGGTATCCTAGATCTTGATTCTTGAACTTGAGGAAACACGCGTCTGAGCAAAACTCCCAAACGCTTCCAGGAAAGACACAGGCTCTCCCACAAGCACACAAGTGTTTGCCCTCAGCTATAGATCAGGGACAAGCTTGTGAAGAGATGCCCTGCTATTCTTTCGCCTTATGGCATCATGTGTTTCGTTTCTCTTGGAGATCGATTGTTAAACGTCTTTCCTCGGGCGACTGTGAAGCATTTGCCAGCGGAGGAGAAGTAGCACGGAGCAGCATTCAGTACTGCCTACGAGTGTCTTTGCTACCCTACTAGCGGAGCTCCAAGAACAGGCACACATCTTCAGGTACCTTCCAAATGTGGATTCCCCTGCAGCCCCGTAGGCGGGCGTGCAGTACGCCAACCATCAACGGACGTTTTTCCCCTCAAGCCTGTCAGGACGTTGCTCGTCCGTCTTTCCCTCAATAGATGGGAGTAGGCGCGCTTGCGGATGTGTGCGTGTGTGTGGCCACGCGTTTGCTTAGGCATCAGTGTGTGAAAAGGTAGGTGCTTTTCTCTAGCTGCGTGTGCGTGCACGTGCTGCTGGGTGCACATCCCTGGGTGCTCGAGGTAAGGTTTCTGCATGGTTTTCGCTGAGGAATCGTGTGTGTGCACATGGACAAAGAGAAGGCGCAGCAACCAGGTTCCAGCGCCGAAGAAGGCAAAAGGCAAGGTTTCCGGCGCTATCTCCTTCTCTCCGCAGACCTAGTCGCGCAAAGCAAGCCGCTAAGCCGGCGACCGGCAAGAGAGCTACAACGAAGCATGCCGAACGGAGAAAATAGCAGCAGCTCATCTGTTCACACCTTGTTTCTGCCATGTGCTTGAACGCCAAGACGTTCGCGCTTCTGTGAGATGAAAGACGTCCTTCTGCATATGTGGTTGCTCACACCGGTGCACTTGTTAGTGTATCCATTCAGTCCTGGGCTGCGGGGCATTCAGAAGTGGCTCTGTGGAGACATCTGCATAGAGGCAGCTGTCAGAACACGCACACTCGATTGTTCACCAAAACATGTGCAGACGCGTCTTTAGCCTGTAGATTTGGATGCACAGAGTTCCCTGTGTTCGCAAGAGACAAGGGAATCGCGTCTGTACGCACAGAAGCAATAGCGGACCGTTTCCCTCGGAGTGAACGCGAAAGAGCCGTCTATATACTCGCAGACACGGGAACGTGCCTCAGTGCGGTCACAGAGGCAGCAGCTTTTGCACAGGTGCTCTGGTGATTCTGGCACTTTCCAGGCACACTCCTGAAAGTCGCGCACACTGCTGTTCACTCGCTAAACGACCTCTTGGGAAACACGTCTCCGGTCGATGGACCGCTCAGATTGCTTCTCGTGTAACTGTGAACTGTGTCAGCGCAGGGAATCCGTCTCTGTTGAGCAGATGTCAATCCTGCCTCGCTTTTGCTTTGTTGCCTCTACCAAGATGATTTCCCGTTTCTCTCTTCACTGGAGCACGCAGACACAGCCAACGCACATCAAGTGTCAAGAGACACACTCTGCTGAGCTCAACGCTTGTGCAGATGCACATGTGCGACGAAGTCAACACACGTGCTTGTGGAGAGAAAGAAAGGGACTCCCAGGCGTGTGGAGCGACGGGGAGAAAGAGCGGGCGCTGAGGAACACAGTTTCAAACAGACTGTCTCCACACAAACAGGCACCTGTCTGCAGGTATCCTAGATCTTGATTCTTGAACTTGAGGAAACACGCGTCTGAGCAAAACTCCCAAACGCTTCCAGGAAAGACACAGGCTCTCCCACAAGCACACAAGTGTTTGCCCTCAGCTATAGATCAGGGACAAGCTTGTGAAGAGATGCCCTGCTATTCTTTCGCCTTATGGCATCATGTGTTTCGTTTCTCTTGGAGATCGATTGTTAAACGTCTTTCCTCGGGCGACTGTGAAGCATTTGCCAGCGGAGGAGAAGTAGCACGGAGCAGCATTCAGTACTGCCTACGAGTGTCTTTGCTACCCTACTAGCGGAGCTCCAAGAACAGGCACACATCTTCAGGTACCTTCCAAATGTGGATTCCCCTGCAGCCCCGTAGGCGGGCGTGCAGTACGCCAACCATCAACGGACGTTTTTCCCCTCAAGCCTGTCAGGACGTTGCTCGTCCGTCTTTCCCTCAATAGATGGGAGTAGGCGCGCTTGCGGATGTGTGCGTGTGTGTGGCCACGCGTTTGCTTAGGCATCAGTGTGTGAAAAGGTAGGTGCTTTTCTCTAGCTGCGTGTGCGTGCACGTGCTGCTGGGTGCACATCCCTGGGTGCTCGAGGTAAGGTTTCTGCATGGTTTTCGCTGAGGAATCGTGTGTGTGCACATGGACAAAGAGAAGGCGCAGCAACCAGGTTCCAGCGCCGAAGAAGGCAAAAGGCAAGGTTTCCGGCGCTATCTCCTTCTCTCCGCAGACCTAGTCGCGCAAAGCAAGCCGCTAAGCCGGCGACCGGCAAGAGAGCTACAACGAAGCATGCCGAACGGAGAAAATAGCAGCAGCTCATCTGTTCACACCTTGTTTCTGCCATGTGCTTGAACGCCAAGACGTTCGCGCTTCTGTGAGATGAAAGACGTCCTTCTGCATATGTGGTTGCTCACACCGGTGCACTTGTTAGTGTATCCATTCAGTCCTGGGCTGCGGGGCATTCAGAAGTGGCTCTGTGGAGACATCTGCATAGAGGCAGCTGTCAGAACACGCACACTCGATTGTTCACCAAAACATGTGCAGACGCGTCTTTAGCCTGTAGATTTGGATGCACAGAGTTCCCTGTGTTCGCAAGAGACAAGGGAATCGCGTCTGTACGCACAGAAGCAATAGCGGACCGTTTCCCTCGGAGTGAACGCGAAAGAGCCGTCTATATACTCGCAGACACGGGAACGTGCCTCAGTGCGGTCACAGAGGCAGCAGCTTTTGCACAGGTGCTCTGGTGATTCTGGCACTTTCCAGGCACACTCCTGAAAGTCGCGCACACTGCTGTTCACTCGCTAAACGACCTCTTGGGAAACACGTCTCCGGTCGATGGACCGCTCAGATTGCTTCTCGTGTAACTGTGAACTGTGTCAGCGCAGGGAATCCGTCTCTGTTGAGCAGATGTCAATCCTGCCTCGCTTTTGCTTTGTTGCCTCTACCAAGATGATTTCCCGTTTCTCTCTTCACTGGAGCACGCAGACACAGCCAACGCACATCAAGTGTCAAGAGACACACTCTGCTGAGCTCAACGCTTGTGCAGATGCACATGTGCGACGAAGTCAACACACGTGCTTGTGGAGAGAAAGAAAGGGACTCCCAGGCGTGTGGAGCGACGGGGAGAAAGAGCGGGCGCTGAGGAACACAGTTTCAAACAGACTGTCTCCACACAAACAGGCACCTGTCTGCAGGTATCCTAGATCTTGATTCTTGAACTTGAGGAAACACGCGTCTGAGCAAAACTCCCAAACGCTTCCAGGAAAGACACAGGCTCTCCCACAAGCACACAAGTGTTTGCCCTCAGCTATAGATCAGGGACAAGCTTGTGAAGAGATGCCCTGCTATTCTTTCGCCTTATGGCATCATGTGTTTCGTTTCTCTTGGAGATCGATTGTTAAACGTCTTTCCTCGGGCGACTGTGAAGCATTTGCCAGCGGAGGAGAAGTAGCACGGAGCAGCATTCAGTACTGCCTACGAGTGTCTTTGCTACCCTACTAGCGGAGCTCCAAGAACAGGCACACATCTTCAGGTACCTTCCAAATGTGGATTCCCCTGCAGCCCCGTAGGCGGGCGTGCAGTACGCCAACCATCAACGGACGTTTTTCCCCTCAAGCCTGTCAGGACGTTGCTCGTCCGTCTTTCCCTCAATAGATGGGAGTAGGCGCGCTTGCGGATGTGTGCGTGTGTGTGGCCACGCGTTTGCTTAGGCATCAGTGTGTGAAAAGGTAGGTGCTTTTCTCTAGCTGCGTGTGCGTGCACGTGCTGCTGGGTGCACATCCCTGGGTGCTCGAGGTAAGGTTTCTGCATGGTTTTCGCTGAGGAATCGTGTGTGTGCACATGGACAAAGAGAAGGCGCAGCAACCAGGTTCCAGCGCCGAAGAAGGCAAAAGGCAAGGTTTCCGGCGCTATCTCCTTCTCTCCGCAGACCTAGTCGCGCAAAGCAAGCCGCTAAGCCGGCGACCGGCAAGAGAGCTACAACGAAGCATGCCGAACGGAGAAAATAGCAGCAGCTCATCTGTTCACACCTTGTTTCTGCCATGTGCTTGAACGCCAAGACGTTCGCGCTTCTGTGAGATGAAAGACGTCCTTCTGCATATGTGGTTGCTCACACCGGTGCACTTGTTAGTGTATCCATTCAGTCCTGGGCTGCGGGGCATTCAGAAGTGGCTCTGTGGAGACGTCTGCATAGAGGCAGCTGTCAGAACACGCACACTCGATTGTTCACCAAAACATATGCAGACGCGTCCTTAGCCGGTAGATTTGGATGCACAGAGTTCCCTGTGTTCGCAAGAGACAAGGGAATCGCGTCTGTACGCACAGAAGCAATAGCGGACCGTTTCCCTCGGAGTGAACGCGGAAGAGCCGTCTATGTACTCGGAGACACGGGAACGTGCCTCAATGCAGTCACAGAGGCAGCAGCTTTTGCACAGATGCTCTGGTGATTCTGGAACTTTCCAGGCACACTCCTGAAAGTCGCGCACACTGCTGTTCACTCGCTAAACGACCTCTTGGGAAACACGTCTCCGGTCGATGGAGCGCTCAGATTGCTTCTCGTGTAACTGTGAACTGTGTCAGCGCAGGGAATCCGTCTCTGTTGAGCAGATGTCAATCCTGCCTCGCTTTTGCTTTGTTGCCTCTACCAAGATGATTTCCCGTTTCTCTCTTCACTGGAGCAGGCAGACACAGCCAACGCACATCAAGTGTCAAGAGACACACTCTGCTGAGCTCAACGCTTGTGCAGATGCACATGTGCGACGAAGTCAACACACGTGCTTGTGGAGAGAAAGAAAGGGACTCCCAGGCGTGTGGAGCGACGGGGAGAAAGAGCGGGCGCTGAGGAACACAGTTTCAAACAGACTGTCTCCACACAAACAGGCACCTGTCTGCAGGTATCCTAGATCTTGATTCTTGAACTTGAGGAAACACGCGTCTGAGCAAAACTCCCAAACGCTTCCAGGAAAGACACAGGCTCTCCCACAAGCACACAAGTGTTTGCCCTCAGCTATAGATCAGGGACAAGCTTGTGAAGAGATGCCCTGCTATTCTTTCGCCTTATGGCATCATGTGTTTCGTTTCTCTTGGAGATCGATTGTTAAACGTCTTTCCTCGGGCGACTGTGAAGCATTTGCCAGCGGAGGAGAAGTAGCACGGAGCAGCATTCAGTACTGCCTACGAGTGTCTTTGCTACCCTACTAGCGGAGCTCCAAGAACAGGCACACATCTTCAGGTACCTTCCAAATGTGGATTCCCCTGCAGCCCCGTAGGCGGGCGTGCAGTACGCCAACCATCAACGGACGTTTTTCCCCTCAAGCCTGTCAGGACGTTGCTCGTCCGTCTTTCCCTCAATAGATGGGAGTAGGCGCGCTTGCGGATGTGTGCGTTTGTGTGGCCACGCGTTTGCTTAGGCATCAGTGTGTGAAAAGGTAGGTGCTTTTCTCTAGCTGCGTGTGCGTGCACGTGGTGCTGGGTGCACATCCCTGGGTGCTCGTGGAAAGGTTTCTGCATGGTTTTCGCTGAGGAATCGTGTGTGTGCACATGGACAAAGAGAAGGCGCAGCAACCAGGTTCCAGCGCCGAAGAAGGCAAAAGGCGAGGTTTCCGGCGCTATCTCCTTCTCTCCGCAGACCTAGTCGCGCAAAGCAAGCCGCTAAGCCGGCGACCGGCAAGAGAGCTACAACGAAGCATGCCGAACGGAGAAAATAGCAGCAGCTCATCTGTTCACACCTTGTTTCTGCCATGTGCTTGAACGCCAAGACGTTCGCGCTTCTGTGAGATGAAAGACGTCCTTCTGCATATGTGGTTGCTCACACCGGTGCACTTGTTAGTGTATCCATTCAGTCCTGGGCTGCGGGGCATTCAGAAGTGGCTCTGTGGAGACGTCTGCATAGAGGCAGCTGTCAGAACACGCACACTCGATTGTTCACCAAAACATATGCAGACGCGTCCTTAGCCGGTAGATTTGGATGCACAGAGTTCCCTGTGTTCGCAAGAGACAAGGGAATCGCGTCTGTACGCACAGAAGCAATAGCGGACCGTTTCCCTCGGAGTGAACGCGGAAGAGCCGTCTATGTACTCGGAGACACGGGAACGTGCCTCAATGCAGTCACAGAGGCAGCAGCTTTTGCACAGATGCTCTGGTGATTCTGGCACTTTCCAGGCACACTCCTGAAAGTCGCGCACACTGCTGTTCACTCGCTAAACGACCTCTTGGGAAACACGTCTCCGGTCGATGGAGCGCTCAGATTGCTTCTCGTGTAACTGTGAACTGTGTCAGCGCAGGGAATCCGTCTCTGTTGAGCAGATGTCAATCCTGCCTCGCTTTTGCTTTGTTGCCTCTACCAAGATGATTTCCCGTTTCTCTCTTCACTGGAGCAGGCAGACACAGCCAACGCACATCAAGTGTCAAGAGACACACTCTGCTGAGCTCAACGCTTGTGCAGATGCACATGTGCGACGAAGTCAACACACGTGCTTGTGGAGAGAAAGAAAGGGACTCCCAGGCGTGTGGAGCGACGGGGAGAAAGAGCGGGCGCTGAGGAACACAGTTTCAAACAGACTGTCTCCACACAAACAGGCACCTGTCTGCAGGTATCCTAGATCTTGATTCTTGAACTTGAGGAAACACGCGTCTGAGCAAAACTCCCAAACGCTTCCAGGAAAGACACAGGCTCTCCCACAAGCACACAAGTGTTTGCCCTCAGCTATAGATCAGGGACAAGCTTGTGAAGAGATGCCCTGCTATTCTTTCGCCTTATGGCATCATGTGTTTCGTTTCTCTTGGAGATCGATTGTTAAACGTCTTTCCTCGGGCGACTGTGAAGCATTTGCCAGCGGAGGAGAAGTAGCACGGAGCAGCATTCAGTACTGCCTACGAGTGTCTTTGCTACCCTACTAGCGGAGCTCCAAGAACAGGCACACATCTTCAGGTACCTTCCAAATGTGGATTCCCCTGCAGCCCCGTAGGCGGGCGTGCAGTACGCCAACCATCAACGGACGTTTTTCCCCTCAAGCCTGTCAGGACGTTGCTCGTCCGTCTTTCCCTCAATAGATGGGAGTAGGCGCGCTTGCGGATGTGTGCGTGTGTGTGGCCACGCGTTTGCTTAGGCATCAGTGTGTGAAAAGGTAGGTGCTTTTCTCTAGCTGCGTGTGCGTGCACGTGGTGCTGGGTGCACATCCCTGGGTGCTCGTGGAAAGGTTTCTGCATGGTTTTCGCTGAGGAATCGTGTGTGTGCACATGGACAAAGAGAAGGCGCAGCAACCAGGTTCCAGCGCCGAAGAAGGCAAAAGGCAAGGTTTCCGGCGCTATCTCCTTCTCTCCGCAGACCTAGTCGCGCAAAGCAAGCCGCTAAGCCGGCGACCGGCAAGAGAGCTACAACGAAGCATGCCGAACGGAGAAAATAGCAGCAGCTCATCTGTTCACACCTTGTTTCTGCCATGTGCTTGAACGCCAAGACGTTCGCGCTTCTGTGAGATGAAAGACGTCCTTCTGCATATGTGGTTGCTCACACCGGTGCACTTGTTAGTGTATCCATTCAGTCCTGGGCTGCGGGGCATTCAGAAGTGGCTCTGTGGAGACGTCTGCATAGAGGCAGCTGTCAGAACACGCACACTCGATTGTTCACCAAAACATATGCAGACGCGTCCTTAGCCTGTAGATTTGGATGCACAGAGTTCCCTGTGTTCGCAAGAGACAAGGGAATCGCGTCTGTACGCACAGAAGCAATAGCGGACCGTTTCCCTCGGAGTGAACGCGGAAGAGCCGTCTATATACTCGCAGACACGGGAACGTGCCTCAATGCGGTCACAGAGGCAGCAGCTTTTGCACAGATGCTCTGGTGATTCTGGCACTTTCCAGGCACACTCCTGAAAGTCGCGCACACTGCTGTTCACTCGCTAAACGACCTCTTGGGAAACACGTCTCCGGTCGATGGACCGCTCAGATTGCTTCTCGTGTAACTGTGAACTGTGTCAGCGCAGGGAATCCGTCTCTGTTGAGCAGATGTCAATCCTGCCTCGCTTTTGCTTTGTTGCCTCTACCAAGATGATTTCCCGTTTCTCTCTTCACTGGAGCACGCAGACACAGCCAATGCACATCAAGTGTCAAGAGACACACTCTGCTGAGCTCAACGCTTGTGCAGATGCACATGTGCGACGAAGTCAACACACGTGCTTGTGGAGAGAAAGAAAGGGACTCCCAGGCGTGTGGAGCGACGGGGAGAAAGAGCGGGCGCTGAGGAACACAGTTTCAAGCAGACTATCTCCACACAAACAGGCACCTGTCTGCAGAAGCACGAACGTCTTGGCGTTCAAGCACATGGCAGAAACAAGGTGTGAACATATGTGCTGCTGCTATTTTCTCCGTTCGGCATGCTTCGTTGTAGCTCTCTTGCCGGTCGCCGGCTTAGCGGCTTGCTTTGCGCGACTAGGTCTGCGGAGAGAAGGAGATAGCGCCGGAAACCTTGCCTTTTGCCTTCTTTGGCGCTGGAACCTGGTTGCTGCGCCTTCTCTTTGTCCATGTGCACACACACGATTCCTCAGCGAAAACCATGCAGAAACCTTTCCACGAGCACCCAGGGATGTGCACCCAGCACCATGTGCACGCACACGCAGCTAGAGAAAAGCACCTACCTTTTCACACACTCATGCCTAAGCAAACGCGTGGCCACACACACGCACACATCCGCAAGCGCGCCTACTCCCATCTATTGAGGGAAAGACGGACGAGCAACGTCCTGACAGGCTTGAGGGGAAAAACGTCCGTTGATGGTTGGCGTACTGCACGCCCGCCTACGGGGCTGCAGGGGAATCCACATTTGGAAGGTACCTGAAGATGTGTGCCTGTTCTTGGAGCTCCGCTAGTAGGGTAGCAAAGACACTCGTAGGCAGTACTGAATGCTGCTCCGTGCTACTTCTCCTCCGCTGGCAAATGCTTCACAGTCGCCCGAGGAAAGACGTTTAACAATCGATCTCCAAGAGAAACGAAACACATGATGCCATAAGGCGAAAGAATAGCAGGGCATCTCTTCACAAGCTTGTCCCTGATCTATAGCTGAGGGCAAACACTTGTGTGCTTGTGGGAGAGCCTGTGTCTTTCCTGGAAGCGTTTGGGAGTTTTGCTCAGACGCGTGTTTCCTCAAGTTCAAGAATCAAGATCTAGGATACCTGCAGACAGGTGCCTGTTTGTGTGGAGACAGTCTGTTTGAAACTGTGTTCCAGGGTGTCACCATCGACCTTGGGGAGAAAGTGGGGTCCCCTGAATGTCACAATGGGCCTTGGGGACAATGGGGGGTCCTGGGATGTCACCATGGGCCCTGGGGGCAATGGGTGGTGCTGGGATGTCACAACTTTCCCTGGGGACAAAGGGGGTCCCCATGGTGCCACAAGGGGCCCTGGGACAAAGGGGGGTCCCCAGGATGTCACAATGGTCCCTGAGGACAAGGGGAGGTCCCCATGGTGTCACAATGGGTCCCCAGTGACAAGGGGGTCCCCCATGGTTCACAATGGGCCCTGGGGAGAAGGGGTTAGGGGGTTGGAGGATTAGGTGGTGCAGGATTTGGGGGTGCAAGGCCGGGGGAGCAGGATTTTGCAGGGCCTGATTTGGGGCTACAGGGTCTGGGGTTGCAGGTTCCAGGGGTGCAGGTTTTGGGGGTTCAGGGTGTAGGGCAGTAGGGTCTTTGGGTGCAGGAGTTTGGGGTGCCGGGTTTGGGGGCCAGGATTTGGGGTTGCAGGATTTAGGGGTGCAGTGGTTTGGAGTGCAGTGTTTTGGGGTGCAGGGTTTGGGGAAGGAGGATATGGGGGTGCAGGGTTTAGGGGAGCAGGATCTTGGGGTGCAGGGGTTTGGGGTGGGGGGCTTGGTAGGGCAGGATTTGGGGGTGGAAAGTTTTGGGGGTAGGGCTGGGGGTGCAGGATTTGGGGGTGAAGGGGTTGTGGGGTGCAGGGTTGTGGGGTGCAGGGTTTGGGAGATCGGTACGTGGGGCTGGAGGATTTGGGGGTGCAGGGTTTGGAGCAGCAGGATCTGGGGGTGCAGAGTTGGGGGGTGCAAGATTGGGGGTAGCAGGGTTTTGGGGAGCAGGGTTTCGGGGTCAGGCTTTAGGGGGACAGGGTTTGGGGGGCAGGGCTGGGAGGGATGATTTTGGGGTGCAGGGTTTAGGGCAGCAGGATCTTGGGGTGAAGGGGTTTGGGGTGAAGGGTTTGGTAGGACAGGATTTGGGGTGCAGGTTTTTAGGGTGCAACTTGTGGGGGTCAGGATTTGGGGTACAGGGTTTGGGGTGCAGGGTTTAGTGGTGCAGGGTTTGGGGGTGCAGGTCTTGTGGAGGCAGAATTGGGGGTGCAGGTTTTTGGAGTTAAGGGATTTGGGGGTGCAGATTTTGGGTGTTCAGGACCTGGGGGTGCAGGATTTGGGGATGTAGGTTTGGTGGGGGCAGGGCTTAGGGTTTCAGTATCTTGGGTTGAAGAGGTTTGGGGTGAAGGGTTGTGTACGGCAGGATTTGGGGGTGCAGGGCTTTGGGCTGCAGGTTTGGGGGTGCAGGGTTCGCATGTTCAGGAACTGGGGGTGCAGGATTTGGGTTTGCAGGTTTGGGGAATTTTGGGGTAAAGGATTTGGGGTGTAGGGTTGGGGGACGCAGGATCTGAGGGTGCAGCGTTTGGGGTGCAGAGTTAGCGGCTGCAGGAACTGGGGGTGCAGGGTTTGGGGGGCACTGTGTTGGGGGGAAGGATTTGGGGGATGCAGGGTTTAAGGGTTTAAGATTTGGAGGTGTCGAATTTTGGGGTGCAGGAGGTGCAGGATTTGCAGTTTGCAGGATTTGGGAGAGAACAGTTTGGGGTGCTGGGGTTTTGGGGATGCAAGATTTGAGGCTGCAGGGTTTCGGGGTTTGGGACATGGGGCTGGAGGATTCGGGGGTGCAGGATTTGGGGTGCAGTGTGTGGGGGTGCAAAATCTTGGGGTGTACGAGCTTTGGGTGTGGGATTTGAAGGACAATGATTTGGGGGTGCAGAGATTGGGGGTGCAGGGTTTGGGGTTGCTGCGTTTGGAGATTCGGGATGTGGAGGTCAAGGATTTAGGGGTACAGGGTTTGGTTGCAGGATTTGGGGTGCAGGGTTTGAAGTGCAGGGCTAAAGGGGGCAGGATTTGGAGGTGCAATATTTGGTGGTCTGGGGTATTGGGGTGCAGGGTTTTGGGGTGAGGGATTTGGGGGTCAGGATGTGGGGTGGAGGATTTGAGCGTGCGTGCTGTTGGGGCACAGAGTTTCGGGGGACAGATCTGGGGGTGCAGGGTTTGTGGGGCAGCATTTAGGGCTGTAGGCTTTGGGGGTGGAGTGTTTTGGGGAGGATTTGGGGTGCAGGGTTGAAGGGTTTAGATCTGGAGGTGCAGAGTTCTGGGGTGCAGGGTGTTGGGTGCAGGATCTGGGGCTCCAGGATTTATGGGTGCAGGCTCTTGGGGTTCAGGGTAGGAGGATCGTGGGGTGCGGGGCTGAAGGGTTTGGTAGGGCCGGATTTGGGGCTGCAGGGCTTTAGGGTGAGGCTTTGGGGGTGCAGGTTTCATGTCTTTAGGAACTGGGGGGGCAGGATTTTGTGGTGCGGACTTTTGAGTGCAAGTTTGAGGGGCCTTGATTTTGGGGTGCACGGTTTGGGGGGGCAGGATTCCGGGTGTAAGGTTTTGGGGTGCAGAACTTGGGGGTGTGGGTTTCACACATTAAGGAACTGGGGGCTGCAGAAGTTGGGGGTGCAGCGTTTTGGGGTGCAGGGTTGAAGGGTGCAGGATTCAGGGGTACAGGTTTTGGGAGATAAGGATCTGGGGGTGCAGGTTGTAGGGATCAGAATATGGGGGTGCATTGTTTGGGATTGCAGGATATTGGGTGCAGGATCTGAGGGTACAAGGTTTGGGGTAGCAGGGTTTTGGGGAGCAGGGTTTCGGGGTCAGGCTTTAGGGGGACAGGGTTTGGGGGGCAGGGCTGGGAGGGATGATTTGGGGGTGCAGGGTTTAGTTCAGCAGGATCTTGGGGTGAAGGGGTTTGGGGTGAAGGGTTGGGTAGGACAGGATTTGGGGTGCAGGATTTTAGGGTGCAACTTGTGGGGTTCAGGATTTGGGGTACAGGGGATTGGGGGTCCAGGGTTTGTGGGTGCAGGATTTAGTGGAGCAGGGATTGAGTTGCAGATCCTGGGGAGGCAGAATTGGGGGTGCAGGTTTTGGGAGTTAAGGGTTTGGGGGTGCAGATTTTGGGTGTTCAGGACCTGGGGGTGCATTATTTGGGGATGTAGGTTTTGGGGGGTAGATTTTGGGGTGCTGGGTTCGGGACATGGGTCTGGAGGATTTGAGGGTGCAGGGTTAAGGGGTTTAGGATTTTGGGGTGCACGGTTTAGGGTGCACACGTTTTGGGTGTGTATGATTTGAGAGTGCAGGGCTTTGGGGTACAGGATTTGGGGTGCAGGGTTTTGGGGTCAGGATCTGGGGGTGCAGGGTGTTGGGGAGAAGGATTCGGGGTGCAGCATTTTGAAGGGCAGGGTTTGGAGGAGGGAGGTTTTGGAGGTGCAAGGTTTGGTGCTTCAGGTTTTGAGGGTGCAAGATATGGTGGTGCAGGTTTTGGGGGTGCAGTGTTAAGGGGGTGGAGGATTAGAGGTGCAGGATTTGGGGGTGCAGGGTTGGGAGTGCAGGGTTTTTGGGGCCTGATTTGGGGGTACAGGGTCTGGGGGTGCAAGATCCTGGAGTTCAGGATTTGGGGGTTCAGGATGTGGGGGTGCAGGGTATGGGAGGGAAGGATCTGGGGCTTCAGGATTTGGGGGTGCACCGTTTGGGGGTGCAGGGTTTAGAAGTCAGGTCTAAGAGTGCAGGGTTTGGGGTGCAGGGGTTTGGGGGTGCAGGTTTCATGAGTTCAGGAACTGGGGGTGCAGGAATCAAGGGTGCAGGGTTTGGGAAAGAATTTGGGGGATCAGGGTTTTGGGGTGCAGAGTTTCAGAGTTCAGGGTTTGGGGGGAAGTTTAAGGTTGCAGAGTGTTAAGGGTGCAGAGCATTGGGGCAGAGGATTTGGGGGTGCGGGGTTTCAGGGTTCAGGATGTGGAGGGGTGGAGTTTTGGGGGGCAGGGTTTGGGGGTGAAGGATTTGGGGGTGCAGGGTGGTGGGGTACAGGCCTTCCTGTGTCACCTCAGCTGGGTGTTCCTGCTCCACGGGGGGATTGCACCGGATGAGCTTTCCAGGTCCCTTCCAACCCCTGACATTCTGGGACTCTGTGCGGAAGGATTTGGGGGTGAGAGATTTGGGGTGCAGCATTTGGGGGTGCAGAGTTTTGGGAGGCAAGGACCTGGGGCTGCAGGATTTGGGGGTTCATTGTTTAGGGCAGCACAATCTTGGGGTGCAGGAGTTTGCAGTGAAAGGTTTGGTAGGGCAGGATTTGGGGTGCAGGATTCTGGGGTGCTGGGTTTTGGGGCACAGGATTTGGTGTTGCAGGGATGGGGTTGAAGGGCTTGGGTTTCCAGGCCTTGGAGGTGCAGGATTTGGAGGTGCAAGGTTTGGGAGGGAATTCTTTCGGGGTGCTGTGTTTGGGGGTGCAGGGTTTGGGGGTGCAGGGTTTGGGTGTTCAGGACCTGGGGGTGCTGCATTGGGGGTGCAGTGGTTTGGGGAGCAGGGTTTAGGGAGGCAAATTATGGGGGTCCTGGGTTTTAGGAGGACAGGATTTAAAGGCGCGGGATTTGGGGGTGCAGGGTTTGGGGACTCAGGACCTGGGGATGCAGCTTTCAGGGTGCGAGGCTTAGGGGTGCATTATTAGAGGGTGGAATATTAGGGGTGCAGGACTGGGTGGGGAGGATCTGGGGTGCACATTTTGGGCGTTAAGGACGTGGGGGTGCAGGACTTGGGCATTCAGGGATTGGGAGTGCACGGTTTGGGGGTGCAGAGTGCAAGCTGGGGGGCAGGATTTGGGGTGCAGGGTTTGGGGGTGCATTGTTGGGGGACCGGATTTGGGGGTCCAGGGTTTGGGGATGTAGGATTTAGGGTGCAGGACTTGGGGTTGTACGGCTGGGGGGTGAAGGGTTTGAGGGAAAGAATAATGGGGTGCATGGTTTAGGGGTACAGGGGCTTGGGGGGGACAATTTGGGGCTGCAGGGTTTTGAAGTGCAGGGTTTGAGGGGGCAGGATTTGGGGGTGCAAGATTTGGTGGTTCGGGATTCTGGGGTGCCGGGTTTTGAGGTGAAGGATTTGGGGGTGCAGGGTTTGGGGATGGATGATCACGGGGTGCAGACTTTGGAATTCAGGATCTTGGGGTGCAGGGGTCTGCAGTGAAGGGTTTGGTAGAGCAGGGTCTGGGGGTGCAGGACTTTCGGGTGAGGTTTGGGGTGCAGGGTTCGTGTGTTCAGGGTTAGGGGTGCAGGATTTGAGGGTGCAGGGCTCTGGGTGCAGAGTTTGGGAGTTCAGGGTTTGGGGTGCAGGGTTTTTGGCAGGAGCATCTGAGGGTGCAGGATCTGGGGATGCTGGATCTGGGGCTGCAGCGTTTTCAGTGCAGGTTTTGGGGGGACTTGATTTTGAGGTGCTCGCTGTGGGGCTGCAGGATCTGGGGGCAGGATTTGGGGTTTCAGGGTTGAGGGTAACAGGAATTTGGGGTGCAGGGGCTTGGGGTGAAGAGCATGGTAGGGCAGGATTTGGGGGGGCAGGATTGGGGAAAAAAAGGAAGGAAGGAAGGAAGGAAGGAAGGAAGGAAGGAAGGAAGGAAGGAAGGAAGGAAGGAAGGAAGGAAGGAAGGAAGGAAGGAAGGAAGGAAGGAAGGAAGGAAGGAAGGAAGGAAGGAAGGAAGGAAGGAAGGAAGACCTGGGGTTGCAGGGTTTACGGTAGCAGGATCTTGGGGTGCAGGATCTGGGGGTGCAGGGATCAGAATTTGGGGGTACAGGGTTTGGGGTGCAGGATATCAGCGAACAGGGCTTGGGGTGCAGAACCTTGTTGTTCAGGGTTTAGAGGCAGGATTTGGGGGTGCAGGGCTTTGGGGTGAGGGGTTGGGGTGCAGGGTTCAGGGCTCCAGGACCTGGGGGTCGGAGGATTTAGGGGGTTGCAGGATTTGGGGGTGCAGGGCAGGGCAAGGAAGGCTTTGAATGTGCAGTGTTTGAAGTTTCAGCACTTGGGGGTGCAGGATTTGGGGGTACAGGATTAATGGGGGCAGGGTGTCTGGGGGTAGAACTTGGGGTGCACATTTTGTGAGGATGCAAGATTTGAGAGTGCAGGGATTTGGGGTGAGGGATTTCAGGGTGCCGGGTTGGGGGGGGAAGGATCTGCGGGTGCAGGGTTTGTCAGTGCATTGATTGGGGGTCAGAATTTGGGGGTGCAGGGTTCGTGGGGCACGATTTTGGGTGCAGGTTTTGGGGAGCAGGATCTGGGGGTGATGGATTTGGGTGACAAGGTTTGGAGGAGCAGAGTTCAGGGGTTTGGGGGATGGGTTTGGACCTACAAGATTCGGGGCAAATGGTTTGGGGGAAGGATCTGGGGGCGAGATATTTGGGGGGCAGGGTTTGGGATGCCAGGTTTGGGGGTGAAGGGCTTGGGGGCAAGGATCTGGGGTGCAGGATTAGGGGGATTCAGGATTGGGGGGGTTAAGGTTGTATGGGGGACAATTTTGGGGTGCAGGTTTGGGGGGCAGGATTTACAGTGCAGGCTTTTGGGATGCACGGCTTCAGGGTACAGGGCTTGATGAGGCAGGATTTGGGGGTGCAGGATTTGGGGGCTCAGTGTTAGGAGGTGAATGTTTTGGGGGTGAAGGGTTTGGGAGTGTAAAATCTGGGCGTGCAGGATTTTGGAGTGCAGTATTTTGGGGTGCATGGTTTGGGACTGTAGATTTTGGGGTGCAGGGTTTGGGGGGCAGGGTTTGGGGGTACAAAGTTTAGGGGGCAGGGGTTTGGGGTGCAGGATCTTGGGGTGTACGAGTTTTGGGTGTGGGATTTGAAGGAAAATGATTTGTGGTGCAAGGTTTTGGGGTGCAGGGTTTGGGGGGCAGGTTTTGCGTGTTCAGGAACTGGGGGTGCGGGATTTTGCGTTGAAGGGCTCTGGGGTGCCGGGGTTGGCCTGCAGGGGTTGGGGTGCAGTATTTTGGGGTGCAGGGGTTTGGGTTTCAGGACCTGGGGGTGCAGGGTCTCAGGGAACAGGATTTCAGGGGTGCAGCATTTGAGGGGTGACGGCCTTGGGGATGAAGGATTGGGGAGTGCAGGGTTTGGGGGTGCAGATTTGGGGTGCAGGGTTTAGGGGGTGTAGGGTTTTGGAGGGGCAGGATATTGGGGTGCAGGATTTAGAGGAGCCGACTTTTGGGCAGCAGGATTGGGGGGCAAGGATTTGGGGGTGCAGGGTTTAGGGTAGCAGGGACTTTGGGTGCAGGGTTTGGTAGGGCAGGATCTTGGGGTGCAGGGTTTGGGGTTCAGGGTTCGGGATGTACATTTTTGGGAGGCAGGATTTGAGGGCGCAGGGTTTTGGGGCGAAGGGTTTAGAGAGCAGGATTTAGAGTGCAGGGTTTGGGGGTTCAGGGTCTAGGGTGGCAGGAATTTTGGGGTGCAGGCCTTTGGGGCAAAGGGTTCTGTGGTGCTGGGTTTTGGGGTGCAGGATTTGGGTGTGCAGGGTTGGGGGTTGGGGAGAAGGATTTTAGTGTGCAGGATTTTAGGGTGAAGGTTTGGTAGGGCTGAGTTTGGAGGTTCAGGGTTCTGGGGGGCAGGGTGTTGGGTGCAAGATCTGGGGGTACAGGATTTATGGGTGCAGGGTGTTGTGGGGTGCAGGGATTTTGAGTGAGGGATTGGAGGTTCAGAGTTAGGGGGTGCAGGCTTTGGGGGTGCAGGGTGTTCGGGTGAGGGATTTGGGGTTCAGGGTTAGGGGGTGCAAGATTTGAGGGGTGCATGGGTTTTGGGTGAGGGATTTGGGGTTCAGGGTTAGGGGGTGCAGGGTTTGGTGGGCAGGAATTGGGGGTGCAGGGTGTTGGGGGAAGGATTTGCTGGTGCAGGCTTTAGGGTAAAGGGGTTTGCGGTGCAGGGTTGCGGGGTGGAGGATTTGGGGGTGAAGGTTTGGGGGTGCAGGATTTGGGGGAAGGATCTGTTGGTTCAAGATCTGGGGGTTCAGGATTTTCTGGTGCAGAATTGGGGGTGCGGGATTTAGGGTGTAGGGTTGGAGGGTGAAGGGTTTGGGGAATAGAATTTCGACGTGAAGGGTTTGGGGTGAAGGGTTGGTAGGGCAGGATTTTGGGGTGCAGTGCTATGGGGGTGGAGGATCAGGTAGTGCAGGATTTGGGGGTGCAAGGCGTGTGGGGCTGCAGGGTTTTGGGGGGCCTGATTTGGTGCTACAGGGTCTGGGGGTGCAGCTTTTGAGAGTTAAGGGATTTGGGGATGAGAGTTCAGTGGTGCAGGATCTGGGGTGCAGGGTTCAGGGGGGCAGGGTTTGGGGGGGCAGGGTTTGGGGTTGCAGCTTTTGGAGATTCGGGTTGTGGGTGTCAAGGATTTGGGGGTACAGGGTTTGGGTGCAGGATTTGGGGGTACAGGGGTTTGAAGGGGACAGGATTTGCAGGTGCAAGATTTGGTGCGCTGGAGTACTGGGGTGCAGGGTTTGCAGGGTGCAGGGTTTTTGGGTGCACGGTTGTGGAAGGTGGGATTTGGGGGTGCAGCGTTTGGGGTTGCAGGATTTGGGGTGCAGGTTTGTGGAGAGCAGGAACAGAGGAGCAGGGTTGGGGGTGCAGGGTCTGGTGGGGCAGGAATTGGGGGTGCAGGGAGTTGGGGGAAGGATCTGCTGGTGCAGCTTTTAGGGTAAAGGGTTTTGGGGTACAGGGTTTTGGGGTGGAGGATTTGGGGGTGTAGGGTTGGGGGTTGAAGGGTTTGGGGGACAGAGCTGCAGGTGAAGGGTTTGGGGTGAAAGGTTTGCAGTGAAGGTTTTGGGGTGAAGGTTTTGGGGTGCAGAATCTGAGGGTGCAGGGCTTGGTAGGGCAGGATTTTGGGGTGAAGGATTTGGGGGTGTAGAGTTTTCGGGTGCAGGGTTTGGGACTGCAGGTTTTGGGGTGTAGGGTTTGGGGGCAGGGTGTGGGGTACAAAGTTTAGGGGGCAGGGTTTTGGGGTGCAGCATCTTGGGGTGTATGAGTTTTGGGTGTGGGATTTGAAGGAAAGTGATTTGGGCTGCAGGGTTTGGGGTTTCCATTGACAGGAACTGGGGGTGCAGGGCGTCGGGGTGCCGGGGTTGGTCTGCAGGGTTTGGGGTGCAGAATTTAGGGGTGCAGTATTTTGGGGTTCAGGGTTTTGGGGTGCAGGATTGGGGATTCAGGGTTTTGGGGGCATTATCTGGGGGGTCAGGATTTGGGGGTGCAGGGTTTGGGGCTGCAGGTTTTGGGTGGGGAATTTGGGGGTACAGGGTGTTGAGGAAGGATCTGGGGGTGCAATATTTGGGCTTTAAGGGTTACGGGGGGCAGGATCTGGCAGTGCAGAGTTTGGGGACAGGACCTGGGGGTGCAGCGTCTGGGGTTACAGGTTTTGGGGGTGCAGGGTGGAGGGAATTATTTGAGGTGCAGGGTTATGAGAGTACAGGATTTCCAGGTGCAGAGTTTGGGGTGCTGGGTATGGGGCAGCAGCATCTGGGGGTTCAGGTTCTGGGGGTGCATTCACTTGGGGGGATGGATCTAGGGGTGCAGGTTTTGGGGGTCCAAGGTTAGACGGGATTTGGGGCTGCAGGGATTTAGGGTGCAGGGTTTAGGGCTGCAGTGTTCTGGAGGAAGGATTTGGGGTGCAGTGTTTGAGGGGTAGGATTTGGGGTTTCAGTGTTTCAGGGTGTATGATTTTGGAGTGCAGGATTTGGGGTGCAGGGTTTGGGGCTGCAGGGTTTGGGGTACAAAGTTTTGGTAGGGCATGCTTTGGGGTGCAGGACTTTAGGGTGCAGAATTCGGGGGTGTGCAGTTTAAGGGGGCAGGATGTGGCGTTGCAGCGTTCTGGGGTGTCAGGTTTGGGGTGCAGTGGTTTGGGGTGCAGGGTTTGGGGTGCAGGGTTTAGGGAAGGATGATAAGGGGGTGCAGGGTTTAGGGCAGCAGGATCTTGGGGTGCAGGGGTTTGGGGTGGAGGGCTCGGTAGGGCAGAGTTTGGGGGTGGACAGTTTAGGGGGGTAGGGTTTGGGGAGCAGGTTTTGGGGGTTCAGAACCTGGGGGGGCAGGGTATTGGGGTGCAGGATCTAGAAGGGCAGGGTTTGGGGGTGCAGTGTTTGGGGCACAGGGTTTGGGGGTGCAGGATCTTGGGGTGTACAAGTTTTGCAGGTAGGATTTGAAGGAAAATGATTTGGGGTGCAGGGATGGGGGTACAGGGTTTTGGGGTTGCTGGTTCTGGGGATTTGGGCTGTGGGGTTGGAGGATAACGGGAAGCAGGGTTTGGGGGGCAGTGTTTGGGGAGCCAGGGTTAGGGTTCGGTGGGGGCAGAATTTTGGGTGCACAGTTTTGACAGCTAAGTTTGGGGTGCAGGGCCTGGGAATTCAGGGTTTGGGGGTGCAGAGTTTTGGGGAGCAGGGTTTGGGGGTTCATGACGTGGGGATGGAGGAATTGGGGGTGCAGGGTTTGGTGGGGAAGGGTTTGGGGGTGCCTGGCTTAGGGTTGCAGGATTTGGGGGTCAAGGGTTTGGAGGTGCAGGGGTTTGGGGGCAGGATATAGGGGTGCAGGATTTGAGGGTGCAGGGTTGTGGAGTGCAGAGATTTAGGGGTGCAAGATCTGGGCTTGTACGGTTTTGGGGTGCAGGTTTTGGGGAGGGAGGATTTGGGGTGCAGAGTTTGGGCGTGCCAGGTCTGTGGTTGCAGGTTTTAGTACAGGGTTTGGGGGTTCAGGTTGTGGGGGCGGAGTTTTTGGGGGTGCAGGGTTGGGGAGAAGGATTTTGGGGGTGCAGGGTTTTAGGGTGCAGGATCTTAGGGTACAGAATTTGGGCAGGAATGCTTTCGGGATGCAGGTTTGGGGAGTGCAATATTTGAGGGTGCAAGGTTACCAAACCTTGCAGGATTTTGGGGTGCAGGGTTTTGGTATTTGGGGTTCAGGGTTAGGGGGTGCAGGGTGTTGGGGAACGATTTGGGGGTGCAGGGTTTGGAGGTGGAGTGTTTCAGGGATCAGGGTCTGGGAGGCAGAATTATGGGTGCAGGGTTTGGGATGGCAGGGTTTGGGGTGCAGAGTTTGCGTGTTCAGGACCTGGGGGTGCTGCCTTTGGGGGTGCAGGGTTTTGGGGTGCAGGGTTTGGGTGTTCAGGACCTGGGGGTGCTGGGTTTGGGGGTGCAGGGTTTTGGGGAGCAGGGTTTGGGGAGGCAAATTATGGGGGTCCTGGGTTTTAGGAGGACAGGATTTAAAGGCGCGGGATTTGGGGGTGCAGGGTTTGGGGACTCAGGACCTGGGGGTGCAGCTTTCAGGGTGCGAGGCTTAGGGGTGCATTATTAGAGGGTGGAATATTAGGGGTGCAGGACTGGGTGGGGAGGATCTGGGGTGCACATTTTGGGCGCTAAGGACGTGGGGGTGCAGGACTTGGGCGTTCAGGGATTGGGAGTGCACGGTTTGGGGGTGCAGAGTGCAAGCTGGGGGGGCAGGATTTGGGGTGCAGGGTTTGGGAAGACAGGATCGGGGGTGGAGGATTTGGGGGTGCAGGATTGAGGGGCAGGGTTTTGGTACAGGGCTTGGGGTCAGGATCTGGGGCTGCAGGATTTGGGGGTTCAGTGTTTAGGGCAGCACAATCTTGGGGTGCAGGGGTTTGCAGTGAAAGGTTTGGTAGGCAGGATTTGGGGTGCAGGATTCTGGGGTGCTGGGTTTGGGGTACAGGATTTGCTGTTGCAGGGATGGGGTTGAAGGGCTTGGGTTTCCAGGCCTTTGAGGTGCAGGATTTGGAGGTGCAAGGTTTGGGAGGGAATTCTTTGGGGTGCAGGGTTTGGGGGCAGGTTTAGGGGTGTAGGGTATAGGACGGAAGGATTTGGGAATGCAGGGTTTGGGGTGCACGTTTCGGGGTTCAGGAAGGTAGGGAGGGCAGGATTAGGGGGTGCAAGGTTTCAGTTGTAGGGTTTAGGGGTGCAGAGTTTGGTAGGGCCGAATTTGGGGGTGCAGGATTTGGGAAGACAGGATCGGGGGTGGAGGATTTGGGGTGAAGGATTGAGGGGCAGGGTTTTGGTGCAGGGCTTGGGGTCAGGATCTGGGGTGCGGGTTTGAGAAGAGTATTTTGGGGTGCAGGATTTTGGGTGCCGTGTCTGCGGGGCACGTTTGGGGTGATATCCCCCATATCCTGCTCCCCAGATCCTGCACCCCAGAATCCTGCACCCCCATACTGTGATCCCTGCACCCTGCACCCCCAGACCCTTCCCTCCCAAAACCTGTAGCCCCATAACCCTGCACCCCAAAACGCTGCACCTCCAGATCGTGAACCTTTAAACCCTGCACCCCAAATCCTTCCTCCCCAAAACCTGCACCCCAAAACCCTACAATCCCAGATCTTGCACCTGCAAATCTCTGCACTCCACAACCCTGCACCCTCAAATCCTGCACCCCTATATCCTGCCCCCCAAAACCCCGGCACCTCCAAACCCTGCACCCCAGATCCTGCAACCCTAAACCAGGCACCCCAAACCCTTCCCCACCAAACCCTGCACCCCTCAGACCCTGAAGCCCAAATCCCTCTCCCAAAGCCCCTGCACCCCTTAAATCCTGCACCCCTGAAATCCGGTTCCCTAAGACCCTGCACCCCCAGGTCCTGAACCCCAAACCCCTGCACCCCAAAATACTGCACCCCAATCCCTGCAGGCCAACCCCGGCACCCCAGAGCCCTTCAACGCAAAATCCTGCATCCCCAGTTCCTGAACACGCAAAACCTGCCCCCAAACCCTGCACCCCAAAACCTGCCCCCCAACACTGCAGCCCAAAGCCCAGCACCCCAAGACCCTTCATCCCCAAACCCTGAGCCCCCAAATCATGCACCCCCAGATCCTGACCCCCAAAACACTGCACCCCCATATCCTGCACCCCAAGATCCTGCTACCCTAAACCCTGAACCCCCAAATCCTGCACCCCCGATTCCTCTCTCACAAGCCCTGCACCCCAAAACTCTGCACCCCCAAGTCCTCTCCCCCCAAACAATGCACCTGGAACCTTGAACCCGCAAAGCCTGCACGCCCCGGTCCTGAACACCTGAACCCTGCCCCCGCAAATCCTTTAACCCCCAAACCCAGCACCCCAAACCCTGTACCCCCAGATCGTTCCCAAAACACCCTGCACCCCCAAACCCTGCACCCCAAATTCCTGCCCTACCAAGCCCTTCACCCAAACCCCCGCACCCTTAAATCCTGCACCCCTAAACCCTGCACACCAAATCCTGCACCTCCAGATCCTTCTTTCCTTCCTTCCTTCCTAAAGCCTGCACCCCAAATCGTGCCCTACCAAACCCTTCACCCCAAACCCCTGCACCCCACAGTCTTGCTCCCCCTAATCCTGCCATCCCAAACCCTGCACCCCAAATTCTGCCCCCCAAACCCCGGTCCCTGAAACACTGCACCTCCAAACCCTGTACCCCCAAATCCTTCCCCAACACCCTGCACCCCCAAACCCTGCACCCCTAAGCCTGAACCCTAAATCCCTCACCCAAAAGCCCTGCACCCCCAAACCCTGCACCCCAAGATCCTGCTCCCCTAAATCTTGAACACCCTAACCTTAAGCCCCCAAACCCTGCACCCCGAAATCCTGCAGCACCAAACCCTGCCCCCCAAATCCTGCACCCCTATAATTCAGCCCTACCAAGCTTTGCACCCCTAAACCCTGAAATCTCACACCCCCTAATCCTGCCCTCCCAAATCCTGAGCCCTGCACCCCCAAAGCCTGCATTCCCAAACGCAGCACCCCCAGGTCCTGAACACCCAAACACTGCACCCCCAAATTAGGCAGTCCCAAACCCAGCACCCCAAAATCCTCCATTCACAAACTCTGCACCCCCCAAACCTGGACCCCCACATGTGCACCCCCAAAACCATGCCCCCCTGAAACGCTGCACTTCAAAACCCTGCACCCCTAAATCCTTCCCCCAAAACCCTGCCCCCCAAACCCTACACCCCAAGGTCCTTCCCCCACCTCCTGGAACCCCAAACCCTGCACCCCAAAGAATTCCCTCCCAAACCTTGCACCTCCAAATCCTGCACCTCAAAGGCCTGGAAACCCAAGCCCTTCAACCCCATCCCTGCAACACCAAATCCTGTGCCCCAAACCCAGCACCCCAGAATCCTGCACCCCAAATCCTGCCTACCAAACCTTTCACTGCAAACCCCTGCACCCCGAGGTTGTGCTGCCGTAAACACTGAACCCCCAAATCCTGCAGCCCCAGATCCCTGCCTCCCAAAACTCTGCACCCCCACATCCTGCACCCCAAATCTCTCACCCCCAAATCCTCCCCCCACCACCCTGCAGCCTCAAATCCTTCACCCCCATCCCCTGCACCCCAAAACTCCACACCTCCAAATCCTGAACCCTGAAACCTCGCACCCCCAAATCCTGTGCCCCAGTCCTGTGCACCCCACACTCTGCAACCTTAAATTTCCCCCCAAGCCCCTGCACCCCAAACGCTGCACTCTTAGACCTGACTTCTAAACCCTGCACCCCCAAACAGTGCACCCCCAAATCCTGAAGCCCCAGATCCTTCCCTCCCATACCCTGCACCCCCAAATCCTGAACCCCCAGATCCTGAATTCCAGGATCTTGCACCCCCAGACCCTGCACCCCCAAATCAGACACACGAAAACTCTGCACCCCCAAATCTTGCACCTCTAAGCCTCCACCCCTTAACACTGCACCCCCAAATCTTTCACCCCAAAACCTCCACCCAGAACCCTGTACCCCAAAACCCTACACCTCCAAATCCTGAACCCTTAAACCCTGCACCCCCAGATCCTCCCCCCAAATGAATGCACCCCCAAAACCTGCACCCCCAGATCCTGCTGCCCCATACCCAGCACCCCAAACTCTGCACCCAGAAATCCTGCACTCTCATAACCCTGCACCTCAAACAATTCCCTTAACCCTGCACCCCCAAAACCTGTAACCCCAATCGCTGCACCCCCAGATCCTGTCCCCAAACTCTGCACTGCCAGATCCTGCCCCCCTAAGCCCTTAAAGCCCAAATATTGCACCCCCAGATCCTTCCTCATCACCCTGCACCCCCAAATTCCCCACCGCAAACCTGCACCCCCAGATCCTGCACCACCAAGTTCTGTGCCCTGAAGCCCTGCACTGAAAATCCTGCCCCCTAACTCTGCACCCCCAAATCCTGCACCCCCAAATCCTGCATTCCTAAACCCTGCACCCCCAAATCCTTCAACCCCCAAAGCCAATGCACTGCCAAACCCTGGACCCCCAGATACTGCACCCCAGAACCCTGCACGTTGAAATCCTGCACCCCCAAACCCTGCAGCCCAGAACCCTATACCCGATATCCTGCCGCCCCACAACTTGCACCCCCAAACCTGCAACCCCAAATACTGCACCCCAAATCCTGCATCTTGAAACCCTGCACCCCTAAATCCTTCCTCCCAAGCCATGATTCCCCAAAACCTGTAATACCAAATCCTGCACCCCCAAATCCTGCACCCCCAAATCGTTCCCCCAAACCATTCGCCCCCGAATCTTTTATGTCCAAACCTGTCCCCCAAAACCTTGCACCCCTGAACTCTGCTCCCCCAAAGCCGGCACCACGAAACCTTTCAACCAATTCCATCACCCCCAGATCCTGCTCCCCAAACCCTGCACCCAAAATCCTACCCCACAAACCCTGCACCCCCAAATTCTGACCCCCAATCAATGCACTGACAAACCCTGCACCCGCAGATCCTTCCCCCCCAAACCTGGCACCCTGAAATCGCTCACCCCAAATCCCTGCACTCTCAAATCTTGCACACCCCAAAAATGTGCACCCCCAAATCGTTCACCCCATATCCTGCCCCTTTAAACCCTGCACTTCAAAACCCTGCACCCCCAAATCCTTTCCCCAAACACCCTACACCCATTAATCCTGTACCCCCAAATCCTGCACCCCAAGTCCTGAAACTTCAAACCCTGCGCCCTCAGATCCTTCCTTACCCAACCCTGCACCCCCAAATCCTGCAACCCCCAAGTCCTGAACCCTGCACCCGCAACTCCTCACCCCAAAGCCCTGCACCCCCAAATCCTGCCTCTAAACCCTGAACAACAAGGTTCTGCACCCCAAACCCTGCTCCCCGGATCCTACACCCCCAAACCCTACAATCCCAGATCTTGCACCTGCAAATCTCTGCACTTCACAACCCTGCACCCCCAAACCCTGCACCCCAAATTCCTGCCCTACCAAGCCCTTCACCCAAACCCCCGCACCCTTAAATCCTGCACCCCTAAACCCTGCACACCAAATCCTGCACCTCCAGATCCTTCTTTCCTTCCTTCCTTCCTAAAGCCTGCACCCCAAATCGTGCCCTACCAAACCCTTCACCCCAAACCCCTGCACCCCACAGTCTTGCTCCCCCTAATCCTGCCATCCCAAACCCTGCACCCCAAATTCTGCCCCCCAAACCCTGATCCCTGAACGACTGCACCTCCAAACCCTGTACCCCCAAATCCTTCCCCAACACCCTGCACCCCCAAACCCTGCACCCCTAAGCCTGAACCCTAAATCCCTCACCCAAAAGCCCTGCACCCCCAAACCCTGCATCCCAAGATCCTGCTCCCCTAAATCTTGAACACCCAAACCTTGCACCCTCAAATCTTGCACCCCCAAACCCTGCACCCCCAAATCTCACAGCACCAAACCCTACACCCCAAATCCTGCACCCCTAAATTCAGCCCTACCAAACTTTGCACCCCTAAACCCTGAAATCTCACACCCCCTAATCCTGCCCTCCCAAATCCTGAGCCCTGCACCCCCAAAGCCTGCATTCCCAAACGCAGCACCCCCAGGTCCTGAACACCCAAACACTGCACCCCCAAATTAGGCAGTCCCAAACCCTGCACCCCAAAACCCTGAAATCTCACACCCCCTAATCCTGCCCTCCCAAATCCTGAGCCCTGCACCCCCAAAGCCTGCATTCCCAAACGCAGCACCCCCAGGTCCTGAACACCCAAACACTGCACCC